>NC_142015.1:516250-835000 GCF_049901735.1 Notechis scutatus | reverse complement strand
AGGAGACGACCAAGGGGGCCAACCCGTTGCTCGTGTCGCCTTGGAAGTTTAGCCAGCGCTCAGCGGTGCACGCAGCCGCCCCGTACTTGCCACACATGGCTTCCATGATGTAGCCCCCGGTGGCTGGCATCCTGACTCCCTTGCACGACTGGAAGGCTCCCTCGGCAAACTGCTGGCTGTAGAAACACTGAAACTCCACCACGCCCCTCACCGAAACGTTCAGGTAGGTGCCGTTGAAGTCCCGGGTGACGTTGATGAACTGGCTCTGGTTTGGGCTGCAGATGTTCTGGCAGTGGATGTTGGAAAAGTTCTCCACGCAGGCTGGGCAGCGAGACAGCACGGACCAGAGCGGCACCAAGCTATCCTGCAGGAATTGCAGCTGGCCCGGCGAGCAGCAGGCGTAGGTGCTTCTCTCCCCCGTGAAGAGCATCGGGCACAACTTCTTCAAGTGGTTGAGGTGGGAGCCCGTGAGTAGCCGGGCCGGGGTGTTGGAAAGGCAGGGCACTTTGTGCGGGAGGAGTCCAGTTCCAAGTTCAGGATTCAGGCCGCATTCACCATAGGTGGCACAGTATCCTGCCCGGCGGATTTCAGTCAAGGCAGCAGCCTGGAAGGCAGAGAGGCAGGGAGATCTCCTTAATCCCCACAGCTGTTGAAGGGGGCCTGTTTGCACTGGGGAAGAAGGAGGGGTCCCTCTGCCCCCATGGGTTGCAACAGGGACTGGACTGCAGATATAGCTGCACTGGGATCAAAGCAAGAACTCCCCCCACCCGCCTCCCCCGAGCAAGCACAGCTGCTTCCCCTTCGGAAGTTCAAGGAAGGGGGGGGGCACATTCTGCCAGGGGCCCTTTGGGAAGCCTTAGGATCAGGGGGTTGCTGTCTTTCGCTCCCCCCTGCTCCCCAGGCCTTCGAAGTCTCATTTCCCCTTCTCCTGCTCCCAACCAAGGAAGAACCAGAAAACGGAGCCCCTTTTTCCACCCTGCCTTGGCTTCTGAGGGAGGGGTGGGCGGCAACCCGCAGCCTGGGGTTCAACGCAGCCTCCCAAACTCTCATTTGGTTGTCCTTGGAACCATCTCTAAATATCGTGACTGAAAACTGATTTCCTGGCATTTTGAAGTGGAAATGTCTATTTATTAAATGTATGTACGTCTCACCTCACGGGATTAGCCTGAAATACAAATGTGGCATTTCAAAGACCCATTTCCTCAGATTTGCCACCAAGTTAGCCCTACCCACATGTGTTATATATCCCCCCCCCCCCCCATATTAAGTACAGCCTCTGGCAGGGAGGTTTGTCCTGCCCTACTCTAAAGGGAAAGCCGAGGTTTGTCCTACCCAGTTCTAGAGAACATCAGTCATGGAAGCAGGTCATCCCGTCCCCACCCTTGGTGCCAGCCGGCTCTGCCCTTTTCCAGAAGATGCTTTTCGTCTTCTGTGGCAGGAGCACAGCTGAAAATGCTCCTGCGTTCCCACAGACGGGAAGAAGCACGCCAGCCTTGGTTTCCTCACTCCAGGATGCTGGTCTCCAATACGGCTCTTGCTTCCTGAGACTTTTTAGCCTGCCATCTTCTTGAGGCTCACCGTAAAAAGTGAGCCTCATAACTTGAACCGCTTGCCTATGACTGGACCATCTGGGGACCATCTCCTCCTGAACGAACTCCAAAGGATAGTTGGGTGTTTGGATACTTGACTTTTCTGTTTGTGTATGTATCTCCAGTTGCCCCAAACTACAGATATGTCTGTTTAGGGAAGCCTTAGAGGAGGATGTGGTCCTTTGCAGATAAATTGACACCCCCGCCCCCCGGTTGAAGTGTCCCTCCCTTCCAAGGGCCGAGAGGGAGTTCAGGAGAAGCCTTGTAGTTGGGGACACCAGGTCCCTCGAAAGGACACCTTGCTACTCAACCCTTCCCACCCACAACCTCCGCTGCTGCTGTCATCACCGCTCACCCACCTCGGTCCTCAGGTCCAGACTGGTGCTGAGCACCACTACGGCAAACAGGGCCACCCGCAGCATCCTGGCAAGTCTGGGCTACCGGCAGGGCTCCTCGGAGAAAAGGGAGTGCCAAGGCGCACGCTCGCTCGCTCATCTACTTTCAAGATATCACACACACCAATCAGGCTGCACCAGCATCGTATCCTGGCTTATCATTTACCCAGAGATAGCAGTGGGGTTCTCGCCATGCTGGGTTAGTCCCCACCCACCTGTTTCCCCGCCCCCGCAACCCCGGCTTATTTGGAATCTTGGCTTTGACCCATCTGGGAAACTGAGGCACGCTTTAGCAGCAAGCACGGTTCTGACCAAGAGGACAGATAGGGGCAGTTGCCTTGACCCTACTGGCCAGACCCTGGAGGCTTATAATCTTGCACCAGGTCTTCCTCATATACCCCCTATTATGGCATAAAGGAGGGCCGAGGCTGCCTCCTTTCCACGGGAGCTTTTTTGGCCTGACAAATGCAATTGAAACAAGAAATATTGAAATCCACTCTCGAGGCAACTTGTGTTGGAAAGGAGCACAAAAGGTCTTCCATAACTCCCAGACAGATCCTGCCACAATGGTGGTGTTTTTAAAAAAGAAATTGCTCATCTGTACATCTGCAGCCTTACACATTCATTTTGGTCTCTGAACTTTCCTCCATGATGTGAGCACAGCACTTGGTGGAAAGTTGCAGCTCCTTTAGAATAAAAAACAATAGCAGCAAATGCAAAAATGAACTTGATGGTTGAAGGGGTCTCGATGAATTGAGAGGCAAAACGCGAGCCAGCACTGTGATGCACCTGCCCAAAACCCCTAAAAGAAGAACCGGCCTGCAACAAAATACCGGTTTGGCTTCTATAGCCTCAGTGCCCAAACTTTGGAAGGGAGAGCAAAGGGGGGAAATGGCTTCCTCCAAGTCAAGCAGCCCCAACAGAGGAAGGGCAGGTTTCCCCGTTAGGCAGCGTAGGAGGGCAATGGAGAGCAACGGTCATGGTCAAAGACACAACCCAGAGAGAACAGCGAGATAAGGGGAGGCAGGTGCAAGGCCACAGCGAGCTTGAAAGTTGTAAACAAAGGATCCCAGTTGGATCTTTGGTGTGTAGTCTCCTCCCGTTGAGGATGATGGGCGAAAGGCACTTATCTCCAGAAAGCCACGTCATTCTTATTGCCAAAGAAAATGGGATAGCTTTGAACTATCATCAACAAAGATAAGAGCAGGCTCTGGGAATTTAAAATAGAGGAACTGAAAGACAATGGTTATTTGCTGGAACTTCAGGCCCAGGAGGAAACTACCATAAAGTGTGGGTTTTGTTTTTTTTTACCACTGGACAGGCAAGGTTAAGAAAGTAAAGCACCTAAAAGCTCGCAAAACGAATGGAATTCTGTTATGGCAGACAGAAAAGAACCAGACAGGCTCTGATGGACATTGCTCACTTCCGCAGAATTGGGTTTTCACAGGTAATTTTTGACAGGACCCACTTGGAACAAGCTACACCTATTTCAACAGGGCATAGAAAAAGGCTTCCACCTGTCACTTTCCAGCAAAAGTGGAAGATTTGACCCTCCTTGGATATTGGATCAGCTGCGAGACTCTTTTCAAAGCGAGGCCAGCCAGCCACTTGTCTGGGATGCCATTTTAATTTGCATTCTTGGGCCGAGCGAGGAGGGCCGGACTCGGTGTCCTCTATGGCCCTTTTCCCTTTCATCCAAGGACGCCAAGCCTTTTTTTTTTACGCTAGTTATTTTTATTAGTTTCTGAAAATATAAAACACAAAGGAAAATAAAAATGAATGGGAAAGTAGGGGAAAGAAAAAGGGAAAAGAAAATGTGAGGTAAAAGTGTGGACTACCGACTCTTTTTAGCACGGTAGAAGATAACATTACAGCCTCAACTACTTATGTTTACACATTAGTACATATTAGCCATTTCTAGAACAAATTTAATTGGCAATTAAAGTTCATTTCATTTAATGAAGCGGTTTCGCCCCCCCACAAGCACTAAATCCAGGCGTGATCTTCCGGTGAAGGTGGGCCTTTCTCCTTCCAAGGACGCCAAGCCCCAACGGATGGCCTGCTTTCCTGACAGAGCATCTGCCAAAGGCTGCCCCAGCCTTCTCCTTCCTCCTCTCTGAAGTATCGCCCCGAAATCTCCGTAGCTCTGGCCCTTTAATACAATGACGAAGTCCCCGTCCTTGCTAGGTGAAATTGGGGGGCTGTACAAAAGGTGGAGCCCAGCAAAAGCCCTCGGGGGGAGGGGGCCCACTTCTGGGGCCCCGATTGCCCTCCTGATCCTTCCTGTGCAACGTCACATCAGGCCAGGCCACGCAAAGGCGACACCCTGAGCCTCTTATCCTGCCACTTCAAGGTTTACAATCCTGTCCTGGCCTTGACGCCTGATAAAGCCACCATCCCGGGCAAGAGTCCACCAGCCGCCACCCCAGCCTGCTGGTTGGCAAGGCGCCCTGGGGCCGGCTGCTCCAGCCTGCTGGGAAGAACCTTTTCTGGCAACAGGCCCCGAGCGGCCCTTGCGCACCGTCACGCCCGCAGCCCCACGCCGGTTGGTTTTATTTATGCGAAGAGGGCGCACGCCGCCTCTGCTCTGTGAACGCTCCTGGAAATTCACAGCGCTGCTTCCCACGAGGCCGAGTTGTTTGCGGGATGCCCTCCCCCCGCCTGCTCCTTTGGAGGCCACCCGCACGAGAGCACCCAAGAGACGCAGCCGGAGTCAGGAATCGGCACCAGGTGCCCCATGAAAAGGGGGCTTTGTCCTGGCTATCGCAATTTATTGAGCCAGGGGCCGTTTGGCAAGAGGAGCCCAGGGACCGGGGAGAGAGAGCGAGAGCAGCTGTAGGGCCCCCTCCTGACCTCTGGGCAAGGGGAACCTCCGGTCTCTGGTCACTCTCAGGCATCCTGCGGCTGGTGGGAGCCGAGGGCTCCGGTGGCTTATCTGGGCTTGGCCAAGGCCCGAAACTTCTTCCTGGTGTTCTTGAAGCTGTGCAAGGGGTTCCGCTGGCCCTGCGAAGGAGGTCGTGGCATTAGCCCCCCCGGGACCACCCGAGAGCTCCAGCCCAGCCCTTGGCCACCAGGCTTGGCCCCTGCAGTCGGTCCCCTGGGAATGGGGGCGGCAGCAGAGGAGACCACCAACCTTGCTAGTGGAGGCTGGGCATTTCCGCCGCTTGCGCTTCCCAGCGAGGGCTGGCACTGCTGGTCGCAGACCCTGAGGCACTGCAAGAGGAAGAGACCGTCAGCCTCCAGAAAGGCGGCAACCCCCCCCCCGGCCCCTCCTGGCCCTGCACACCACAGCCCGCCAGGTGCTTCCACTTCCTTGGGGAACCCAGATCCAGCCCACTGAAGAGGAGAAAGAGGGCAAGCGCCACGCCTGTCCGGGACGCAGAGGGGCCCTTCCTCCCCAACAGCGGAGACGCCCCTCCAAAGCGTGGCCCCTACCCAGGTATTCTGGGACGTTGCGCAGGTGGGGCTTCACGATGGCCGGGTGAAGGGGCTTGTCGTGGCGCAGCAGGTTCAGATCCCGGGGATTGTCTTCGAAGTACGTCTGGGAGAGAAAGGGCCAACGGGCGGGTCAGCTGGACGGAGGCCGCCCCTGGGAAGGAGAAGGGAGCAAGGGGGGGGGGCAGATGGGGGGGGGATTGGGGCCAGCTTCTCTGCCCCACGCGGGGTACCTTGAGCTTCTCCGAGTTGAGCAGCTCTTCTTTGATTTCACGGAGCCGAGCTTCTTTGATGGCCTGCTTGGTGATCGACCGCATGGCATCCTAGGGCAGCGGGGAGGAGAGAAGGTGCCAGGGCCTTAATGACGCTTGATGCCCTAAAGCCAAGGCTCTTCGAACTGGGCCAGCTTAAGACTTGTGGACTTCCAGAATTCTCCAGCCAGCTGTGCTGCCCCTCCCTCTTTCTGGACCCCCAGGAAAATAGAAAACTTCCCTTCTTCATCCATTGCACACTTTATCTCACTCTTTAAGGCCAGGGTCTTTAATCTTAACAGTTTTAAGGCTTTGTGGACTTCCACTCCCAGAATACCTGAGCTAACATGACTGGAGGAGGAATTCTGGGAGTTGAAGTCCACAAAGCCTTAAAGCTGTCCAGTTTGAAGACCCCTGGAATAAATAAAGAGAGATAGAATAGAGTGAGAAAGAGAGAAGAGAGAGAATAGAATAGAATAGAATAGAATAGGATAGGATAGGATAGGATAGGATAGGATAGATAGATAGATAGATAGATAGATAGATAGATAGATAGGATAGGATAGGATAGATGGTCTTCAAACTTGGCAAGTTTAAGACCTGTGAACTTCCACTCCCAGAATTCCTGAGCTAACATGACTGGAGGAGGAATTCTGGGAGTTGAAAGTCCACAAAGCCTTAAAGCTGTCCAGTCTGAAGACCCCCCTGCCCTAAACCAACCACTATAGGACGGAGGGAGGGAGGGAGGGAGGGAGGGAGGGAGGGGAGGCAGCAAGAGGCGTCAGGAGAAGACCCACATTTTGCTCAGGCTGCTGCATTAAGGCTGCCACGGTGTTCCCTCATGTCTCTCTGTCTTCGCCTCTGTTTGGCCTGGGTTCCCTCTCGTGCTTGAGTGCGGCCACTTGCTACAGGAAGTAACTTTCTCTTCCAGAAAGTTCCCCTTGAAGCCCTGATGGCAAAGACTCAACGCTCCCGGTTCTCAGCAAGGGGCCCAGCTTCCTCCCCACAACAGGAGACCGCAGTGGCGATGCGGGTCTTGCTTGCAATTGTGGGAACCGCAGCTGCTCTTCGACTCAACCCATCTTGGCCTCCTCCGCGCCAAGCAGCTTTTACCTGACAGCGGTAGCGGAGCCCCTCGATCTCCCCCATCCGGAACTGGTAGGGCGTCAAGGTGCACTTGCTTGCACTCTCTGAAGGACCAAGCACAGGAATGAGTTGGGGGACGGCACGGCCGCGCATTGCTCACAACACAGGGTGGGGCCCCGAAGCTGGCCAGGGAGGGAGGTCCCAAGACCCCCGGCCCTCTGGGCTCTGGGGCTGGCTTATCCGGAGCCTCGGGGGGGACACCCCCCCACCCCACCTTCCCTGGACCCCGTAATTCTTCCCTCACCCACCGGCGGTAAGCACCTCTTCAATTTTGGCCAGCTGAAGCCTCTCCGAGGGCAGGACGAAGGTCAGCACTGTGCCTGGGTTCTGAACACGGGCCGTCCTGCAAGGGAGTCAGCAGCTGAGACAGGAGGGAGGCGGACGAGGGCTTCAAGGCCCAGCAAGAGGAACCCCACTCGTGCCTCAGAGAACGAAGGCGGCAGCTGCCTTCAGTCGAAACAGAAGGAGCGCGAGAGCACCTGAACTTCCTCCGAAGCTCCTGGCCTGGCTGTGCAACTTCAAGCACAACACTTGCACTTTGTGCCCAAATAAATCTTTGTGGGGATTTTAGATGGTTTTTATCTTCCTGTTTGAAATTGTTTTGTTGTTCAATCCTCTTCAAGGACAAGTGATTTTATTTTTAGTCATAGGAAAAGCCAAACAGACCTAGGGCAGACTTGTGTTAAGTGGAAACGCTTGTGGATTTTCCAATTAAAACCAGAAACCTGCACCCAGAGCAAAGAACCTCAGTTCTTGCTGGATTATTTACCATCCTGGGGAAAGTAGAGAGCAAGACTTGAGGCGGGAAGAGGGCAGGGAAATGCTTCTAAGGAAACACGAGTTGTGTGGAACATGGAAGCCTTCTCCACTCCATATTAACAAAACAAAAAAAAGACCCAAAAGCAATAGAATTTGCCTTTTCAAAGGGACCCAGAAGCCAAATTATGTGCCAGATTCTTTCCCCAAACTGCCCCCCGTCTGCCGTGCCAGGCTAGAGCCCTGGGAGGGGCTGGGCATTCCTGCGTTGCCACATTTCTGCGGAAGAGACCCTCCTGGGTTTGGCCACTGACCTGCCCGCTCGGTGAATGTAGGATTCGAAGGAGGGGGGCAAATCAAAGTTGAAGACCGCGGACACGTTGTGGAAGTCGATGCCTCGGGAGACCCCGTACTCCTGATCTTGGCCCCTGGAAGGCAGAGCAGAGGCACAGATGGGAGGCCAAGTCCAAGGAGGCCACGATGGCCCGGCTATCAAGGAGCCAAGGAGGAAAACCCGAGGCCTCTTCCAGCCATCCTCCCATTATCAATATGAAGAATTCTCTCTCTGTGTGTGTGTGTGTGTGTGTGTGTGTGTGTCTGTGTGTGTGTTGGGGGGGGAACAGACTCACTTTTCTCCTTTGGGGCCCTTCTTCTTCTTCTTCTTCCTGCTAGTCACCTCTGGTTCTGCCAGGTCCTGCTCATCTGTGGCAATGATGTAACTGTAGACACTCCGATTGAACTGGCTGATGATGTGGCATCTGGAAGAAGGCCAGACCAGGCTTTGAGGGCTGTTCCCAAACCCCAGAGATCATCAAGCCCCAGAAAACTAGCAACATTAATGGTGTGCTGTCATCCTGAGGTCCTCGAAGAATGTGTGCCAGCGTCCCCGGGGCAGCAGCTGGCTGGGTAACCCTTTCAATCCGGATGCATCCGAAGCAAGGAAGGAGGGTCTTTCCTGCTCCCTGTCCAGGAGACGTCGGCCCTTCCTCCCCCAAGCCCAGGCTCCCCTTTCTTGAGGCTCACCGGGACTGAGCAGGCAGCTCTGAGTTGAGGACACAGGCAGCGATCCCAAACTGCTCCAGGAAGAGTTTGAGGCGGTAGCAGCGGTCGATCCTGTTGACAAAGAGGAGGACTTTTCCCCGCACCAGGGAAAGCTTCAGGAGGGCATAGAGGAGCAAAAACTTCTCCTCTTCGGTCTCGCACCTGATCTGGAACTGGCTCAGCTGGGAGCTGTCCGGCAAGGGTGCTTCTTGCAGCCTGAGAGTCACCTGCGTAAGAGGAGCATGGAAACAAGACGATCCCACAACCAGGAGGACACAGGAAGTGGCTTCTTCCGGGCCCTGTGCCACCACAGCTGGGCCGAAGCCAAACCCAACTCAAGGTGGGCAATCTGCAGTACAAAGCCTGTGAACCAGGCAGGTACCAAGCCGGCCTGCCCTCTCCTCCCCCAATGCCAACCCGCCATTCCTTACCGGGTTGTGCAGCACCAGCTCCTTCAGTGTCTGCACATCCTCGTTGAAGGTAGCTGACATGATGAAGGTCTGGTAGATCTTGGGCAAATGGCTGCAAGGAAACAAGACCAGCCACACGAATGGGACGGCAGATCAAACCCAAAGCCCACCATGCCCCCCCACCAGCAGAAGAGAACAAAACGCCTCCCAGACAATGGTCACAGAATACTTGAGTGAACGACTCTTGCTTAAAATAACAAATAATAGCTTTAATGTTATCACAGAATAAATGGAGCTAGTTCTCTAAAAACATTTCTGAAATCAAAACATTCTAATACAACTTTTTTTTTAACTTCCTCTTAACAAAGTTCACTTTCGGACCAATAAAATTCCAACCAACTCCAATTAACTCATTAAATTTAGATCACTCCCAAGTTACCCTCATAGAATAATTTTTCACTTAACAACATAAATTTTGGGCTCAGTTGTGGTCATAAGTTGAGGACTACCTTAATCTTGATTAAGCTAAAAGAGGCTCTCTTTAACCAGAGCCTGTTATTTCCTTTTTTTGAAGGTCTGTACTATTCTGGGAATTTCTTCTTGTTAAACAACAACAAGAAAGCTGCTAAGGCAAGCTAAAATAAAGAATCTTAAAAAATAATAATGATGGAGGGCAGACTGTTCCACAGGGTGGGGGCAACAGCTGGGAAGCCTCTCATCCTGGACCCCACCTAATTGACAGGGTCAGTTACCTGACCAGGTGGGATGGGCCAATGTGACGGGATGAAAACCGTTCTGTTTTCTTCCTTCATTTTCTCTTATGCTTTTGGTTATTTTTTTTCCTATTCTCTTTCTCTCAGTTTGTACCGTAGTTTTTACCACTGTATTCAAAATTCTGAATAGAAATTATAAACCATAAAATCACAGCACTTCAGAATCAGAACTCACCAGAGGAGATTCTTCAAGTCTTCCTCAAAGCCAAATGAAAAAAGCAAGTCAGCTTCATCTATCACCAAAATTTCTAACGAATTCTGCAGTCTCAAGTTTTGCATTTGCAGATGTGCCAAAACCCGTGATGGTGTTCCTATCACCACATCTGGTTTCTCCATCAAGAGGGGTCTGCAAGACAAAAAACTGGAGGTGTAAAGACCAAAGGTTGGAGGAATCACAGGTAACTCTCTTTGAAAGAATGCTGGGGAAGATAATCCAAGGCCAACTCAGTGGCATCATCCAGATGGGAAATCTTTCCTCTTTTTATATATAATTTGTATTAAGAATTGTGATTATAACAGTGAAATACAAACTAAGCAAATTATTTATTTAGCATATGATGAGAATATGACAGAATCAAACATATATACGCAGTCCACGTAATTATAAGTAAACACAACTTAAAGAAAAAAATGCAAAAAAATAAAAAATTTGACAAAAAGGGAAAAGTTAAGTATTTTTGTTAAGTAGATTTCAAACAAAGCAAACTTTTCTCTTAAAATTTATTTAATGCATTCTAAAAACCAAAAGGGGGAAAAGCATCTGTGGAATGAAGTCTTCCATTATGGCCACAAAAAAGAAAATATACAGACTGAAACCCAGAACAACCCAGGGCTCTAGATGCGCAGAGAAAAATGGCATCGCTCTGCCAACCTTTGCTATTTCAGAGGGACAGATGACCGGCTCTCTTGTCTCTCTCCATGGCCGATGGTACTTGGTACCAGGAAAGTGGGCTGAGAAAGGGCAGGGGATTATTATGAGCCTCTGATCCGTTCTCTCATTAGAAAACCTTATATGCATCCAGTGCGCTAAACTTCCTGCTGTGGGGCTTTGCATCCCTCAAGTGAAAGACAAGTTCTGGAATATGTTATATTGACTGTTTCCTAGTATGACTTGATTGCTTATTGTATCCTATGACTATCATTAAGTGTTGTACCAGATGATTCTTGACTCAAGAAATGTATCTTTTCTTTTATGTCCACTGAGAGCATTTGCACCAAGACAAATTCCTTGTGTGTCCAATCACATCTGGCTAATAAAAGAATTCTATTCTATTTCTATTCTATTCTATATTCTTATTGTACCCTATGACTATACTTAAGTGTTGTACCAGATGATTCTTGACTCAAGAAATGTATCTTTTCTTTTATGAACACTGAGCGCATTGGCCAATAAAAGAATTCTGTTCTGTTCTGTTCTTTATTCTATTCTCTATAATATTCTATTCCTATTCCATTCTTTCTTATTCTATTCTCTCCTCCTATTCCATTCTACTCGCCCTACCCTACCCTATTCTATTGCATTCCTATTCCTATCCCTATTCTGCTGGGGCTGCTTCCTGCCTTGGTGTAAGAGGTGTTTTTCTCTCTCCTTTGGGGGAAATATAATGTTCTGCCTCTTTTAGTCTTCCCCCAAATATTTCATTCTCTGGAGGGGCGGAGGGGGCTTCTCTACAAGGGGAAGGCGGGGAGCGGAGGGAGGCACTGAAGGGCCACGGAGGGGCTTCCAGCCGCTCCCTCCTCCTCCTCCTGCCATGCGGCCTCTGCTGCTGCTGCTGCTACTCACCTCTGGGCGCTCAGGTCCTCCGGGCCGGCCAGGTCGACGGCGCGCACGTCCCGAGCGCAGTAGGCGGCCAGCCTCCGAAGCATCCGCAGCGCCTGCCGGGCCAGCTCCTTGGTGGGCACCAGCACCAGGGCCCGCACCGCCTGCTCCGCCACCAGCGCCGCCTGCGAAGGAGGAGGAGGGGAGGGAGGGCCTCAGGCCAGGCCGGCGGAGACCCCCCGCCCCGTCGTCCGCCCCGCAAGCCCCGGCCACTCACCCCCTTGGCGGCCAGCAGGCGCTGCAGCAGCGGCAGGGCGTAGGCGCCCGTCTTCCCGGAGCCCGTCCGGGCCCTGGCCAGCAGGTCCTTCCCCTCCAGCGCCAGCGGCACCGCCTTCTCCTGGATGGGGGTCGGCGCCGCCCAGCCCAGCTCGGCCACCGCCTGCCGGGAACACAGCGAGCCCGCCCGGTCAGCACCCGCGCCGGAGGGGCCCCGGCCCGCCAGACCCACCGCCCGCCCGCCCGCTACCTGCAGGAGCCGCGCGTCCAGGCCCATCTGGCCGAAGCCCCCCTCCGCCGCCCCCGCCGCCGCCGCCGCCGCCATGCTTTCGCTGCTGCGCCCCCTCCGCATGCGCCGGAAGTTGGGGCGGGGGTCGTAGGGCGCCATCATAGAGCCGCCCGAGCGGAGCGGCCCAGCACCGCCACAGCAGCCTCTGATGGCGGGCGGGCGAACGAACGGCAGCCATCCCGGACACCCCGAGAGCGCCTCTACCTCGGTCCCCGCTGCGAAGTGGCTTTCTCTGCCCGGGTTTGGGAGAGTGCAAGGCCGGGCGGCTCCTCCGGGCGGCAGGAAGGCCGTTTGCTTTGCGATCCTTCCGCTGATGCTGCGGGTGGCTTTGCTCCCTATTTCCCAGGGGATGGCGGCCTTTTTTTTTTTTGACCCACAGCTGCTCAGGTGTCACCTTGCAAAACCCGGAGCCCCTTGCACCTGGGGGGCACCTGGGGTGGGTGAGGCTGCCAGGAGCAGCCCTTCCTCACCTTGGGCTCCCCAGGGGATCAGAAGGCTGCAGGTGCTCCTGGAAAGAGCCCGAGGTTATTGCCCTGGACCGAGTAGGGCTGCGAAAGTTGGACGCTAAGGAAGGCCGAGTGCCAAAGAATGGGGGCCTTTGAACTTGGGGTGCTGGAGAAGAGGACTCCTGCGAGTCCCTCGGACTGCAAGGCCACCCAACCCCTCAGTCCGAGAGGAGATCAACCCCGACTGCTCTTTAGGCCAGGTCCTGAAGAGGAAACTCAAAGACGTTGGCTACCTCATGAGAAGGAAGGACTCCTTGGAGAAGAGGAACTGAATGCTGGGAACAACTGGGGGCAAAAGGAGAAGAAGGGGGTGGCAGAGAATGAGGGGGGCTGGATGGAGTCACTGAAGCCGTTGCCATGAGCTTAAATGGACTCTGGAGGATGGTAGAGGACAGGAAGGCCTGGAGGAACATTGTCCATGGAGTCGCGATGGGCTGGACACGACTTCGCGACTAACAACAAAAGGGGGGCTTTCAAAGCCTCTAGCTCAGGGGTCTCCAACCTTGGCCACTTTAAGCCTGGCGGACTTCAACTCCCTTTGAGCTTTGCTGGCTGGGGAATTCTGGGAGTTGAAGTCCTCCAGACTTGAAGTGGCCAAGGTTGGAGGCTCCTTCTCTACTTGACACAAACCCATGTAGGCCACCTGATGGCTTGGGATGTATTTCAGAGGCCAATAAAGGATAATATTTGTAGCTGGGGGTTAAAAATAAGGGTTCCTTGGTACTTTCTAAGCTTGGTTGTTTCCTTGCCACCCATTTCATTACCCAAGCTAGGAATTGTAAGCTCAACCTCAGAGAACACCAAGGTTTGAGGACCCAGATGGTTGGGGGAGGGAGGGCAAGAGGCTGACTCTGGTAAACCACTTAGACGGCTGTAAAACACTGTGGAGCAGTATAGAAGTCCAAGGGCTATAGTGCCAAGTGCTTATTTCAGAGCGCAACGCAATTCCAAGGATCTGGCTGTATCAGGGGTACAACACAGTTCCCTTTACCTGTTGATGGGAGAAGGAAGCTATGGGTTTTTTACATCTACAGGTAGTCGATTTACAACTCATCCCAAAATGTATTAAGCAAGGCAGCTGTAAAATGAATTTTGCTCCTTTTTATGACTTGCCAGTTGTTAAGCGAATCACTGAAGTAACATCCTGCTTCCCCCGGTCAGGTTGCAAAAGGGGATCATGTGACTCTGGGAAACCGAGTTGCCAAGCATCCCAATTCTGATCACTGGAAGCTGCAACACTTGTGTGGAAAGCGATAGGTCCCTTTTTTTTCAGTGCCGTTGCGATTTTGGTCCCTAAACAAATAGTTGTAAGTCAGTAACTACCTGTAGACTGAGAAATACTGGGATATTATCCTAAAACCTCTTGTGGGAAGTGATTAAATGGATTTTTTGGCCTTTTTTCTACCACCAGTGAAGAATTTGTGGACTTTTATAGTTCAGCAGGTTTTCACCCTTATTTTTCCCTACTTTTCCCACCAACAAACAGAGAAAGCCTCTTTCAAAAAAGCTTTATTTCAACAAACGGGCCTCGTGACGAACTTGCCCAGGCAAGCGGAGAAGGAAAAAAATGCCCCCTTTCAGCCCTACTACTTCAGAGGTCCAATTCTGCTGCCAAACTGCAGCACTGTGTTGTTCCGTAGCTGGATCTACTTCCAAATTACAGAAAGGCTGGTAAGAAGAGATGACACCATTATTCTACTCAAGGAGTATCTCCATCTGAGAGTAGCTCTAAATCAAACTATTTATGAATTTAAGGGGGTTCTTTATTTGACCTTTACAACAAACCTGGGGGCAACTTCTACTACTCCCTCATTTGCATAATCAATCACTCCAGCCTAGAACAAATCTTTGCTTAGAGAACTGAGAACTTAAAAAAAAGGATTTTGAAGAGAAAATGCTGCAAAAAAAATCCTTCGATCCCTTGGCCACCTGAAATGCTAAACAATATTTATGCCAATGACATTTGAACAAGGAAGGCTTGCTGCAGAGTTCCGACGTAAATCTGTTTTTCCCTCTAATTGTATTCTGTTGAATAGTTCAGGAGTTACAGGGGCCTTTAGAAGAGAAGCTTTTAGGCAAACTGCAGCTCTTACAAAAGGAATGGAAGGAACCCTCCGTCTTTTGTAAAGCAGCTTCTTGGAATGTTCCAGGAAAGCTCGACGCTGGAGGCAAGCTATCCTTACTAGCTTCACAGCACAAAAATATGGTAACCTTTGAGATGTTTTTGTGGATTTGTATAATTGGGACAGGGGCCTTGTCTGTGGTGCTTCTTTCTCGGTTTAGTACTTAAATAAAATAAAAAAAAACTCAATGGAAAGCAACAATGGGGCACTGGTGAATAATGGCCTATGCGATGCTGAAGACGTTAAACCAATTTTTTGGCTTCAAAGAAACTCTTGAGGTGCCTCATTTGCCAAATGCCTGTAAGGAGGAGGATGACCGTCTGTGCGATGGACCACCAGAGCACCCGCTGGTTGGTGCTCTCACTCGTCATGCGGAACCTCTCCTCTCGGAACTGCAGAGGGAACACAGCGGTCAGCATCAAGAACACACCGGGCCCAACTCCTCCTGTCACGCTTCATTCAGCCGCTGCCCTCCACCTGACCCAGGTCTACTTCAGACGCAGGACCTTTCCAGTTTCGCAGAGCATCTTGCATCACTTTTGCCATTCTCACATCCCACTCAGAGAGAAAGCCAGCAAGTTCACCCAGAATAGAATACTACGGGGTTTTTCATGCACTTCCATCTATAATAGCTTAAAATGCTACACAGCAACCTCGTCCCTCTGGCTCCAGACCAACGCAACTTGTAAGGGCCCTGGGATAATAATCCCGGCGTGGCCTCTTTCTTATTGTGTCCAAAGGTGACCCAAACTCAGCTACCTTAGTCGCTCTGGTGTCAAAACATTTGTTTCTCCAATGCCATGCCCAGGATGTCTAATGTCAGACCACTCTTTACCTTGGAGGGAAATTCGGGGCTGCACTGACGGGCAAGAAATACACCTGTCAAGGGGCTGCTGGTGAGAGCTCCGAGCTTGGCCATTGGAAACGTTTCGTCGGCATTCGGACACCGTTCGTTTCCAACCAAGCAGCCAAGCTAGGAGCTCAGCCCAACAGCCTAACTACTAGCTCAAGCTACTTCTATTCAAATGCCTTTCAAACACCTGTCCATTTCCTGCAAGCACCTTGGCAGCAGGAAAGCCCATCTCCCTCACCATCCCAGGGAGCCAGCACAAAGAGGTCCCCTCCCCGGGGCCGCCTGGCAGCCTCACCCTTTGGTAGTTCTGCTCCTTCTGGATCTGCTCCACCTGGTCCAGCAGCTGCCTGGCTCGCAGTTGCAGCTCCGTCAGCTTGTCCTTGGCCGCGATCTCCGGATAGTTATTGGCATGCTCCCCTACCTGGATGTCCAGGTGCACCCGCTGCAGCAAAAACACAGTTTAGTTTGGTTTACTTTATTGTCATTGCACCTCGTACAACGAAATTAAATAGAGCATTGGGGAGGGACGGGATGAGAGGGCAGGGCCTCACGGGGGTCTGTCGCCCTCCCTCCTCCTTTCCCTCCTCCCTGGACCAAAGACACGGGATGTTTGGGAGGGGGGAGGGGGCAGAGCCTCATGGGGGGCCTGTCCCCCTCCCTCCCCACTTCCCCTCCTCCCTCTGCACCTCCCCCCCAACCAGAGAGACAGGGCGTGTTTGAGAGGGGAAGATCCTTGAGGGGGCCTCCCCCTGTCTCCCCCCGCCTCACTTTCCCTCCTCCCCTGCCCCCTCCCCGCTCTTACCAGCTTTCCCCCGAGAAGAGCGCCAGGCGGGTGGAGTTGGAGTGCAGGCAGATCTGGTGCTCCCCGGGGGTGTGCGAGGTGAAGGTGAAGCGGCCCTCCGAGCCGTACTGCCGCGAGAGGATCACCTGCGGGGGAGGGGGTCAGGTGGGCGGGGGTGGTCAGCCCCCTCCTCCTCCCCCGCCCAGCCCGGACAGGCCGGGCCCGCCTCACCTTGGCATCCGGGTCCCGGACCTCCACGAACATGCCCAGCCCGGGCGTGGAGGGCAGGAAGGCCTCGGCCTGCTTGTCCCACAGCTGCGTCCGGTAGTTGCCTAGGAGACGAGGGGGAGGGGCGGCGGTCAGCCGGAGGGAGGGCGCGACCCCCCCGCCCCGCCAGAGCCCCCGCCCTGCCCCCTCACCGATAACCATGGTCTCGTCCGGGATCTCCTCGATGAAGCAGCGCTTCTCCGTCTCCCCGATGTGGAAGTAGAGGCCCCGCGTGGCCCGGCCGGCCAAGAGCAGCGCGCCCAGCAACGCCACGAACCACCCGGCAGCCATGGCGCCCCGCCGACGCCGAGCGCGCATGCGCGGACTGTCACGTGGCCCGACGCCCCCAGCCCGACGCCCGCGGGCTCCCTCAGGGCCCCCTTCAGCCGCCGGGCCTGTCTCGGGCTTGGCCCTCCCTTGGGAGGTCGAGAAGGGCCGAAACCCAGGCACCCAGTGGCTCTGGAGTTGAAGAAGAGACCGGGCTGCCGTCTGTTAGAAATGGTGTAGGGTCTCCTGCCTGGGGGGGTTGGACTAGATGACCTCCAAGGTCCCTTCCAACTCTGTTAATCTAACTAGTCAGGAGTCAGAGTTGGGAACCTTGGAAGGAATAAGAATTTAGAGGAATGTACGTGCAACACAATGTGCCAGAGAGAAAGGAAATGTAACAACACACATTCAGAATTAGATAGGAAGTTACAAGATTGGCAACAAGATAATAAGCAGCAGAAACCACAAGTAGGAACACATAGAGCTTAAACAAGCTATAACTCTATAATGGCAAAATGACACGTATGCTCAACAAGGCGCAACTCCACAAACAAGCAGGCACATAGACTAAAAGCAAGGTAGAACTCCAAAAAAGGTAATAGCTTTGTGAAATGTTACTTCCCTGTTTCTGGAAATCAACGGTATAAAAGATCATGCTATGCTCTTGTTCAGGATCTCGGCTCCCAAATTGGACAGGAACCCTTTTGCTGAAGCACTTCAATAAAAGATTTTCAAAAGTTTTGTCTTTCATGCCTGGCTTCTGATTGGCTTCTGTGCCAGGCTGAACCAAGTTTTGGACAACAACTTTTCTCACCACTGAATTTCATTTTGTTGGATGAGATCGAGCGTTCAAGTCTGCCAAGGTCCTTCTGGCTCTTGAGCCCAACTTTTAAAGTGGTGGCTATTCCTCCCAACTTGGTGTCATCTGCAAATCTGATGAGTTCCCCATCATTTATGAAGACACTGGCTCAAGACAGAACCTCGGGGTATCTCTCTGCATGCTTCCCTCCCTGCAGATGTAGGTCTTGCCTGGAAACAGGCTGTGATCTATTTTTCCAAATGCCTTACTGAAGTCCACGTGGATATGTCCACAGCATTTCACTGGTCTACTGATTTAATCACTTTGTCAAAGAACGCAATAAGATTTCTCTGGCATGATCATGTTTACAATTTGTACCACATTTAAGAGAGCCATCCTTGTCAAAGAACAACCTTTGCTCTACATTTTAAAACCCAAATCTTGGAGATTTGGTCACGCCTTTTCAGATACTTCCGGCTGTTCCGTAGCTTGGTGGGTGAGCCCTTAGAGGTTCCAGTTGAAGCCGAAAGAAGGGGAAGCCATGGGAAACTCACAGGGAGAAGTGAAGCTGGCTCAGTCAGGTATGGTGGGGCCGTTGGAAGGAGATAGTTCAACTCTCGTGATGCTCAGACAAGGAAACATGTTTTATGCTTATTTGCATTTTGGAAATAGGTCTTTGGAATAACAGGATGCCAAGAAAAGTTAATGACTTTTTAAAGGAGACACTATTTATTTGAGGACTCTGCATTATTCGGCAATAAGAGTTCCTGGCTGCACTTCCCATCTTAATTTATTTTGAATGCAGTTTTTTTTTGTAAATATCTACATTCTTCGTTAACAACGTAAAGTTGCTTTCATTTATGTGCTGTGGTCTCACTTCCCCTTTGTATGTACTAGCAATAGGAACCCATTCTATTAATTTGGGGAAGTTTAGTTTCAGCACCCAGAGTTGCGACATGAATTGCAACAGGCACGAAAGTTGTTGGAAATTTGACGGGTTATGTCACAGAAGTGTCACGTCTGGAAATAACGTACATTCCAATTGTGTAGTTGTCATGGACTTTATAAAACAGCCAGCTGGGCTGATTCAGCAGAGATGGTCCATTTGTTGCACACAATGGAGTCTGGCAGGTACTCAACAAATAAATCGACCCTTTTCCTGCTTTCTGTTCTGTGTGCAGCTGGAAACAAGACCTGGGCTCACGGAGTCGTCTTCAAGTCGCGGTAAGTGCCCCGGGGGAGCCGTTTGGGCAGCTTGGCCAAGGGGGAGACCCCAGGGAGCCTTCCATATCTTGGGGCACACCGACCTCCCGGAGCCCTCTCCCCATTCTCCCTGCCTCCAGGAAGACACCTGAAGCCCCAAAGAAAAGAGGGCTGAGTCCCGCCCAGCACCTGTTTGCTCATTTCACTGAAAACGGGATGCCCGGCCTCTTGAGACAAAGGGGGGCCCTTTTCTCAAGACACGAATCCCCTGAATGAATGGAAGCAATTTTCTTCTGGCCAAAAATCTCGCTTGCTTTGGAAAGAGAGATGCACTGATGTCTCTCCTCTACTCTCTCAAGGCATTACCAGAATATTCTGCCCCACAATTTTGAGATTGTTTGTGAGACTCAAGATTGTAGGTCCTGCTATGAATAAATTTACTATAGCATCTATTTATAGCACCATTTTCTCCAAAGAAAATGGTGAGGTCTGTGTTATAAGAGGATTTGCCACTGAATGGAAGCTTTAGAGAAGGGACAGCTGGACTAGTGTTTTTATGGTGTTTATTTAACGCTTTAGAATTGCATCGATTTTAGGTTTCATAAGCTACCCAAAACTACAAGCGAGTGGAGCAAGTGGCGTAAAACGGAGCAAGTGGCATATAAAGGTAGATTGCAGACTGGCTCTTTTCCCATTACGAATATGAGGGCTTTGCTTGGGGTTTTCCTGCCCAAAGGAGATTTGAGCAAATAGGCAAATGGAGTAGATGAACAGCAGCTCACACTATAAAAAGTAGGATGGTTCTTAGATCAACAAGAAGCATTTGGGCCTCCCTATCAAATAAAAGACTGCTGCATAAGGTTTTTTATTTATTTTTATTCCACCATTGTCATTTTAATAAATAAGATAGCAAATATACCTAATACACCTTCCTCCTCCTATTTTCCCCACAACAACAGCCAATGTAGAGGTGAATGGCTGAAGAGAGGGGGGAAAAAAGTATAAATTTTCTTTTAAAACACGAATCTTGACATTTCAGACTCTGGGATGTAAACCAGAAATCCCTCTACCTTCAGAACAATGAACTAATAGCCGGATACTTGCAAGCTCCCAACTCTGCACTGGAAGGTGAGTCTTTCCTAAAACTGCATAGAGGAGGGATAAGATCACCTTTGCAGCTTTAGATTCTATTCTATTTTCATTTATTTTTTATTTATTTGATTTGTCAATCGCTTACAAGATAATAGATATAAGTATAAACATGAGAAAGAATATAGGAAATAGGTACGAATAAATGGGGACAATAGGACAGGGACGGTAGGCAGGAGGGTGCCCTTAGGCACGGCCCTTCTTCTGAGGTCAGACAGCCACCCCCAGGAGCTCAAGAGGCTGGAGGATTTCCCTAGCAACTTACTGGTTTGTTATGGTGAGATGGGGTAGTTTGCATCATGATGCACATATGCATGGCTCGCTCTATTTCTTTTGGGTTGTCACTCTTCTCAGTGTGTCTGCTTGATTCAAATAGGCAAATATAAATAACTAATTTATTGCTAGAATTTTTTCAAAGAGAATGTCAAGTAAAATCAAGGGGAAGCACTTTCATTGTCATTCTGGCTTCTGCAGCGCCTCATTTCTTTTCTGCCCCCAGCATACAATGCTGCTCTCAACCCATTTCCCCAACTTCACTGTGGTTGGACCCCTAATGTGAAGTCTTTATTCCAGACCTGATGTATAAGAAAGCTCCCCACTTGTGAAAAAAGGGTTGGTTTGACTCAGAGGAGGAGGAGGGGAATGCCATTTACTGCAGAAAAAGATACTTGAGGTTCATGGGATTTTTCATGAGAGCAGAGAATAGCAATATTTTCAGCCACAGAGGTTTCCTGAATGGCTCTCAACCTAATTTATTTCGCAGGATTTGTCCCAAAAATAAACTTGATGGAGGAAAGAATTTTCTGCCTGGGGGGATGAAGTGCTGAAGTAAACCAATCCATGAAATAAAGAGGAAAGACACAAATAAAGCTGGATTTTTTTTTCCAGGCTGCTCACATTCTCTCCCATCTTGTTCTTCCCCCTTCCAGAAAAGATTTTCTGGATCCGCAACCGGGCCTTTGGCCAAGAGAACTTCCCGGTCATCCTGAGCATTCAGGGTGGGAAAAGCAGCCTGGCCTGCTCTCCTGGGACCCCACCGGAGCTGCAGTTGGAGGTGAGAAGCAACGTCTGATGATGCCCCAGAGCACTTTTACCTGAGCTGCCACTTGGTGCGTCCTACACACAGTGATTGGAGAGCAGAGCTCTCTGTGTGTATGCACACAGGGGAGGAAGGAATTACAACATCCTGTAGAGGGGTGTGTGTTTGTGTGGGAGCCTCTCTCCCAGCCAACCTTACATCCAGGTAAGCACAGCTTTACGTGACCCATCATAAGTGCAAGAGAGCAGCGGAGGCCAGACTGAACCCTCAACCCACCCCAGTTTTTGGTGGGTCTCCTTTTCTTCAGCTTTCAAAGTGAAGCCAATGACACCAACAATTTTCTTCACGATGGACTTGGAGAGATGCACTTCCTCTTTTTTTTATTGTGTTCACTTCTCACATACATTCCCACAGACAGAAACCCACAGAGGAGTTTCTAGTCCAGCTTCTCCTGAGAACTTTAGTAGTTTCTCAAGGACGGAGCTTCAAGAGAGCAAACGGTGTGGAAGTGGCTAGGCTTTCTCTCTCTGCTCCAGAAATAGGATCCTGGTTACTCTACGGGTTATTTTTCATTAAGAAGAGTCCACGTTATGCTCTCCCTCAGGGAAGCACGTATGCTAGCTTAGGGCTCCTTCACCATCAATAGCTTCCCTAGATTTTGCTATCGGAAGCCCCTTTGAGGGTCATTTTTCAGACCTGAGTAGGCTGCAAGATGAGCTAACCCTTCCCTAAAAACCCTTTTTCTTCTCCTCCTCAGAGTGTCAACATCAGAGATCTCTGCAAAGATAAAGAGGCCTCCACCCGCTTCACCTTCTTCATGTCTAACAAAGATGGAGTCTGGCGTTTCGAGTCAGCTGCCCACCCAGGCTGGTTCCTCTGCACCTCCTCCAAAGCCAACGAACCCATCGGGCTGATCAACAACCCAGGATCTTCTCACCTGGTGGACTTCTATTTTCAGCCCGAATCTTAGCTGGCCTCCCCCACCTCTCCCTTCGAAGGACAAAGGCCACTCCTGGAGGGCAGCGTCTCCCAACTGCTCCTCTCCCTAAGCATTTCTGCAGGGGGGGTCGCTCTTCAGGAGAACAAAAGCGGAAGGAAAGCGGTGACACCGTGTTTCTAGAGCTCGCGGGATATTCATAGCTCACTTTCTGGATTCGGAAATGCAGGTTTTGCGGCCACAAAATTATCTGCAAACCTCTAAAGCTACGAGTGCAAAATATGCCAGCCAATTGATGAGCTCTGGTTACCCAGAAAGGAATTAAATACATTTGAAGTAACTGTATTGACTACATTTAATTCTAATGATTTCAAAATACGCATTCAATTTAAAAAAAACACCTCATTTTGTCTTAGCCACACACAGGTAGTTGTGGAGCCTGAATCCCCAGCATGTTATGCAAACTAGATCTGCTGCAGCCCATGACAAATCCTCATCCTGTCAAATTGGAGGGGGGGACAGACGGACAGGGAGAGTCGAGGCTGTGATGGCAGAGGGAGGCAACTTTTCCCAACTCCTCACCTTAAGAGCCAGGTGAGAAGATCCAGGTGTGCCTCCATCTCTGCTGATGCCAGCTCTGTTACAGATCGGTCTTCATCCACGACTCGAACTGGGAATCATGGGTTGCCACTTTCCAGGGCAGCATAATCAATAAGCCAAGGAAGTCCAGTTGCCAAAAACACCTGGGACGACTGAGAAGGTCCATAGACTTCCATATAGGGGAGGCCCCTGCAGCAGAATGTATGGTCCCTCGTTCCCGCTAGGGGGCACTGTTTCACGGAAGGACTAGCCTGCCCATTTGGCTGGATGTTGTTAACAGGCTGAGCGGAGACAATGTGGACAGGAAGGGCTATTTAGGCCAGTGGAGCCCAACTTTTGAGGCTTGGCGGCCTGGCTGCAGGGGAGGGAAGAGAACCAGGCTGTGCCAGCAGCAGGTCAGTGTGTACACATGCAGGCGGGCATCTCGACTTGCGTGAGTGGCGGCCTGGTTCCGAATCAGCCACGGCCTGGTAGTGGGCCGAGGTCTGTGGATTGGGAACCCCTGAGATAGATGATAATACACCTTGAATTATACACGGAATTTTATAGGGAAGCTAGTGTGGTGATGTCATAGCATCTATAATGGCTTGAACTGCTGGAGGGGAGGGGAGGGGAAGGGAGGGAAGAGAAGAGAAGGCAAATAAGTCCGTACAGAGAAGAAATGATAGAGGGGTTTGAAGTTACACAGAAGGTGGGAGACAGTGACCATGTCATATTGGAATTCAAAATATTGCAGACACAAGCAATAGAAATCAAACCAGTGTCTTAAACTTTAAAAGAATTGGTTTCAACAAACTCAGGGTTTGCATTCCATGGATGAAAATCTTAAAGGAGAAAACAAATCAAGAAGCTTGGGAATCTATAAAAACTGTGAACATAAATGCCCAGTCCAGCACAATACCACTAAAAACACACACCGAGAAATCCAAAAAGAAACCAGAATAGTTACACAAAGAACTCTCTGATAAACTGGAAGACAAAAGGGATAAGCATAAAAAAATGAAAAAAGAGACATATAACTAAGGCAGAATACCAGCAGAACACCCAAAGATGAAGTCAGGAAAACTAAGGCTCAGAATGAACTAAGACTTGCAACAAGTGTCAAAAATAATAAAAATGCTTCTTTCAACATATAAAAACAAGAAAAAAGTCAAGGAAACAATTGGTCCACTAATGGGAGAAGGCGGCAAGAAAGTGACGGGCTTCAGGGAGAAAGCAGAGCCGCTTAATTCTTTCTTTGCATCTGTCTTCACACAAGAAGAAAAAATAGCCCAACCTACCAAAAACAGAAGCGTAAAAGAAAGACTAGGAATACAAATTGAAACCATCAAGAAAATGGTAAGAGAATACCTGTCCATTCTAGACGAGTTCAAATCACCATAATCAAATGGATTACATCCCAGAGTTTTGAAGGAGCTGGCAGATGTGATCTCAGAACCATTGAAGAACCGTCTCTTTCAGAGATCCTGAAGCACCAGGAAAAGTGCTGATGTGGTTCCCAACTTCAAAAGGAGGGTGGGAGGGAACCAGATCCAAGAAACTACAGACCAGTCAGCCTGACATCAATACCTGGGAGGTTCCTGGAAAATAGAATAAGCTATAAATATAATGCTATAAATTATATAAATATAATAAGATATGAGAACACCTAGAAGCAAGCAAAATTATAACCATAAGCCAACATGGGTTTGTCAAAAATAGATCATGCCAAACAAATCTTATTTCATTCTTTGACAAAGTAATTAGTGGACCAGCCAAATGCTGTGGACATAGTATACTTGGACTTCAGTAAGGTATTTGACAGTGTGAAACCTACTTGCTGGTAAGCTAGAGAAATGTGGGATAGGTAGATCACCACCAGATGGATTCATAACTTGCTGACAAACTATCCTTAAGGGAGCTACATCTACATGGAGGGAACTATGAAGTGGGGTGCCCTAAGCTTCTGTTTTTAGTCCAGTACTCTTCAATATCTCCATAAACAATTTAGACGAGGAAATAGAAAGGAAACTCATCAAATTTGCAGGTGATACCAAGTTGGAATAGCTTGCCTTCAGAAATTGTGGGCGCTTCATTACTGGGCAGCCATTTGTCTGAAATGATACATTATAGGGTCTCCTACTTGAGCAAGATTAAGACAAGGAAACTTCCAACTCTGTGGTTTGGAGAGAGGAATGGGAAAATCATTTTCATGCCAATTTTTACTGAATCGTTTTAGACTTTGTTCAGTGCTTGCTCAGTAAAACTTATATGCGCTTTGGAAAAGATTTGGAAGTGGTATTTCAAAACATGCCGCAGTGAGTGCAGCAGCTCACTTAAAAATGGCTTTTTTATTTATTTTTGGAGCTTCACACTCTAAGGAGGCACTGCGATTCAGTGTGTTTTGAAGCAGATCCCCCAAACCGTTTTCAAAGGAAGGACTGGCCTAGTGTTTCTTGCATTCGTGGAAGGAAACTGCTGTCCATGAGGAGACCCGGTCTTCACCCTCCTTCCCTTGCCTTGCCGTCCGAGACCGGTTCTGCTTGGGCTTCCTGCTTCTTTCACGGCCTCCTCCGTTTAAAAGTAGCTCAAGGGGCCCTTGTGGTTTGTGCTGCTCACCCCAGAGCTGTAAGTTCCGGTTCAGGCAGCAGCCATGCAGCCTGTGCGGGAGGCAAAGCAGCACTTCTCCATTTGCACAGTGTTTTGCAAGGCAAGAGAGCCTCCCCTGCTGCTCCTTTGCTTTCCTTTGAACGCTCGGGCCTTTCAAAGGGAGGTCGGCGGCGTCACGGAGTTACTGGCCTTGAGTCAGGTTCTCTTGCAAAATCATGTAAAAAACAAAAACCCAAAAAAGAGCAAACGGTCAAGCGGGACCTGTCCCTGTTCCCACCAGGGGCTCTGGGGAAGCAGCCCCGATTCCTAGGGATCCCTGCTGGAGGACGGAAGGTCCGACAGGAGGTAAGTACCGTAAAGAGGAGACCAGAAAGGAGGCGCCAGAAGGGTTGGGGGCTCTGGAAACCCAGCCAGATGCCTCCTCCGTCCTTCCCTGCAAAGGACTAACCTCTGGAGCGTCAAAGGACAGGAGCCATCAAGTTGTCAGGGCCAGCAAGAGACAGCGGGGAGGGCCTGTCTGGGGCAGCAACCAAGTTGGCCCCCAACTCCACCTGGGTAGACCTTCCAACCTGGGGGGCCAACGGCAGCCAGGGAGCCGCCTTCCCTCCCCCCTTCCCCTCCTCGCACCTGCAATGGACCCCATTTAGCAGCCCACCTGCCCAGCCCCCTGTATCTTTCCCACGGTGCCCTCCCCACTTCTGGGTCTGGCAAAAAAAAACCTTAGTTCCCCTGGGGCTGCGGGGGAGCCCCTGACTCGGGGGGAGCCTGGAGGGCCCCCAATTCCGCGCCCGTCCCAAGGCAGGGCGGGCCCCGGGGGACGGTGGGGGAACGCCGACCCGTCCCCGGCCCGGACTCCGAGGCCAGCAGGGACCAGCCCGGCTTCCCTTCGCCTCTGCAGGGGCCCCCGGAGCCTCCCCGGCCGGGACCCCTCCGCAGGGCCGGGGAGAGAGCCGGGTCTGCTGCGGGAGCGGCCCACCGCCAGCCCCGGCGGGGCTCGTGGGGCCCGGCCTGGGAGGCGTCGCGGGGCCCGGGGCTTCGGAGCCGCCTTCCCGGGCGAGGCGGGCCTTGTGCTCGGGCGGCGCGGAGGCCGGAAACGCTGCCGGCCGGCCGGTGGCGCCGACGCGGGGCCCGCGGAGGTAAGTGGGCGCCGGGCCCTCCCGGGTGGGCTTTCCCCAGGCGGAGCGCCTCGGCCCGCCCGCTTCCCTCCCTCCCTCCCTCCCCCGGAGGAGACCCCTCCGCAGAGAGGAGCCGCGCCTCCGCCGGGCCGGCCTGGAGGAAGCGGCTGCCCGGAAGCCCGGCGGGGCCGCTCCGCCGAGGCCGCCCCTCCGGAGGGGCGTCGGGGCCCGGGCTGGCGGTCCCGGCAGGGGGCGGCCGCTCCTCGGCTCCGACCTCGGACGGGGCTCCGGCGGCGACCCCCACGCGATGCCCGCGAGCGGGGAGGCTCCTGGGGCGGAGGGGAGGAAGGGGGCCCTCCTCCTTGGTCGGGGGTCGTAGCCGGGGCGGGGCGCCTTTCCTCGGGCGAAAGAGCAGGCCGAGGACGGGCCTGGACGCGGCTCCCGAGGAGGAGGAGAGTCTCCTAAAAACGGGGGATAATAATTAAAACACTTTAAGCCTGGAGGACGGCAACTCAAAGCTGGCTGGGGGATTCTGGGAGTTTCAAGTTTCTTTTCAAGGCGGAAGGGCCCGGCTGGGCAGCCTCTGAAGGGCCCCTGCTTTCTGAAGCCATAACGGGGTGGGGGGGAGGGGAAGCTCTGGGAATCCCTTCCCTGCAGCTCCCGGGAAAGCTGGATGGGAGGAAGACGCCTAATTCTTGGGCTGTTTTGCTGTTTCAAGGGAAGGATTAAAAGCATCAGGAATATTTGCTGGAATGCCAAAATAAATGAGCTATTATGCCTTCCTGTTTAGGATGAAAGCTCAAGACAGAAGAACAATTTCCTAGTCCGATCACTCGGGGCTCTTCTTTTAATTTACTTTCTGCCCCAGGAGGCTCAAAACAGGCTGACTTTCTTTTGAACCTGTTTTGCCCCAGAATAATTTCATCCGCTGAAGAAGCTCTTTGAGTTACCAATCTATCTTTCTTAAAATCCATAATTAACCCTCTGCATTCGCTCCCTGCAAAGCGGGAATAGCTTACCGGGGTAGTAGAGGCCATTGGCCACTAGGTTTTGCACAGATTTTGGACTCTCCTCTGTTACACTATTGGTCAGCCTGGAATCGGGACATCACTCCTGTCCAGAAGGCCAATTGAGCCTCCTCCCTATGTTGCAGGGTTGGATGACCTCAAGGGACTCCAACACAGGGAAGGTGCGTGGGTGCCAAATTGGCAATGGCTGGGGAGTCCCTGTGTGCCGTGCTTATTTAAGAGGCGTACTGGCAAAACTGCCAAGGGGGCAGTTGAACAGCGATAATGAGAGGCTTTTTCCCCAGCCCCACAGGCCTGGGAGGGGAGGGTCGCATGGGTGAGCTGGAGGGTGGCTTGTGTCTTTACATTTGCAGTGACATTGTCGTCGTCTAGAACAGGGGTCTCCAGCCTTGGCCACTTTAAGCCTGGAGGACTTCAACTCCCAGAATTCCCCAGCCAGCTTTGCCTGTACCGTTTTTAAAAAATTTGTCCTAACAATTAGGGAAAATCTTACAGGCTTCTTTGGCAAGCTGCCAGAGAGTCCACCTGGAGCCAGTGATATGCAGCCAATAAATAAAATAAATACATCATAAATCAGTAACGTGCTGATTACCTTTTAAGACACTTTCTGTTATTTTTGGAGTTCTGTTCATTTCCCATCTCCGTTGCTTTGCCTGTTGCGGTGCAAGTTCACTTCTTGTGAGACAGGCAGTTATGTAAATTTGATAAATAAACGTACATGGCAATTTTGCTTTTCCACTGTTTTTTGCAGGAGCTGAAAAAGACAGGAGCTGAATTTGAATGTACGTAAGGGATCAAACTGTTTTTCCTCTTTTGGTTTCCCCTAGTCCAGCTATTGAGGCAACCCCGCTTGGATTTGAACAATATGGATGTCCCATATTGTGCCTGTTGGTGGTAAGTAGTGGAAATAACTACCCAGCCTAATCAAGTTCTCCACCCCACCCCCCATCACTTAAAGATGACTAAAGCCTTCACTGCTAAAAGATTGTTTGATAAAGGGTGAGTGAGGATTGGGGGTGGGGTTGGGACTAAGGCCAGAGTGCCATGAAAGATAACAGTTCAAAGAATACGCTTCCTGGCTCTTTAATAGCCACTTGGTTTCCCTTCTCATCTACACCAATCCGTATTATATTTGTTGTGACCATATCCTAAATCTTGATGTGCAAAATGCAGGAGATGGCATCTGCAGGGGTTTATACTGGCACGGGGGGCTGTTTTTTCCAGCAGTTTATATTTGGCAACTTTTAGCTGTTTTTCTAATTGATCTGTGTAATTATTTAAATCTTTGAAATATTTGGATACTGCTTCTCATTAAAGAAAGTCAGAAGCAGACCCTGAAGCTATTCCTTTGGAGCAACTGTTAAACATATTCCTACTTTCTCTTTTGCAGGCCAAACAGGGAAATGATGGAGATTGCTTTTAAAAGACCCGTATTTCTCGGCCTACTGAAAACCAGACTGGAACCCTAGTTGCCCCTGTGCCAGTTTTCACGGTCCAATGCTAGAATGGAGTACCCCGGACGCTCCAGTACCTCCGACGTGATGGATGTGTCATCTGATGACAGAACAAAGGAAGCGAGCTCGGACCCGGGAGAGGCCTTGAAACAGACTTGGGATCCGCTTGCATTTTCTGGAGCCTGCCGGGGTGAAGATGCCGTTCCCCCTCCTTCTTTGGGTCTTGTACAGGACAGATTGGGGGGTGTTCTCTGCAGAAGGGAAACCCCCTCTGAGAAATCCATTCCAGTGTTAATGCAGAATAATCTTGAACTGCTGCACCCTGAACTGGGCTTGGACTTCTCTGAGAGATCTGGCCAGCCTTTCGAGACAATAAAAAACTTGAAAACTCAGGATACACGTAATAATGACGCTACCCAGTCTGTTTTTTGGGCTGGTATCCTGCAAGCTCAGTTGTGTGTCTTAGATCTTCAGGAGGAGTTGGATAAGCAGGAAGAATCTCTGCAGGCTCACAGTGTGAATTCTGAATCCCTGGACTCAGCTACCATCAACAATCCTTCCCTCCTGGCAAGTGATAGTGAGGAGGAGCCAGAAGAGAATTTAGAGAAACAGGAGGAGGAAGGAAGTGAGGAGGAGGAGGAGGAAGAGGAGGAGGAGGTTGAATACTTATTTTTCAATAATCCCCTCTTTCAGGAAAGTCCTCACTTAACCAGAACTTTTGAAGGACAAGTTCCATGGTCACAATCGGAAGAAGAAACGTCCACTGAGAATTACAAGAAAGATGGCAAAAGTGAAGTGGGCTCTGGAAACCATCACGGTGACTTGTTTTCCCAGGCCAAGGTGGCAATAAGCCCTGTGGGCAGGCGTTATTTTTCTTCATGTGGTCCGGATGCTAACGAGGACACATCCACCTGTTCTTTTCCAAGTTACGTGCCCCATTATCGTTCCTTGTCCCCACTGATAATTACAGAAAGAGATCTTGAAATCACCTGCTCTTGGGATGAGAATTCAGAGGTAAGAGGGGCGTCCTCATTGCTGCCTGAATGGCCAAGCGTAATTCAACGCACCAGGAATTTGTCTCTTGATGCAGAAGCTCCCAGGGCTGCTTCTATGGCAGTAGACTCATGAGCCTCCTGCTGTGTTTGCTGTGGCTTCACTTGAGCTTAGTTGGAGCTTTAATTCCTATTTAGGCCCCGTCTTCTCCAACAAAAGAATGCATCCCACCAGCTGCCCAACCCCTCTCCCAGGGCGAGGGTAAGAGGCGCTGGGGCTGCAAGAGACCTTCGTGTCCAAATTAAACCGCTCCCTTGTTTTGGCTCACTATTAAGGCTGCATGCAGATGTGGGCCACTGTTAAGGGCTACTACCCTTGTATCAACCGCCAGGCCTCTTGTCCTGGAAATCCTTGAGACCTGGAGGCAGCGGGAGGACAGTTTCTGAGAGCGAACTAGGAGCAGCTGCGTGAAGATACCCTTTCCCTGGTAGATGGCACAGATAAGCTCTTCCACATAAACCAGGCCCTTAACCTTCAACGACACAGCCTCAGAACCACCTGCAAGTCCGTTTGCACCAGGCAGGGCTGGTTTGGCTTCTGTCCCCTGTGGCTGATGTTCTCCCCACAGTTCTTCGGAAATGCTTGGAAACCCGTTCCTGATGGAAATGTACAGGAAGGCAGGGCACGTGTGTGTGTGTGTGTATGTATGAGAGAGAGAGAGAGAGAGAGAGAGAGAGAGAGAGAGAGAGAGAGAGAGAGAAGCTCTCCCAGCCTTTTGTGACTACCAATATTTGCCTTCCAGGCGGAGGGCTGTTTCCTGGATCCCCTCCAAGGGGACGTTCTGGAAAGCATCACTCCAGGTAAGTCTCGCTCTGCTCTTCCCAAGAGCATCAGACGATGCCCTGCGGTCTTGCCAGGTGTGGGAAGGAAGCCGCTTTGTGGCTGACTTGTCCCTCTGGTCCACGTACAGAGCCGCCTCCACCTGGGTATCTGCCGGCAGAAGGCCTGCTGTTCTCCACCTCCGGCCCTTCCCTGATGTCTCCTTTGCTGCAAGAGTCCACGCAGAGCTGCCCCGCTGCCAGGCCTGCGTCTCCGGGGACGAGGGGCTGCGTCCCTTCCAGCGTCCAGGTCCCCTCGGCTCCTGCTGCAGGGCAGAGTCTGCAGCAAGAGAGGTTGGAGCCACGAGCCTCGCCCCGCGGCCACCCTCCTTCGCCTCCCCGCACCTGGCTAGAGGAGCCTGAAAGAACTTCCTCCCCGCAGAAGGACGTCAGCGGAGCAGATGTGCTCCCCAGCCCGCTCTGTGGTGCAGAGCGGAAGCCGCCGAGCTCAGTCGAGAGATGCAGCATGGTGGAGCTGCCAGCTATGCAAAGCGACGGGAGGCCGAAAGGCAGAGGAGAAGAGCCGGCATTGCAGTAAGGATACGCTCTTGTTTTATATGCCTCTTGGGGCCGTTGGCCTTTCTGGCCGTCTCTCCCCGCGCAGCGTCCTCCTGCTCAGGTGGGAAGGTGGGCCTGGGCCAGGATGCAACCCCGCAGCTCCCTGGAGGGACTGGGCTTCCATCCTGCAGCCACCAGAGGGTTGGCTTGCCTCGTGGGGACTTTCGTTCACGGGTCGGCCTTTATTCTCTGGCACTATGACAAGAGTCCCTGTCTCTCTCTCTCTCTCTCTCTCCCCACCCTCCGCAGCTGCCATGAAGAAGCTGGAGGGGAGTTTGGCGGAACGGGGCAGAGCCCGCCTGCCAAGGTCTCCGCAGAAGCCAATGGCAGCCTGCTCCTGGCAAACGGCACCTCGGGAGACCTGGCCGCAGCCCAGAGGCTGGCAGCTCGCCTCTACCACCTGGACGGCTTCAGGAAATCTCAGGTGGCTGCCTTTCTCCAGAAGAAGTAAGATGAAAGTCTTCACGCCTCCTTCCGTTTGGGGATTTGAATGTTTGTCACTTTTCTTGGCGTGCACGGTATGGACGGGGACACACACACAGACACACAGACACACCAGGCTGAGTTTTAAGTCGTTCTTTCATCACCCGAAGAAGCAGCCAATGCATTTCCAGACCTGTGGCCCTCAGCTGGCTGAAAGCTAAGAACGGAGCGTGTTTTGAGCAGGCGGCAGAGTAAAAACTTCTGCATCTTCTGAGGACAGGCTGCTGGAGTCCCAGCTGAGGGAAAGATGAGGGGGAAGCAGTAAGAGCAAAAGGGCCAAAGGGGCTGAATGGAGGCGGCAGTAGCGTTTTTTCTCTCTTTCTGCTTGGATTTTTGCATAGGATCTTCCACGGCCAGGCAGGTGTGAGGAACCCCGAGGAGGAGGAGGAAGGGAGGAAGAGGAGGAGGAAGGGAGGAGGAGGAGGAAGGGAGGAGGAGGAGGAAGGGAGGAGGAGGAAGAGGAGGAAGAGGAGGAGGAAGGGGGGAGGAGGAAGGGAGGAAGAGGAGGAGGAAGGGAGGAGGAGGAGGAAGGGAGGAGGAGGAGGAAGGGAGGAGGAAGAGGAAGGGAGGAAGAGGAGGAGGAGGAGGAAGGGAGGAGGAAGAGGGGTTCTCTTGGTACGTTTGGGGTTTTCTGAGCTCTCCCTGAACATTTGTCCACAGCAACCCCTTCAGCCAGATGGTCGCTGAGGCCTACCTCTCCTTCTTCCACTTCTCTGCCAAAACTCTGGATCAGGCCCTGAGGTAACCTTCTCTTTCCCTGGGGCTGCCTTCCCATTTTCAAGAGGGGAAGTGAAACTCCATAGTCCACGGCCAAATGTGCATTTCCTGCCCTCCCTGATGAGGAGGGGAGGGCGCCCTTCCCTCTCCCAAGTCCAGGAGGCCAAGACGGAGGGCTGGGAAGGGGCAACCGAAATGATAACGGGGAGAAAAGACTGGCCTCTCCCTGCAGCTCTGCTCCTGGTCAAGGCCTGCTTGGTTTGGAGGCCTTCCTGGAGCCGCAGGGGGGGACCTGGATGCCAGGAAAACCCTTGAAACCGTTGAGCAGGGGAGGCTCTGTGCCTTGCGTCTCCTCAGTTCTCGGCACATTAAAAGGGAGCGTGGGGAGAAGGTAGAAGCGCCTCCCGGCCTCAGGATGTCAGCCCCCTTGTATTGTCCCCATGCCAAGCGGAAGCCCTGAGGGAGAATCGGTCTATGACCATTGGCCACGGCCAACTCGCCACGGCCAACTTACCACAGGACAGGAGTTACGCTAATGTCAGAGAAATGGTGGAATAGAATCGTTAAAGAAAGGACACAAAAAGGAGGGGCAGAGTGAAATGAGAAGGGCTACAATTAATTTTTATTTATTAAATTAATTAAATTAATTAAATAAAATCGTTAAATTGTCCTGCACCGAGTTGGCCATGAGGAGTTGTCCCCTTCCCCCGCGGGTGGCTCTTCCCCAGGCCTCCTCCTCCTCCTCCTCCTCCTGCTGCTGCTGTGTTCCAATCCTGGGGAAAGGAAACCCCCCCAGCCCCCCTTCTGACCTTCCCCTCCTCTTGGCAGGTCCTTCCTGAAGTCCTTTGTGCTCACCGGGGAGACTCAGGAGCGGGAGCGGATCCTGATGCATTTCTCTCAGCGCTACCATTGCTGCAATCCAGAGGCCTCGCTGAGTCCAGGTGAGACGCTCGGCCCACACCTGGTGGGGCTAAGCTTTGCTCTTGGGCTCCACCTGCTTTTATTCTGGCCCCAAAGGTGGGATTGGAGGTGGGATCCTTACTTTTCCAATCAGAGAAAACCCAGGCTCAAAATCCAGAGTGGAATAACTTCTCTCTTAGGATAGTAGCTGGCTGAGGAATTCTGGGAGTTGAAGTCCACATGTCTTAAAGTTGCCACGGTTGGAGACCCCTGAACTGGAGTGTAGCTTGTGGGAGGTGGGGGGTTCAAGGGGAATCTTTAAAAGAATTCCCCTAAGATTGTACGTCTAGTGAAAAGCTCATAAAAGGAGGAGATATAAATAAACCTTTGCACCGATACTGTCTTAAGAAGGGAAAGTGAAAATAAACTTGCAATGTTTGTTTGCATTTTTTGTTACTTCCTAAGAACAACCAGAACATGCAAAGCTGATAATAATCTTAAAGAATAGGAGCAAGTGACTGCCTTCCTCTTAAACTGAACTAAAAAAATTAATAAAATTAGAATTAAATTATATATAAACTGCCTTCCACTGATAAGCAATTTAATCTGGACTGTTCTGTGTTTTTAATTGTTTTAACTTAGAATTAGTGTTTTTTTTTTTGTAAGCTGCCCAGAGTCTCTTGGGACCGGCGGCTCTAATAAATGCAAGTCAAACCACAAGGTACTGCAAGCAGAAACGATTTCTGCAAGGAAGGCAGTCAAAGCAAATACAGAGAATGAATGCAATTCTGAAACAAATATCAGGACTTCACACTAGGAAAGACCTTGAGTTTGGGGGGGAAGAAAAAGAGATGCTACAGGAAAGGGGACAAGATAGTTGACCCCTGAAGAACCGGGCAGTGAAAACCGCGTGCCCCGTCAGAAGGCCAAGAGAGAGGGGGCCTGACTCCATCTCAATCCGGAGGTCCCTCCTGAGGAGCCAGGCTCAAGTTATCCCCTCTCAGGCGTACTGTGCCAAACCTGGAGAAAGCTCTAAGGCTGGGAAAGCGGGGAGGAAAAGGAAGGAGGGATGGACCAGCAGCAGGAGGGGAGTGGGCAGTGGGGCTGGGGGCCCTGCTGGAAGAAGACGCGACACTTAGGAACACCACAAAATGTCTGCCTGAGGGAAGAAGGAAGTCAGCACTTCCGGTTCCCCTGGTAGAGAACAGAACAGCTGACGGCAAATCTTCAGATTCAGCTCGTTTTCTCCTGGCCTTTTCTTCGAACGGAGGATATTTTGCTGCCGTTTCCAGTCCGTTGTGGGAGAAGCCTAAGGAATCTCTCTTGAACCTCCTCTTGCTCTGCAGATGCCGTGCACACCCTCACCTGTGCCATGATGCTCCTCAACACCGACTTGCACGGGCAGGTGAGGAGACGCTGACGGAGGAAGGAGCCCTGGCTCTCCTCTCTCTCACCTGGGCCCCTGGACGGAGGAAAGCCACTCCGATGGCCCCCTGTTTGTGGGAGGGGATCTATGGGTGCCCATACGGGGGGACGGATATGGGTCCAATATGGAGAGTGCAGCAACTTCAGCTCTCCCTCTGTCTCTCTCTCTCACCTCTGGCATCAGAACATTGGCCGGAGCATGAGCTGTCAGGACTTCGTTGTGAATCTCACAGGCCTCAATGAGGGCAACGACTTCCCCAAAGAGCTGCTGAAGGTAGGCGCAGCTTCTCCTTCTGTGCAGGCAGGGAGCGCTCTGCCTGTGGAGCCTCACGCCTAGCCAGGATGGCCAATGGAGAGGAAGCTCTAATTCGGCATGGCTGTCTCTCCTCCCTCCCTCCCTCCACCCCCCCCCCCCTAAAAAGATCAGGTGCTGTTTCATTCCTTTCTGTTGGAATGTCCACGTCCACCTTGGTTGACTTCCAAGGCTGCTTGCAAGGGAAATGGAAGATCCAGGGAGGGCCGTTTCTTCAAGGGGACGGCAGAATCTCCCAAAGGGCCTCCGCCAGCCGTTGTGTACAGCAGGAGAGTCCACTTCATCAGGGGGGCCTGCGAGGACCCCTGGGGTTTGGGCACAGCCGCACTTTCCCTCTGCAACAACCGCCCAACTGAGGACAAAAGCCCCCCCCCCCCCAACTAGTCCCGCGTGGAGCACTAGTGAGATCGAGGGCCTGGCCTCAGGGAGGGGGTGAGACGCCCTCCCCCCCAAATCCACGCCCTGACGACCCTGATGACGTCTGCCGAGTCAGTCGGAGGGCTGGGCCCAGCCACAGACCAGGTGAGGGGGTGCCTGGACTCTTCCGGAAAGGTGACGGCGTCTAGCTGATAATAATAGCGGAGGAAGGATTGGCAGTACTTTTGAGAGCAGACCCCCCCCCAAAGCGGCAGTTCTGGGGGTGGGGGGTGGGGCAGGGAGCTTTTCTTGAAGGATGGGGGTGAGGTGCAGGGAGGAAGCCTTACAGCTCAGCCCTTTTTCTATCCATCCAGGCATTGTACAGCTCCATCCGCCATGAGAAACTGGAATGGGCTACGTAAGTAAAAGCCGGATACCTGAGGGATGGGCGGGGCAGGGCGGGGGAGGGCTGAGGTCAAAGAGGGAAGGCAGGGGAGCCCTTGGACCTCTCCCCTCCCCCTTATAAAGGAGATGGGGGGGGTGGACTATGGTGACCCGGTCTTTACTTGGGCAGTTTTCAGTAGGGATAGTTGTCAGGAAGGACAAGGAGAAAGGAACGGTTCCAAAAATTAAAACTTGGTGGGGAGGGAGCTTGCTTGCCCCTACAGGAAGCCTAAATCGTGCCTCAAACTGACCCCAGGATCCTGCTTGTGCTGCCCCAGGAAAGGAGGCGGCCCAAATAATGTTTCCCAACTTCAGGTCAGCCCGCTCAGGGAAGAGGGGGCTTAAGAGTTCAGGATTCCGCCCCCCCCCGAAGGTTTAACGCTGCCAGAGGGCAGGAGGAATGAATGCCCAAGTGGCATGACAGAAAAACACGGGGTTTTTTTCGAATTGTGAAGGCTGTCTTTCATACTTCCTTCAGTTTACTTTTATTCTTTATTTAATTTTTATCCCACCTTTGCTCGTTTTACAAATCACTTAAGGCGGTGAACATATTCAACGCGCTTCCTTCCTCCTCCTCCTCCTCCTCTTTTCCCCACAACAACCTCCTTGTGAGAAGGACTGGCCCAAAGACACCCAACCGGTTTCGTGTCTAAGGCAGAACTTGGATTCGCAGTCACCTGCTTTTTAACCTGGTACTTTTAACCACCAGACCAAACTGGCTCTACATTGGAAAAGCATCTGCAGGTTAAGACTGAGTAGCATTTTCTTCCATTCCACTCTAAAGACAGATTTTTTTTCCCTCCCAACCTCTTATTTTGGCCCTTCGTGTAATTAATTCATCCAAAATTAGCCTTTCCCCCCCTCTTTTACATGGCTTTTTTCCCCCCCTATATGCAGCCTGTGCCAAATTTCTGTTCCTTCCCTGCAGGGATGAGGAGGACGAGACGGTCGATGCCAAGATCCTCTTGAGCCCCACCAACAGCCAGAGGAAAACCAACCCTTTCCTGACCGTCTGCCAGGACCAGGGGGCAAAAGTGTACCAGCAGGGCCTCCTTGCCCGCAAGGTCCACGCGGAGGCCGATGGCAAGAAGAGTGAGTGCAGCAGCGTGGTGGCCCTGGACGGGCGGTTCTCGGGGCCGGCAGCGTCTCTTGTGGGAGCCAGCTGGGGGCTTCAGCCTGGCTCTCTTGCCCTCTTGCCCACCTGCTGCGGAAGCTCCGGTCAGCCGCTTGGTGCCAGGTTGAGGAGGGCGCTCTAAGGTCAAGATCCAAACTGCCCAGCCCTCTGGACCAGGGGCCTCCAATCTCGGCCACTTTTAAGCCTGGTGGACTTCAACTCCCAGAATCCCCCATTCCACCATGCCTGTTGGTTTTTTTTTCTCTCTCTCTCCTGCTCCCCCTGGCGTGGAGAGATTGCAGAGGAAGGGATGACAAGAGAGTAAGCAGGCAGAGAGTTGAAGCCTAGTGAAGCTGGCTGGGGAATTCTGGGAGTTGAAGTCTACCAGGCTGAAAGTGGCCGAGGTTGGAGGCCCCTGCGCTGGACTGCCCAACCTGGAGGAAGCGGGGGAGGGCAAGCCGGCCAGAGGAAAGCAACCGACCGCCCTTCCCTCCCTCCCTCCCTCCCTCCCTCCCTCCCTGCAGCTCCCTGGGGAAAGCGAAGCTGGAAGACTTTCCATGCTGTGCTGAAGGGGACGGTGCTGTACTTCCTCAAGGTAAGAGGGGGCCAGGTGTGTGGGGGTGGAAGCGCCTTCCTTCTCCAGGGCTGCCCCACCTCAGGCCACAGACGGGGGGCTTGGAGTGGCTCACCCAAAGCAGACTATGGGGGAATTCCTGAAGGTGTGGCTGCTAAAGGCCGACTCCGAACAGCCCATCCTCCCTTGGCGGAGGCTCACAAGGGCTCTTCGCAAATGGGCTCTTTAACGCCCCCATCAGTGGATGTCGAGAAAGGGCTGTAAGCTGACGGCGGAAGACTCTCTCTGGCGTGCAAGGAAGGAAAGCGCCAGAAAGGGCTGCTGGGGCTGCCTTAAGAATAAGCGAGGGGAACTGGAGGGAGGCAGGAGGGAGACCCCCCCCCACTGCTTAGGGACACGGCGGAAGGCTGGATAAAATCGGAGTGACGGGAAGGCTGTCTTCTCCAAGAGAATGAAGGATAAAAAGGGGGACTTGTAGCTCCAAGTGGTTAAAGATACATAGATGGGTATAGATGGTGGATAAGAATAGAATAGAAAATAGAATTAGAATTAGAATAGAATAGAGAATAAAATAGAACAGAACAGAATTAGAATAGAATAGAATGTAGAGTACAATGGAATAAAAAAATAATAGAATAGAGAGTAGAGTAGAGTAGAGTATAGAGTAAAGTAGAATAACAGAGTTGGAAGGGACCTTGGAGGTCTTCTAGTCCAACCCTTTGCCCAGGCAGGAAGCCCTACTCCACTTCAGACAAAATGGTTATCCAACATCTTCTTAAAAACTACCAACTGTTGGAGCATTCACAACTTCTGGAGGCAATTAATTGTTCTCACTGTCAGGAAATATTACTTAAAGCTTCTGCATACAGTTAGTCTTCAACTTACAAGTTCGTTTAGTGACTGTTCAAAGTTACAACGGCACTGAAACATGTGACTTATGACCACTTTTCCCATTTACGACCTTTGCCGCTTCTCCATGGTCATGTGATCAAAATTCAGATGGACTTCTGGGAGTTGAAGTCCAGCCATCCTAAAGGTGCTCAGGTTGAGAAGCACTGGCTGTTACGGAGAAGGAAGAGGGCAGGAGGAGCTAAATTGGAAGTGGGTGGTGCCAAGGGAGGTTGGTGCTTGTTCACAACTGGACGTCACATGCCCCCTTCTCCCCCCAAAAAAAAAAACCATCTCCTCTGCGTGAACGTACCTGCCCCTCCCAGGACGGACCCAAGAGGGATGCTGAGTGTGCTTTTCTTTTTGGCTGTCGTACAGGATGAGCAGCAGTCGGAGGTGTCTGGCTCGGAGGAGCTCATTGGCATACCTCATGCCCTGGCAGAGACAGCCAGCAAATACACCAAAAGGCCAAATGTCTTCCGGCTCCAGACTGCAGACTGGCACATCTTCCTCTTCCAAGCCCCGTGAGTTCCCACGGGCCTCAAGGAAGCTCCCCCCGGCCCCCCTTCCCAGCGCCTCGTGTGGAAGAGCGGCGGAAATCATGGATAAATAAGAAACGGGGACCCTTCCCTAGATTCCTCCTCCTTCTTCTTCCTCTTTGTGGGACCCCTTAGTAGGGCCCTAGGCACGTCTCTTTTATCCAGACCGAAAATTTCTGGACTTACAGGACATTGGCCACTCCAGAATATTAGCAACTTGGTGGTTAAAGTGTCATGATGCCGTTCGAATTATCTACACAATTCGGCCTTTCTTTTCTATCTTATTATTTATTCAAAGCTGTTTTGGCAACACACAGTAGAAACCCGACTGCCTCTCGCCCTCGAGTTTTCTTCACAAAGAGGCTCTTGGGAAATGCAAATGGGATTCCCTGGAGCAGGAGGGACTCCGGGGTGCAGCCTGGGCAAACTGATCAGGAATGTGTTGTGCATTGATCCGGATTATTGAGCTGTGATCACATAACGCGTTTAATCAGAGTGGGTAAAGATCCAGCAGATGCATTCATACCCAATGTTGACTTGGGCCAGTTTTAAACATTTTGGAGGGATGGTTTCCCCATTTGTGGCTGGGTTTATTTTGCTACTTCCCCAAATTGGGCCGATTCAGAAAGTCCAATTCTACTTTTCTAGAACTTCCGAAGAGATGACTTCATGGATTTCTCGCATCAACCTTGTGGCAGCCATGTTCTCCGCCCCACCCTTCCCCGCAGCTGTGGGCTCCCAAAGGAGATTCATAAGGCCCATTTTGCCAACCGCTCCCTGCAAGAATTCCATAGTAAGTCGAGTGACCGGAGGACGGAAGTGGTTTAGATGAAGTCTCTAAGAAATGCCAGGACCGAAGGCAGGTCCCTGCGGGGGGAAGCGTGGCTGTGTCTTGGGGGGGGAGTTCCAGTGGCACAGCTCAGCACAGCCGATGACCTAGGTGGGGTGGGGGGGGAGAGAACTGGGGCACCTGCCTCGGGGCCAGGCTGCAGCCTTTCCCTGTCTCTGTAGGAAGACCAGCACCTGGCCCACGAAGCCTGCATGGACAGGATGTCCCACGAACTGCTGGAGCTCCAGCGGAATCTGCCCGAGAAGCGGGGCGGGGAGGGATCTGGAGGAGTACCAACTCAGGAAGGAGTACTTGCTCTACGAGGTGAGTGGGTGGAGTCCGTCCGTTCTGGGGGAGGGGGCAGGGGTGGGATTCAAATTAACAACCGTTTCTGTGGGTGTGGCTTAGATGGTGGGCGTGGCTTGGTGGTCATGTGACTGGGTGGACATGAGTTGGTGGTCATGTCACTGGCTGGGCGTGGCCAACTCAACATCACTCACATCGAGGCACGCATCTCCTCGCATGGCCTCTCATGATGCTGCAACAGTCAGAAGTGTGAAAAATGGTCATAAGTCCCTTTTTTCAGTGCCATTGTAACTTTGAATGGTCACTCCACACAACAAAGTACCAGCAAAGGAGGGGGAACTCCAGAAGTTCCTGAAACAGGAAGTCTAGTCCTGCCAAGAATGTAATAAGGGTTAATGGAGAGGCAGTTTCTGCAAGCAACACCAGAATGTTTCCTTCCTGCCTTTCTTACAGGATTAGCCCAGTAATTTCTTCTAACAACCGGTTCTCCGAAATGCTTAGAATGTTAACAGTTCTAGCGAATAGGTGTGAACTGGTAGAATCCCACCCCTGGAGAGGGGGTGAGGGGGGGGCGAGTGGGGTGGGCTGGTCTGGTCTGCTGGGGAGGGCCATCCTCCGGTGGCACCTTTCCTACAGTGGGAGGTAACGGCTCATTGAGTTTTGAATGGCACGCACACACACACACACCCCTCTGTTGAGAATGGCAGTGTCATTTTTAAGGAATTTGCAGATCCATCTCTCTGCAGTACTTGTCCCTGGCCACTTTTCTGTTCACGTGGCTGTTATCTTTCAGAATATCCCTCTTCCTCTGTACGACCTCTAGTTATCTGTTCAAGTCAGGAGAGAGAGAGAGAGAGGGAGAGAGAGAGAGAGAGAGAGAGAGAGAGAGAGAGAGAGAGAGAAGAGAAGAGAAGAGAAGAGAAGAGAAGAGAATAGAATAGAATAAGAATAGAATAAGAATAGAATAAGGATAGAATAGAATTCTTTATTGGCCAAGTGTGATTGGACACCCATGGAATTTGTCTTGGTGCAAAAACATACACACACACACACACACACAACCATGAATACAGAATTTTAGATACCAAGTTGTAAGCGACGGAGATGTTCGCTGTGTCCCTCCCTATTTGTGGGATACGAGAGAGGAAGGGGGGAAAATCTGTGCCCCCAAATAGCATCCTACAACGGGTCCAAGCCCGGGAGAGCTTTGCCGGAAACGTTCCGGTTCAGCATTTCCAGCGAAGAGTCTCCACGGCTTCCTCTCTTTCCGCCATGGAGCCGGATTCCGACCCTTTGGCCCCTTCTCGCCCCATGCAGAAACGCCGCTACGAGACGTACGTGAAGCTCCTGGAGGTGAAGCTTGGCTGCAGCACAGAAGACCTGGACCAATGGGAGGCCCGGCTGGCAGCCGTGGCCGAGACCTGCCCCAGTTTGCAGAAGTCCCACTCCAGCCCTTCCCTCAACGTGGATGGGCCTCCTGCGGGGGGGGCCAAGGTGAAGCGCAACATCTCCGAACGCAGGACTGTTCGCAGAATCATTCCCAAGCGCAACAAGCACTTGCTATGACCGGCTCGGCTCTCCTGGCCCCTCTGGGGATGCAGGAGGAGGACTGGCGGGGGGCGGTTGGCTCAAGCCAGGACGGTCAGCAGTTGCCTCGGCTGGACGCCAGGTCAGGTCTCCATCCGGGCGAGCTCAGCGCCAAGATTCTGGCCCGGAGCCCCTTTCGGCCGCCTCCAGATTCTCGCTCCGGAGATGCTTTTGGGCAGTGCTCTTCAGCTCTGCTCCTCGACCCGACTTGCCTCCCCTTCAAAATCTTCTCTGGCGCTACTCAGGGCAAACCGGAGGTCTGTGTGCAATAAAAGGAATAGGAGGGTGAGGAGCCTGGACTCTTTTCCTGGGTGTGTCTTTTGAGCCCCGCCCTGTTGGGGGAGGAGCTCTGCGGCTGGGAGGCGTGGCCTCTGGGCACTTCCTCTCCTCGCTGCACCCAGAGACTTTGGGGACCTTTAAGACGTGATACCTGCAGAGGAGATAAGGCGACGTGACAGCTTTGTAGCCAGCTGCCAGGTCTGCCTGCCTTCTTGAGATCCCTGAAATGACACCTCTCATCTTGCCCTGGTCTGCTGTCACCCTCTCCATCCCCCTCAAGCAAAAATTTACTCCGTGTAGTACAGACACTGGTCTGTGTTGTTTCTAGAGAGATCTAGGTGTCCCAATGGGCCACCATTTATGAGCCAGCAAATGGGCTGCAGCTGCAAAAAAAGCCAACGCAACCCTGGGCTGCACCAACGAAGGGATAGAATCAAGATTTATACCACATGGGTGAGGCTGCACTTGGAATCCTGCACCCAGTCTGGTCACCACAACATGAAAAGGATGTTGAAGAGCCTAGAAAGCGTGCAAAGAAGGGCAACAACAACAGAGGATCTGGAGTCAAATTGTATGATGAGCGATTGAGGGAGCTAGGAGGGATGCTCAGCCTAGGGAAGAGAAGGATGAGGGAGACGTAACTTTGAGGGGATTGACTTACTCTCTAATCGGTTTCCTCTCTTCGGTTGTGGGGTGGGGGGTGTCTGTGGTATACACCTCTATAGCAATGCGATCATTCTTGGATAAGGATTTAGCATTTCTTCCCGGGGCAGAAAGTCTTCGCAGGCATCCGTGATACACGTGCCGTTGCCTAAGCTGCGGGAGATGTTTATAAGGTGTCTATCCTCGCTATTACCATCAGACAATTGCAAACCTACTTTGCAAGGGGGTTACTAAGGAGGGAAATTCTGAGGCACAACAGATGCTAAGTATTCTTAGGTACTTTCAGCAGTAGGTGGCCAGGGGCCAAACACTTTTACAACAGTGTGTGTGAAATGCAGGGGGACCCAGGTGCCTTGAAGTGAGCCACCAAGGCAGCTTCCTTCTAAACAGATCCGTGCAGCAGCCAATGATTTATAAATACTTTTATTACAGTTAGTAAATCAAATATGCAAAAGTGAATAAACATCTCTTAGAAATTCCTCAAAGATCAGAGGCTCTAGATCAGAAAAGGCTGTAGCCGAAGGAAGACTACATGCCAATCAAAGGGAATGATCAGAGGGGCAAAACCTCTCGGTGCCCCTCGGGGGTCCCAATTGGAGGAGTCGGGGCCTTGGGAGCTGACATCTTGAGGAGCTAACTTTCCCAAGAGAGAAGTCAACGTTTAAGAGAACCTGAACTGGACTTGCGTCTTCATTTTTCATTTAAAACAATATTTCAAAAACATCTTTATGGCCAGTTGAGTTTCAGTCATTCCCTTCTCCATCTGGGATGACGAAAAGTACACACAAAGCGAGGAGATCCGAGGATGAGGCTTCCTGGAAGGGAAGGAACACCCAGAGTGGCCGCATAAGGTTGGGATCCTTCCTGGGGAAGCTCCACTGCCCGTTCCAGGAATTTGGCCAGATTCGTTTGGAACCGAGAAGGCTGGCAAGGTCTGTTCCCAGCAGCGGCTGAGGCACTTGCAGAATCAGAATTTTACCATGTTCTGCTGGGAAGGGAATCATCTAGCACCATGAGGGCGAACCTATGGCAAGCGTACCAGAGGTGGCATGCAGAGCCCTCTCCGTGGGCACGCACACCATCGCCAGCTGCTCTTCTGGTTTCTGGGGCAGACGTGTGCTCCAGCCAGCTGGTCTTGGTGGGTGCCAGAATGCTGGAAAATGGCCTGAAAATGCCCCCAAAATGGCCTGACAAATGGCCAAAGAACAGGCTGTTTTTCAGACCAAAACAGCCTGAAACGAGCCCCCAAAACAGCCAGCAAACAGGCAGGCAGGCATGCACCAGCCAGCTGGTCCGACGCATGCACATGGATTCCAGTTTGGGCACTCGGTGGTGAAAAGGTTCGCCACCGCTGATCTAGCCGAAAGAGTCCCTGCCTCCTGGGGCTGCGTTCACACGTACAGCTGAGAGAGCCTTTTGGTCCTGACGTGGGAGGGAGGTTTGTGGGGACAGGCAGGTGTGGCAGGGAAGCAACTGGAATCTCTCGATCACGACCTCTGGCCAAGGGCCTCGTGATTCAGTGACGGATTCCAGCTATTAAGGGAGGAGATAATGGGGGCAAAATTAAAAACAAAACAAAAAAACGTGGGAATGATGAGTGGGGAAAGTCCAGTGGTGGGAAAGGAACTTAAGACGGGATGACCCCGGTGGCCAGCAGGATGATGAGAATAAGGATGATGGCAGCAATGACGCAGATGATTGCAATCATCTTCATGTTCTTCCACCAGTACTTCCGGGCCACTTTTTGTGAGGTTGTCTTGAAGTGTTCTGACTGCGTAAAAAAAGATGCACATCACTTACAAAGGGTTTGTTGCAAGGTGCTTCCCTCCCTGAACCCGGGGAGGCGGGGTGTGTGTGTGTGGGGGGGAAGGCTTCAGTTGCAAATAGATTGGCAGGTGCCTTCTTTTTTTATTAAAATTACTACTATCAGAGTAAAAAAATACAAACTAAAAATATAAAACTAGAAGGTGCAGAGAAAAAAGAATAAGAATTCCAAGTCTTACCCAACCTTTACATGCTTGGTGAGCATGCAGGGTGACTTCTGCATGCCCACCAGGCCACTGTAAGAAGGTGGAGTTACCATCTTTAAAAAGGAAATTTTATTAGCCCAGGAGCAAAACGGTCTGTGTTCATGCCACGCAATCAACCATGTCCAATTCAGGGTCTCCTGCCTGCATTTATGCAAGATATTAATTTTGATTACGTCTGTCTGAATATAGTGTGCAGATAAAGCCCTTTCAATATAATATGTGAACCCACAAAATGGACTGGTTCAGTAATGAAGCTTAAATATAACGTGCAAACCAAGCTGGTTTGTTCAAACAGGAGCTCCGTCCAGCTTTAGCCTCACAAACAGAAGGCTTAGGAGAACGAGCGGTGGAAAGGCTCGTCTCCAGGGGTTGTGGTGCCCCATCACTTTTCAAGAAGAGACTGGACAGCCATTTACACGCAATTCAGGCCTTAATTTCCATTAGTTTTTAGCAGGGATCCATATTCCTGATCCAGTACATTTTCTCTCTCTCAGGGATGCTTTGGTGGGGCGGTGTGTTCGGTATGCTTTGCAGGAATATCTGGCGCAAAATGAGCCTGTGCCATAACTAGCCATCTTTTTCCTGCCAAGTGACATCCCAGGAGTTCCACATGGGACCATTTGCTTCATGGACAGCAGAAAACTTACACGTGGAACAAAGACGTTCGAACGCTTCCTTCTCCATAGAGATAATCTGAGCTGCTGCAGGGGGAACCCACTCCTCCCCCTATAGCAGGGGTGTCCAACCTTGGCAACTTTAAGACTTGTGGACTTCAACTCCCAGAATTCCTCAGCCAGCTTTGCTGGCTGAGGAATTCTGGGAGTTGAAGTCCACAAGTCTTAAAGTTGCCAAGGTTGGACACCCCTGCCCTATAGGTTATTTCACCTGACCTGGATGGATTTTTATCCCCAAGCCCGTATCTCATCTACTCAGTTCAGAGAATACTAAATAGCCCAAAGAAGACAAAAGGTTCCTCTAGATCCTCGGGGCTTTACCAGTTCCAGCCTGACCACGGATGCAGCTGTGGCTTCTCCTGGGCCGCTTTCCTCCCCTCAAGCAAGAGAGCGAATGCCCTGCAAACCGCACAGAAAAACCTAGAAATGCCCGCTTGCCTTTGACGCGGTTTGAGTGACTCCTTCCCTCCCTCCTTCCTCTAAGATTGCCATTCCTAACTGATACATGATACTGGGTGAGTCAACAATTATGTAACAAGAAGAATAGACAAGGTTATGTTATATAATCAACATTCTGCTCTCCATAGCAGGGGTCTCCAACCTTGGTCACCCCTGACTTAAAGGACCCTTCTGGTCTCTTCCAACTCTATCATTCATGGCTGGCTGAGGAATTCTGGGAGTTGAAGTCCACAAGTCTTACAGGGGCCAAGGTTGGAGACCCTTGCTCTATAGAAATGGGTTTAGTCCTTTGCTCAACCCTGGCTGCTGGACCCGTACTTGAGAAGAAGCTCCCCCCTCACTCTTGGACCTCGAAGTGAAACCTGGGTGCCTGCTTACTCCCACCTCCCCACACCGAGTAGGAAAGCCCACCGTTGCTTCCAGGTCCTCCGTCTTGTTGCGCAGGTGGTCGAGGTTCTCGCCCCTTGCTAGAATCCGCTCCACATTCTGGGTCATGATGTTTTTGACACCCTCAACTTCATTCTGGAGGTTCTTCACCTGGTCATTGGCCATCCCTGGGCCACTTCCACTGCCTCCTTCCTAGAGAGAAAGAAAGAACAAGGTTTTGGCAGGTGGAAGGAAGGGAAAGATGCTACCCCCTCAGTTCCTTTCTCCTTCCCCGTGCTACCTCCATCTCTATGGGAATACCAGAGCCGAGAGTTTCGGGCAAAGCAGGAATGTACCATTGTCCAACCACAACAAAAAATATCTTCCAATGAGTAGGTGCAGATCTTACAGATTAACAGAGTTGGAAGGGACCTTGTAGGTCATCTAGTTCAATCCCCCCTGCCCAAGCAGGAGACACCAAGGGTCTTCAAACTTGGCAAGTTTAAGACTTGTGGACTTCAAATCCCATAATTCCTGAGCTAACATGACTGGAGGAGGAATTCTGGGAGTTGAAGTCCACAAGTCTTAAAGCTGCAAATTTGAATTTTTTTATTCCAATATGCACCCCTTTACCTCTACTTAAATGGCATCTGGCCACTTGGCTGACCATTCACTAGTTTAATGAAGCCCCAATGGTGCTCCTCATGACCACTTCTGCTTCTCATACACCAGCCCGAATTATCTTTAACAAAAATCCATTATTTAATAACCCAAATTATTTGATGTATACTGTATACTGTCATTATAGCATTGATTACCATTACGCCCTTCAGAGTAACACGTATTTTAAAAAAAGACAACTTGCAAACTAAAATTTGGGCCAGTAGGGAACAAAAGACATTTTATCACACGGTTAGTCGATGCTGCAGTAATATTCATTGTTCACATTGTACCAAGTATAAGAGATATTTAATAAAGCACAACAGTAATTTGTATTATCAGACATCATTCCACCGAGAATTACGGACATTGTCAAAGAGGCAGAAAAATATCCAGTGGAAGAGCTGAATAAATATTTCAGTTCTTAAATATGTTGCAGTGATACAGCTTCTGAATTTGTCCAAAATTTCCACACAGTTGTTTTCAGAGTAATTCTCATGATTGGGTCCTTAAAGCAAGATTGTTAAAAAAAAAAAAAAGCTGAAATCAACCGTCAAACTTGCTCTTTCCATTGTCCCAATTTCTAATAGAAATGCTCTAGTTATTTCCTGTGTTACAACTGGAGGCAGTTCTTATTCTACCACCACAAACGACTTTCTTTATGCAACAATTCCCATCTTTTTCCATAAAAACTTTCGTGTTCAGCCTCCTGTCCAGAAAGAGACCAGAGCAAAGACCCTCGGTGTCCTAAAAGCAAGTAAACAGAAAAGTGGGGTGGGTGAGACCCCTCCTTTAACAGGCTCCACCACAGCTGAAAGCAACATCCTATCAATTCCTGGCACTCAAATCCATTGGAAACCACTATCCTGCAGGCTCCCTGTGAGGAGCCAGTCATCTGGAGCACGTATGGATGATCTCTCTCCTCTCCTTATCCAGGGAGGTTCCAAGGAAACGATCTGCTCTCTGGTTTCTGGGTCTTTGCTGCAGTCTTCAGCTTCGATTTGCAGTTTCGCAACGGCTTTATCTCCCCAAAAATGCCCAGAAACCACCCTCATTTTGCTGGCAGAGCTGCCTCCCATCACACTTCAAAAAACGAGTAGCAAACATTCAAATTTCTATCAAATTTTAGCAAAACAAAATAAGGAAAAAAATACAAAACTGATCCATAATATTTTGGATTGGTTTTACATACCAAGAAAACAGAAAAAACAAATGGGCGAATATCCCTTATTTTTGCTCGCAAATTAGAAATCAATTGATGGATTTAATTTGGGGTTCCATACAGATACCTGAGCTTTTACAACTGTATTGTAACTCTTGATGGCCCTCAAGTTTATATGGGGTTGAATGGCATATTCTGGAACCTCTATTGGAAATATCAAGATCTGCTTAGAGCAGTGAGAGTTCCTTCCATTTTCCTTAACCAGATCCCGCAAGACGCTCAATAAATTCTGCATCCAGACTTCTAACCTACAGACTTAATCTCAAATTCCTGTTTTGAATGCATCCCGGAATTGGTGAGAGCAGAGCGGTTCTGAAGCCCTTCTTGAAAACTCAGGTTGTTATTACATATGATATCCCTGGAAGCTGTTCAGAGCCAGTCATGCCATGTCTGAGATCAGAACACGGAAGAAAAAGGTTTTCTCCAGGTTGCAGTTGCAATGATACCAGCCTTCTGGTATGAAAAGTATGCCAGGCATCTCCCAGGACCAGCAGAGTGACTCCCTGCAGCCACCAGCAGGACAAGCCATACAGGCAGAACCAGAACCAGGTACCCTCATCATCGCAACGGGGCTGCAACGGAGATCTTGCTGGACGGAATGGACCTAAGTGAAACAGGTGAGGAGAGCACAATCCTTTGGAAGATAAAAGCAGTTTTGCATTTCTCCCACATTTAATGAAATGGCCGCTTCTATATGAAACCGATCCAGGTCAATTCCACGAGGTAAACCAGACCAAGAGGTCAAGTCATACCACTGTAGAATCACAGGGCTGGAAGGGATCTTGGGGGTCTTCTAGTCCCGTGATGGCGAACCTATGGCACGGGTGCCACAGGTCGCACACAGAGCCATTTGTGCTGGCACGTGAGCTGCAGGCAAACTCATCTCACTGCGCATGTGTGCGCCTCACAGCTGATTTTTGACCAGTTTGAGGCCTTTTTCGGTTTCCCAAAGGCTTGAGGAAAGCTTCTACAAGCTTTGTAAGCCGAAAGCTAGCCCCCATTTCATTACTTCCAGTATTTTAGGAAAAACAGGAAGTGATGAAACGGAACTAGATTTCGGCCTACAAAGCTTGCAGAAGCCTGCAGAAACCTTCCTCAAGCCTTTGGGAGGCCGAAAAAGGCCTCAAACCGGCCAAAAATCAGCTGTGAGGTGCACTGCAGGGACGGAGGCGGCAGGGGGGTGGGGGATTGCTCGCACACGCATAGGGGACACGAGGGGGCGTGCATTGCCTTCTGGGTGCTGGCACGCGAGAGTGAGCGTGCAAGTGTGCACACAATTTTTGGCACAGAAGCCCAAAAAGTTTAGCCACCACTGTTCTCGTCCAACCCCCTGCTGAAGGCAGAAGACCTTATACCACCTCAGTCCAATGGTTGTCCAGTCTATTTTGGAAAACCTCCAGTGATGGAGCACCCACCAACCTGGGAGGAGGCAATTGCTCTCCCATTGATTAATTGCTCTTACATTCAGAAAACTTCTCCCTACCTCTAGGTGGAATCTCTCTTTGACAAGCTTCCACCTTGTCTTGCCCTCTGGTGCCCTAAAGAATACGTCAACCCATTCTTCTCTCTGACCACCCCTCACATATTGGAAGGCTGCTATCATGTCACCCCTGAACCTTCTCTTTGGCAGAGGATTTGGACAGAGCTGAACCCTGGGCCAACAAAATCTAATTCAGTGGTGAGAAAAGTAAGATTTTACACTTTTTTGCAAAGGAAAACTAGACGGTCCCTGGCTCAACCGCAGCAAGAGACATGGAAGTCCAGCCACTGAACTATGAGCCAGCCATGTGCTGCCGCTACCAAAAGAGCCAATGCAATCCTGGGCTGCATCAACAGAGGGACACAGTCAAGATCACAGGAAGTGTTAATACTGCTTTATAATGCTTTGATGATAAGGCCACACTTGGAACCCTGCATCCAGTTCTGGTCACACAATACAGAAAAGATGTCATGACTCTAGAAAGAGGGCAGAGAAGCTTCTGGGATGAGAAGCGAAACGTCTCCAAAGAAAAACCAGAAAGTCTAGTTGCCTCTTGGAAAAGCACCTGTGGGACTTCCAACCCCATGATTCTGCGATTTTTAACATCCTCTCCTCGACCTCCTTCTTTTCCAGAGCTTGGGGGGTGGGTGGGAGCCAGGTCTTCAGAGTCCTTTTGGGAAGGTTAGGATAGTGGCCTGAAGCACTTCAAGGGGAAGGGGGTTCCACAGGGCAGGGGCTGCCGGCTGCCACAGAAGAAGAAGCCTTCCTGGCCCCGAGAAAGAGGAGGGACCAGGAGGGTGCAGACCCTATCTGACCTGGCAGGGTGTGTAAATGTCCTACAGGTAACCTGGCCCTAGAGCTTTAAAGGTAATACCCAGCTCCTTGAAGTGCACCTGGGAAGAAACCGGGAGCCAGTGCAGCTGGCAGAACAGGGGGGCTACAAGGGTAAACCTGGGGTACCAATCACTGCCTGAGCCTCAGCAGTCCAGACCAGCTGTGCCTTCTGGGTGGATTTTTCCAGGGTCCATGTAGAGGCCATTGCAGTAACCCAAACAGGAAGTGACCAAGGCATGAGTGGCCATGAGCAAGGCCACCCGGTCCAGGAAAAGGTACAACTGGTGCCCCAGATGAATCTGCGCAAAGCCCCCAGCCCCAGGTGGCTCTGGGGAATCATCCCTTCTTGCTCTTCTTCAGTCGCTCGATGCCAGTGACCGACTGCAGGGCCAGGGGGTGAAGTTTTGCCTTGGTTCTCCTCCTTTCGTCAGGGAAGGTTTCGATCAGTGAGAATAAGGTGAGGGAGATTTAGGCCTCTGTGGCCAAGATCCTCTCCCCGCCCCTAATTAACAGTTACACGAAGGAGCAGATGAGGACAAGGTGAGGAATCCTCCGCCTTAAGGCTTACAACCACAACTGGGACTGGAATTTCGGTCACTGGGATCATAAGTCAAGGCACCAAGTGACTGGACCCAATTTTGGCAGTCATTAAGAGAATCATGAGATCATAAATCTGAATCTATTCTTCTGGATGAGTAATTTTTTTTTCCTGGAAACCGGCAAAAAGAATATGCCAAAATGGGCCAAAAAATTGTTGCACCTCACTGTCAAGTGAGTGCAGGATGCTGCAACTGGTCATACAGATAAGCTGGTTGCCAAGCACCCAAAATGCAGCCATATGCTCATGGTGTGGTGAAGGTATGGTGTGATGCGTTGCAATGGCCAGAAGTGCCCTTTTCTCAGGCAATTGTAAGGGATGCGGTGGCTCAGTGGCTAAGACGCTGAGCTTGTCAATCAGAAAAGGTCGGCAATTCGGTGGTTCAAATCCCCAGCGCAGCGTCATGGAGTGAGCTCCCGTTCCTGGTCCCAGCTTCTGCCAACCTAGCAGTTCGAAGGCATGTGAAAAATGCAAGTAGAAAAATAGGGAGCAGCTTTTGGTGGGAAGGGAACAGTGTTCTGGGCGCCTTCGAAGGTCCTGCCGGCCACATGACCACGGAGGAGACGTCTCTGGACAGCGCTGGCTCTTTGGCTTTGTAAGGGAGAGGAGCAGCGCCCCCTAGAGCCGGAAACAACTAGCACGCAGGCGCAAGGAGGGCAACCTTTATCTTTACCTTAAAGCAGGGGTGTCCAACCTTGGTAACGTTAAGCCTGGAGGACTTCAACTCCCAGAATTCCCCAGCCAGCAAAGCTGGCTGGGGAATTCTGGGAGTTGAAGTCCTCCAGGCTTAACGTTACCAAGGTTGGACACCCCTGCCTTAAAGGAAACAGTTTCCCCGGTCCAATCCTGCCTGCTCATCTCCGCTTCTTAGCTGAGGGAGCCAGAGCTGTCTGAAGACATTTCCGTGGCCAGCATGACTCTATCCCAAGGAGCATGGAATGCTGTTACCTTCCCGCCGAAGGGGTGTCTATCTATCTCTTCGCATTTGCAAGCTTTTGGACTGCCAGGTGGGCAGGAGCTGGGTATCCTCAGCTGCCACCTTCGCTTGTTGGTGCCTGGACTTCTGTATTTGCAGCAGGAACTACCAAGAAGCTCCAAGCACCTTGGTACTTCCATCCCCCGCTCTCTCCCGAGAAGGCAGCCTTTATCAAGAGAGTTCATGCAATTTGAGAGTCGGAGCTGGAGGAGCAAGACAGAAGTTTCAGCAATGCCATCAAAGACGGACAGTCTAAAGTCCAAGGAGGCTCGTGGCCACTAAAGCTGAGTTGCAGCCTTCCACAATAATTGGCGTCCACTGAATCGACAGTTTTATTTCCTCCACCACTGAAGAAGTCGGCCTATTTAGCTTTGCTGGCTGGGGGATTCTGGGAGTTGAAGGCCTCCAGGCTTCAAGGGGCCCAGCTGGGACAGGGAGAACCTGCAGGGCGTGGTCGGAATCCCAGCTGATTCCGCCCATAACCCGACCGGCGCTGAGGGAAATGGGGAAGCCGGGCGGAAAGCGGGAAGGAAGGGAGCCAGCTGGTTCCAAGGAGCCGGGCGGGGGTGAGGGAGCCCCGGCCAAAGTGGCCCCCTGCAACCGCCCTCGCAGGGCCGGTCGGAGGACAAGGGGGTGGTGAGGGGCGGAGTTGATGGGGGGGCTCTTCGGCCGTTATTCTTCCACGAAATCCAGCAAGACGGAGCTTCTCCCCGGGAGCCGCCCCGAGCCCTCCCCGTTCGGCCGCCACCTGGGCCTCCCTACCTGGGCCGACCCGCCCTTCTCGAGGCGGCCTTCCGGGCGCCCGCCGAGCGCAGCCGTGTCCCCCCGCCCAGCGCCTTCCCAAGGGGCCCGGAGCGCGAGGCTGGAAAGGCGGCCTCGTTCGACGGGGCCCCCGACGGCCTCCAAGCCGGCCCCGCCCGGGTGGCGTCGGGCGCAATGGCGGCGCGGTGCCCCCGCTGCTCCCCCCGCCAGCGAGGCAGGTGCGGCCGGCGGCGGTCTCTGCCCGGGCGGCGCCCTCCTCCTCCCTCCCTGCCAGCCCTCCGAGAGCGGCTTACCATGGTGGTGGCGTCCCCGCTCGAGCCCCGGCCTCTTCCCGATCCTCGGCGCTGCCCCCTCGCCGCGCGTCCTACTTCCTCCTCCGGCCGCGCCTCCACCTCCGCGCAGGTAGCCCTGGGCGGATCCAACCCTCTCCGGTCCGCCCTCTGCGGCCGAGGGAGGCCCGTCTGTCGGAGGCCGGTCCCGGCGGCAAACGGGCCGGGCAGAGGCAAACGCCTCTCCCGTCGCCTCTCGACCCCCGGAAGGATCCGGCGGAATCCAAGCCGCCTCGAGAGCCAGGAGGGTCCCCGGTTTCAGGCCTCCCGGGGAAGGAAGGGAGGAGCGGGCGAAGCCTCGGTGCAAAGGCGCTCCCCTCAGGACAACGGCAGACAATGTTTTTAATTTAATTAATTTAATTTTTAATGCTGTGGCGGCTCATCCTAATCTGACTTGGCCTGGAGTGCGAATTCAGTGAGGTTGGCATAGTGATGAAGTCTGAAGTGGAGCCTCACATAATAATAATAATAATAATAATAATAATAATAATAATAATAATAATAATAATAATAATAATAATAATAATAATAATAATAATAACAACAACAACAACAACAACAACAACAACAACAACAACAACAACAACAACAACAACAACAACAACAACAACAACAACAACAACAACAGAGTTGGAAGGGACCTCCCAGGTTGGAGACCCCTGACATAGAGGACAGCTTCCAACTGAAATAAAATCACAGGAGTGGCATTCATAAATCTCACCATGGCTTACAATACAGCCAACCGTACAGCCCTGTTGAAGAAAGTTCTTCGCCTTATAAAGGATTTTAAATTCCCCAAAATTATAGGATGCCCCCTGGAAAATCATAGATTTAATGTCCACTTTCACAGACAACATACTCAATGGAGAATCCAAGGAAGTGGACTTCCAGAGGGCAGCATGCCAGCTCCTGTGTTAATGACCAACCATGTTAATCACCATTAAGGTGAGCTGGTTGCCAAGGGCCTGGATTGTGATCCCAGCAGGTGCTGCAAGTTGGACCAGTCCTAAGTCTCCCTCCTTCATCGCCATTGTAATTTTGAACAATTGCTGAATGTGCAGCCATCAGACAAAGTTTTGGGCCTTAAGCCTCCAGGAATAATAACTGCACAAGACCTTCCCACCTCAAAAGGTTGCTAAAGTTAAAAGAAAAGTGCAAAGAAGAGCAAGTAAGATGATTAAGGCATGGAGACAAAAACACATACAACGCTTGCAGGAATTGGATCTGGCTAGTTTAGTGAAAAGAAGAACTAGGGGTGACATGATAGCAGTCTTCCAGTATTTGAGGGGCTGCCCCAAAGAAGAGGGGGGGGGTGTCAAATGATTCTCCAAAGTACCTGAAGGCAGGATAAGAAACAAGGGATGGAAACTGAACAAGGAGGAGAGATTCAACCTGGAAATAAGGAGAAACTTTCTGACAGTGAGAGCAATCAACCGATGGACCAGAAGTTGTGGGAGCTTCATCCCTGGAGGCTTTCAAGAGGAGACTGGACTGCCATTTGTTGGAAAGGGTGTAGGGTCTCCTGCTTGGGCAGGGGGTTGGACTAGATGACCTACAAGGTCCCTTCCAACTCTGTTAATCTGAATCTAATCAAGGAGAGAAGCAACTGGACAGTTAACCAGTGGAACAGAAGCTGCCTTCAAAAGTTGTGGGTGCTCCATAGCTGGAGGCTTTTAAGAAGAGACCAGACAGCCTCTTGCCTGAAATGGGTGAGCGAGGGGTTGGACTAGAAGACCTCCAAGGTCCCTTCCAGTTCTATTCTGATTGATTGATCCTACCCAATTGCGCCAGAGACTTTTAACCTCCCGTAATATTAAATGTGAGCATTGCATTGAAGTAGAAAAGTGACACCAGAGAGTCACGTATGAAGAGATACAGTTGCAACTGCGCCGGGTGTGCCGCAGCCCGACCCTCGGCAGCTTCTTCGGGCCGGCAGCGCCTTTCCCGAGCGGAGCCTGCAGGGCGCGCTGGGCGCTTCCCTCCCGCGAAGCCTCCGGGCCTTGGGCTGAGCGCCCGGCCGGAAGTGCGGGCTGCGCGGCGGCCTGACTGCAGCCGTGGCTCTCCGAGGGCCGCCGGGAACCGCCGCCGCCGCCGCCGCCGGGATGAAGCCGGGCCGCGACGCCGCGCTCGCCTCAGGTGAGGGAGGGGCGCGTTGGGCTGGCCTCGGCCGCAAGGAGCCGGCCCGGCCGGAGGCGCAGGAGGGGCTGGGCGGGGGCTCTTCCGGGCGCCTTCCGCCGATCAAGCCCACCTTTCCAGGCCGCGCAACCCCCCCCTCCCCCAAATTCCTCGGCGTTGGCTTCCCTTTGGCTCTTCTTCGCCGGGGGGATCTGGCGCGTCCTGCAATGCGGTTTACCTTGGAGCAAGGGGTCTCCAAGCTGGGCCCCTTTAAGCCTGGAGGACTTCAACTCCCAGAATTCCCCAGCCAGCAAAGCTGGCTGGGGAATTCTGGGAGTTGAAGTCCTCCAGGCTTAAAGGGGCCCAGCTTGGAGACCCCTGCCTGAAGGAGTGATGGGTTGGAAACTGGGCTGCCCACACTTGCTGGCTTGCACCGTTGCTTCCCTCTTCCCCCCATCCACAAAGCCGGAAAATTCGGGGGACCCTGGTGTAGAGGACTGGGCCCCCAGGGGTGGCTCTTCCCCAAGGCCCCATTGCTCCTCCTCTGTCTTCTTCTTTTTCTCCCCCAGAAGCCGAAAGGCCGACGACTCCTCGCCTCCCGCAAATGCCCAGGAAGGAGAAGGGGGCCCAGGCTCCCCCCAGCTGGGCCAGGCGCCTCCTGGGCTTTGAATGTGGGGACCTGGCCGGCTGGCACCGGATCGTCTGCTTGCTGAACCGGCCAACTGATCCCGCAGCCCTCGGGGTCTTTCGCTTCCTCTTTGGTGAGTTTGGCTCCGTCGGGAAGAAGCCCACCCACCCACCCACCCTTTGGGCCGGGCAGGGCCTGGTCAGGCTGCAGAAGAAGGCCTTGGTGGCTGCAATGCCAAGGCTCTTGGCAAGTGGCTCAGGGCCAGCGGGTTCCAGGGATCTCAGCCGCCCTTGGCTCGTGCCTTGGCATCCTGGACTTTGCTTTCGTGACCTCCAGCTTCAGCCCTAAAGCAAGAGGTGGCGTTTAGGTGCCCTTTAATCCTGCTGTGGTTACAATGTCTGTTTGCAGTGCATGCTTGCAATACAACGATTTCTACTATTGATTTATTGACACGTCAGATAAACTCTCGAGAAGAAGGTTCAAGGAGTTGTTTACCAGGTTTCCGTGTGGGGTAAACCTGGGAGGTTCAGCCAAGACTTCGGATCAAAGTGAGCTTGAATGTTGATCCCGAGGTGGGGCATGTGCACACAAGGGAATTGTGCGCGTGACAAAAAGTAGTGAAAAGTCTAATGAGCACAAAACCAGGTTGCCCCAATAATATAATAATAAAATTAGGCATCCAAACTCTCCAGCTCGCAACTCACAAGGACTCCTGCAAAGTTTGCTGCCTCAGCTTAACTGTGCCCATGAGGGGTGAGGGTTGGCCATCATGCCAGGGGGCTGGCCCTGCGTGCCCAGGAGAGCAGGCGGTCTTCCCCAGCCTCGCAGTTGTGGTTGACTTCCTCTGGATCAGCCCAGGTTCCTTCCAAAGAGGGATGGTCATAACAGTTGAGTTTGGAGCCCCGCTTTGGAGTCCATGTGGTTCACTATATTTCCTTCCCCCCCACACCCACCCCCGATTTTTAAATGATGAGTAACTAAAATTTAAGTTCAGAATAACATTCAAAGAAAGAAGAGAGACTGGGGGTATGTGTAAGAAAGAAAAAGAATTATCTAAATGGTTTTTTTTCCCCAATACCTTTTCCTTAAAAAAAAACACGTTTTGTTCGTTTTAATATCAAATTCCCCTTTAAAAAGCAAATAATTTAAAATGATTTTTTAAAAAATATTGATTGCATTTACTAATTATCAGTGGCCATTGAGTTCCCATTTCAATTTGTAAGCATGTCTGTGTGGAACCAGTTTGGTGAATGGGCTGGACTAGAACCCAGGAGAGACGGGCACAGAGCCAGTCATTTCTCTTGGCCTTAAGGAAGAAGAAAAACGCAAGAGGCACTTTGCCAGGGAGTAAAAAAGGGACAGTATGGATTTCATAATGTTGTGGGGATCCAGCCATTTCTAGAGACTCTGGCAAGAGGGCAGAGAAGAGCGACGAAGAGGATGAGGGGACTGGAGGCTAAAACACGGGAAGAACGGTTGCAGGAACTGGGCACGTCTAGTCTGATGCAAAGGAGGACATGGGGAGACAGGAGAGCAGCCTTCCAATATCCCAGGGGCTGCCCCAGAGAGGAGGAGGAAGGGCTCCATCTATTCTCCAAAGCCCCTGAAGGCAGGGCAAGAAGCAACGGGTGGAAACAAATCCAGGAGAGAAGCAACTTAGAACTCAGGAGGAATTTCCTGACAGGGAGAACAATTAACCAGTGGAACGCCTTGCCTCCAGAGGTTGTAAATGCTCCAACACTGGACATTTTTAAGAAGAGATTGGAAAACTATTTGTCTGAAAGGGTATAGGGCCTCCTGCCTAGGCAGGGGGTTGGACTAGAAGACCTCCAAGCTAGTGGTGGGATTCATTATTTTTTTTTACTACCGGTTCTGTGGGCGTGGCTTGGTGGGCGTGGCAGGGGAAGGATATACTGCAAAATCCCCCTTCCCTCCCCTCCCCACCCCACACCACTAACCTGCTTTCCAGCTCCGTTCTCCTGTGCAGGGCAACCAAAGGAGACCCAGCCGATCAGCTGGAACTCGATGGGAGGCAGAGAAGAGGTGGGGGCAGGGCCAGTCAGGTGGGATTTGCCTACTCAAAATTTCTGCTACCAGTTCTCCAGAACTGGTCAGAACCTGCTGAATCCCACCTCTGCTCCAAGCTCCCTTCCAATTCTGTTTATTCTATTCTATTCTGTTCTATTCTATTCTATTCTACTCTACTCTACTCTACTCTACTCTGTTCTATTCTCTACTCTACTCTACTCTACTCTACTCTACTCTGTTCTATTCTCTACTCTACTCTACTCTACTCTACTCTACTCTGTTCTATTCTCTACTCTACTCTACTCTACTCTATTCTACTCTACTCTGTTCTATTCTCTACTCTATTCTAATTTCTATTCTATTCTGGAAAGGACACCATCAGCCCCGTGTTCCAGATCCTTGGAGTAGCTGCTGCAGCTAGACTTGGGCGGTGGTTCCTGCTGCTGACTGTCCCTTTCCCTGCTCCTTTCCCAGGTCTGCTGATGGCCTTGGACATCCCCCAAGAGCGAGGGTTGAGCTCTCTGGATTACAAATACCTGGATGGTCTGCAGGTTTGTCGCTTCCCTCTCTTCAACTTCCTGGAGCCACTTCCCCTGGACTGGATGTACCTTGTCTACACAATAATGCTGTTGGGTGAGGACCACACTGGGGTTGTGCACAGGGATGGAGGGTCACGTGGGTGGGCTGGATGAGCCCCCTAACTTGGGGGTTGTTTCTTCCCCTGCTGGGTCTTGTTGCAACGTGTTGTTGCTGCCCAGGGTCAGAGGGGAAGGGTGCAGCCAAGCCCCACCTGCCACCCTGCTGTGTGGCTCCTCCAGAGCGGGAAGTGAAAAGTCAGGCCTGAGAAAAACGGCACCCAAGGTGGGGCTGGGGAAGGCGGGGAACATTGCTTCGCATGAAGGGAGCTGCAGTTTTATAAGGGAAAAAGAAGGTATTTAGAGAACCCTAGAAAATTTGGGCAGCTCTGGCCGTTGAAGATTTACTGCAGGGCTCTCCAAACTCGGCCACTTTCAGACTTGTGGACTTCAACTCCACAAACACAGAGGTCCCCAAACTTGGCATAGCTGGCTGGAGAAGTCTGAGAGTTGAAGTCCACAAGTCTTAAAGTGGCCCAGTTTGGAGGCCTCTGGTTTACTGGTTCCAGTGTAGTCTGAAGCCCACCAGCAATCAAGACGGCTGAGGCCAGAAAAGCTGCCGACTTCCCAGCTTGCCAGAGGGAGAAGACAAATGCCGTCAATAAAATCTACCCGCTGCCAGCCGTAAGAGAGGAGTGGCCAAGCGTAAATATATCCCTTGGTCAACTCAAGGGGTGGATTGTGGGAGGGCTTACGAGGGTAGCTACAGGCTGGATTAGACATTATAACGCAAATGTGGCAGTAAATTAACTGATTGTTCTTTTATTGTATACCAGACTCTTTGTACAAAAACAATAAGGAGGTGAGGAGATGACGGTTGTTTTTCTCTGTTAGCTGCATGCTACGTAAATAATCTTGCCGTACCGATAACGAGGCCAAGGTTTTCCAATTTGGGTTAAAGATCAAGCGGAAAAATGTGTTCCCAGAAAATGCCCGGAGTTTGTCTGGTTGATCCTGAGCCCCCGAAAGCCTCGGGACGACCCCTCTCGCCTCCCCGGCTTCTTCCCTTAGGTGCTGTGGGCGTCACGCTGGGCTGCTTTTACCGACTGAGTTGCCTCCTCTTCCTGCTGCCTTACTGGTATATCTTCTTCCTGGACAAAACCACTTGGAACAACCACTCCTATCTCTACGGCCTCCTGGGCTTCCAGCTGCTGTTCATGAATGCGAATCGCTATTGGTAAGCCTCCGTGGCGCTCTGTGGGCTTTGGCAAGGCCCACGGTGCTTTCCCCCCCCTTCAGATCAAGGCTGTGCCAAGCAAACATGTTTCCTGTCGTTCCGGTTGCATAAGTGAAAGTTGACATTTGCCCCAACTTGGAGTCTGCCAGAGTCACATGCAGCGGCAGAAAGCCTGCATTCCAACCACAGAAGCTGCCACCGTAGTGAAGAAACAGCTGCTACAAAGCATCACTTTAGGCGAACCACATATGTGCCATGCTGGACCCGATCCCTGCCTGTTTTAAATACAGTGAAGGTTTCTGCAGAGAAGACGGCTGTGCCATGGGGTCACCTGCGTCACCCACTGTGGCCAATCTCTACGTGGAAGAAGTAGAAACCAAAGCCCTAAACTCCTTCAACCTATTCACTGGTATAGGTATGTGGACAATACTTGGATCGAGATTCAAACACAGGAAGTGAAAGCCTTCACCAAACTCATCAACTCTGTTAACAAATACATGAGGTTCACGTAGGAAGATGTTCAGTGTGAGTGAGAGTGCAGAGAGGAGCAACAAAAATGGTTTGGCAGCTGAAGGCTAAAACATACGAAGAACATTTGCGGGAATTGGGTATGTCTAGTCTAGTGAAAAGAAGGACCAGGGGAGACCCGATGGTAGTGTTCCGATATTTGGGGGGCTGCCACAAAGAGGAGGGGATCAAACTATTTTCCAAAGCAGCAGAAGACAAGTAGCAACGGATAGAAACTCATCAAGAAGAGAAGCAACCCATAACAAAGGAGATTTTTTTTCTGACAGTTTAAAACAATTTACCGGTGGGACGGCTTGCCTTCAGAAGTTGTGGGTGTTCCATCACTGGAGGTTTGTAAGAAAAAATTGGACAGCCATTTGACCCTAGAAATAGTCTGGGGTCTCCTGCTTGAATTGAATTAGAAGACCTCCATGACCCCTTCCAACTAACTCTGTTATTCTGTCACATGAAAACGGAAACTGGTTTTCCAAGATGAAGCTTTTTCCCATCCCTTGAGAACTCGCTTATAGCAACAGATCGAATGTTGGGATCTTCCCTTCTGGATTCTCATCTTGTCCTTTCTTTTCCTTGCTACCAACTAATACCATAGTCTTCCTCCCAAGATCTGCACTGTCTTCCTTGAAGACCTTTACAGCATATGATCACATCGTCCTTTCACAATGTTCTGTGTTTTCATGAGCTGGAAATGAAGCTCAAGTAAACCAAGTGCATGAAATCCTAATATTCTGTAGATGACCCTCTTCAAACCATCAGAGAAAGCTGGTTTTTCATCTTCTGGGTGACCGAGGAAATTAATGGTATTGTTTTCTAATTTTGACCTAAAACCCAATACTTACTTTCAGTAAAACAAAACTGTTAGTAAACTCTGTGCGATGAACGTAGAGGAGCGGGCAGAGTTAAGCATGTCATCAGCTTAGAGCTTTTGTGTTCCTACAAGTGCTCCAAGTCCAACCCTTCCTGAATTTCGTTGACCCTTAATCTGGCACCAATTTAGTGCTGCACTTTAGTTGGCCGGATTCTTGTCTATAGGCATATGTTATTCAGATCTTCTATTCTTTAACTTTATGAATGGTCCTGATTTTTTGTGCCTGATGTTTATTCTGGGCTGCTTAGAATCAGCTTTATTGAGACAATGTTCAAGAATCAAGATGTTCTTGAGTTAATTCACCCAAAGGTTTTTCCGGATATTACTGAAGTATCGGTTGTTTTTCAAGACTGCCTCCAGGGCAGACTCCTATTCTTGCTAATGGGCTTCCTTTCCTCAGGTCTATTGATGGTCTCTGGCATCCACGGAAGAGAAATGCTCACGTCCCTTTGTGGAACTACACCGTTCTTCGTACGCAGGTATGCTCCAGAGCTGCGCCATCTTCCATCTTGGTTTCCTCTAAGAGCAAACGGGTCTGCTTCGGGGCTAATGAAGAGGACCCAGCTAGTGTTGCTTGGTCTGCATTGCATGCTGGCACCAGCGTCTCAGGAGGCCATGTGGAAATGGGGAAGCCACCGGCTCTAATGTCTGATGGATTCCACTAGAATGGGAAGGAGCCAGGCCTGTCTTCCCACGATTCTGGGTTCTTAGGCTTGTCAGAGGCCCTGTCAGAGTTGCCGTCCTGTTGTAATATTTAAGATGACAGAATGGGTAAATTATTACAAATATTGGGAGCTACTATTTAATTTTAGGTTAGGTGTGGATGTGGACAGTATGAAATGAAATTTACCATTGCCCCGTCTTTGTTGTTTCTCTGTGTCATATATTTGTGGGTATATTGTTTATGTACTGGATGAGGTGACCCTTTGAGAGCTGCGTGTAATGAAATTTCATTTTAATGTATGCTGCTCAGTGGACATTCACAAAGTGGCAATACAGTTATTCTAAGTTCTGGTTCTCCACCCAATGTCTTTCAGTGTGACATTCCAAATTCCTGTGAGGTTTGTTTTGGTCATTTGTGGCCGAAGAAGTTTGAGTGGTGAAATTGACCATGGAAATTTTGGCAGGAAGTTGAAACTTGGAAGCTGGTTTGGAAATGGCAGCCTGTCTGCTGCTTCCTATGGCTACGGGAGTCGCCGGCTGCTGCTCCGTGCCTTTTGCCAGCTACGTTTGCCTCGGAGTCGCATGTTGTGGCCTTTGTTTCTGAACAGATCTTCATTGTTTATTTCATCGCGGGCATCAAGAAGCTGGATGCTGACTGGGTAGAGGGCTACTCCATGGGCTCCCTTGGGAGGCATTGGCTCTTCAGCCCTTTCAGGTGAGTGATGGAAACCAGGAAGAGGCGGCAGCAGGAGGGTCCCTCCTCTTCCTCCCTCCTGGACATTGCAACTTTGGATGAAGGCACCTGTCTGGTCCCTTAGGTTGTTGATGTCCGAGGAACTGACCAGTTTATTGGTGGTGCACGGTGGAGGGCTTGCGTTGGACCTGACGGCTGGCTTTCTGCTCTTCCTGGATGCTACCCGTCCCTTTGCCCTTTTCTTCGTCTCCTACTTCCACTGCATGAATTCCCAAATTTTCAATATTGGTAAGTTCTTCTGCAAGATCTAACTGCCACACGAGAACTTATAAAAGTCGGGTGTTGAGTAATAAAGGTTGTGTTAAAAAGGGTTAGGACCGGACTTCACTTCTAGTCTGTTTTTGTGAGGGGTGGTTAACTAATGCCTGCAAAAACTGCACACCTGGCATGAATAATGATGCCTTCGCCAAGACTAGACAAACAAGCTTTTGTTAAAGGCGGATTATCTGATAGGGTATTGTTTGTTGGTACGGATTTAGCGTATGCTTGAAGGAAAGCCAACACCATGAGAATGCCCTGGGTTAAAATTTAGAAGACTCCGGTTCAGTTCCGCCTACAGTGAGGGTTGTCTTTGAGTCAGTCCCTCTCAGTCCAGTCTGCCTCACAGAGATGGTCTTGGGGGATAAAGTGTAAGGAGACCCCACCTGGGATGCCTTAAGCTCCTGGAGGAAAAGGGGGCCATGAATTTAACAAAGTTTTCAATAAATCTCGGTCCGGGTTGCCCCCGTGACCAGACTCCATGTCAGCAGGAGTCTCTCCTGAGCCCACCTGAGTATTTGCTGGGTGTCCAGGCAGATGTTTATGGATGCAGAGCAGGCGATTTGCCTTTTGAGGGACCAGCCTACACCTGTCCTTCTACCATACTCCAACTTTTCATCCCAAAGGCATGTTTTCTTACACCATGCTGGCCACCAGCCCGCTCTTCTGCTACCCGGACTGGCCACGTCGACTGATTGCCAGGCTGCCTGCCTGCTTCCAAAAGTTCCTGCCACTTACCAAGCCTCCGCAGCCGAGCCTGGAGTGCGTTTATCTGGAAACGGAGCAACAAAGGCCCAGGGGAGCAGCTAGGAAATTGGGGCTGCGGCAGAAGCTGGGTGCCATTTTTACTATTCTGTATATCATGGAGCAGTTCTTCCTACCTTACTCACACTTCATTACCAAGGTGAGAAAGAACCTAAGTATTTTTTTTAAAGCATAAATGGTTTCTGAACCAAAAGGTTTAGACCTGATAGTATTTGATTGATGACGTTTTCCATAGTTCTGATCCAGACAAGGTGGAGCTCACCAATCGACAGAAAAGATGGAGCCCCTCCGAGAAACACCTTCTCTGTGTCCTCCTCATAGTAGTAGTCCAGCCACGGAAGAGCCACTGATTAAACTTGAATCCCGGCTGTGTGGTTGAGCTCCAGTTCTGTATAGTTTTACTCACCCAAACAGCCCCAAGGAAGAGTCTGAGGGGAGATCAGGGGTCTTGGGGATTGTTCAAGGAATGAGAAGAACAGCAAGTGGTTCTTATTCTGGGAATAGTCAGCTCTTCCCCCCAACCATTCTCCCTGCAGGGCTACAACAACTGGACAAACGGGCTCTATGGCTACTCGTGGGACATGATGGTCCATTCACGCTCCCACCAACACGTGAAGATTACTTACCGTGATGGTCGCACTGGGGAGATCGGCTACCTGAACCCTGGGGTCAGTCTCTCTCTCTTTTCAATGTGCCCTGAAATGATACAGTCTGGAGTAACAGTGGCTTCTTCAAACACGGGTGTGAGCGATCCTTCTGTGCTGTACAGCAGTTTGCCACCTGTCAGGTTGCCTGCTGCATGTGTGTTTGTAAAAAAAGCCATGTGTCGTATGAGCGTGACGGTGTCTGTACAACTGTCTATGCAGAAGCAGTAAAGAGGCAAGGTTGTGTTTGGAGAGACAATTTCTTTAGTGGACTTCAAGAGGAAAACCTTCCCATTGGTGCTTGCAGAAGTTATGATTTTTTGATACAATTTTATGTGTATTCTTGGATTAGGGCAACCAAAGGCTCTCCTTCCCAAACAAACGTATATTATGGATCCAAGAATTGGAACAACTTTGTTAAGATTTTCCTTCCCTTGTTTCTACGCCTGCTAATCCTTCTTCGTTCCCTTTATTTAATGGGCTCCAAACTAGTCTTTTCCAGCCGCATCCCAAGCAGAGTTTCCCAAATTATTGGAAGGCCCTTCTTCAGTTGTGCCAGTTAAGAGATTTAGTGATGTCCAGAGAAGCTGGACATGAAGACATTTGCAAGACCCTTGGTAGTTAAATTTCTGGCATTTCTTGGGATTTGGATCCTTGAGACTATAACAGTATTAGTGGACAGATCCAGAGCAATAATCTCTGCCAGCCTTACGGGATTATTTTAATGTATATTGGGGCTGTGGAAGGGAGTCTTTGGCAGAGCCTGGACTATAATTTTCATGCTTATTTATGCTTATATTGCACTTCAGACCAGGAGCCGCAAACTGGCTTCAGATTACCAAACTGCGCCTTTTCCTGGGCCTTGACTATCGCTGTGCAGTCCCAGAAAAAGACATGTTTACATCGAGGAGGAGCGGAAAGCATTTAGCGAGATACAATTCGACCCCAGAAAATTTGACCCCGCTCTTTTAAGGATGCTCCCCAGAGTTGTGGTCTATGCTCCCTTCCACTCTTGGAAGACCTTTTAAAGCTTAGGATCTCAAGCATAGCGCATGGCTGTTTGAAGTCATATTGGGGGTGGGGGTGGAAACACACTGGGTTTTGGAGACATTGCCCGTTCGTATTGAAGGAAGAGCAGGATTTGGATATCCCAGAGGAGAATGTCGCTGGTTAACGCGTACATACTTGTATCTAAATATAGGCTGAGTCAATAGACACGGTCCTATTACTCTCCCCACAAGGTTCTACCGGGCAGCCCATAATTGAGGCTCTTGTTCCTTCTAGCTGCTCCATGTGCCGTGACTATTTAGCAGCCAGGACAAAACACCCCAGTGAAGTACGCTGATTGCCTTTGGTATCAGCCTTGGAAGTTGCCCTTCTGATTTGGGCTTAGAGGTTCTGACCCCCCGCCCCCCGCCCAGCCTCTGCTCCAATGGCCCATCCAATGCTCTGCGTCCTTCTTTCTTTCTCCCCCTCCTCTGTCGCCCCTCCCTTCTGCCCCTGCGCACCTGTGTTCCAGCTGAGGTCTGTATATATTGGAGCAGGTCTTCACACAGAGCCGGCGCTGGAAGGACCATGCGGACATGCTGAAGCAGTACGCCACTTGCCTCAGTCACCTGTTGAGCAACTACAACGTCTCGGAACCGGAGATCTACTTTGATGTTTGGGTTTCCATCAACGATCGTTTCCAGCAAAGGTTAGTGAGACAGCCGGCGGTCACACCCCTCTGCAGACCGGGCCAATTATTACGTGGATTTGTTTTAAAACAGCAGCAACAACAACCACATGTGTTGTAGTTGACAGAATCTTCAAGGAATGTGGCTTCCAGGCAGAGTGTTCTTTTTGGAATTTGTCATGTGGAAATGTAAAAGTTGCAAAATTGGGATGACGGAAAAAAGGCCCCTCATTTGGGCAGCTTATGGGAAGAAGTTGGGGTTGGCTAGAGATGGAGAAGTTGCTTCCCATTCAGTTCTAGGAAGGAACAGAGATCAGATCTTGGATAATGTCTAAAACATAAAGTTAGGCCCACTGGCACCATAGTATATATTAGCAGAAACATTAGTTTTTTGTATTTATCTAATCTTTTACCCCTCCCCATATATATTGCTACAACTTTAAAAGCACAACTATAATGACGTGGGAAAATACCTGAACAAAGCTGAATACCATACATGTAAGTACCCGCTAAAACTTAAGAAAACAAATTATATATATATATATATATATATATCTCCATCCACTTAATATTAAAACAAACATTAATACTTCCCCCAAAATATTAATACACACACATATATACATATACATATATATACATATACATACATATATGCATACATACATACATACATACAATATATATATATATATATATATATATATATATATATATATATATATATATATACATGCATACATACATACATACATACATACATTATATATATATATATATAGTGTGTAATTTTTGTTTTAATATTTTTTGCTTTTTGACAGTTATCAGTTATCCCGTCCTCTTTCTGGTGGCCTACGACCATGTTAAAGTTTGATTTGACATATTGGCATAATTGGTGGCTTCTAATCTATTCAGGAAAATGATACATGGAAATACGGTAGCTTCCTGGGCTTAGAACAGGCAAAGAGGCAGATGCACCGGTTCTTTCCACTGGTCCATGGTCCACTGTCCCCTGAATGTAACCTTTTTCTCATTCCTGTTTTCCCCAGGCTCTTCGACCCAAACACTGACATTGTCCGAGCCCCCTGGTCCCCCTTCCAGAAGACCCCGTGGTTGAAGCCTCTTCTGATTGATTTGTCACCCTGGAGGACCAAATTGATAGAGATTGAAAAGTCACTGGACAACCAGACCGAGGTTGTCTTCATTGCAGATTTCCCAGGTACTGAGTTTTTTCTTCTGTTCTCTTAAGAACTGGATCTTCGTTTTAAACCCAAATCCACGGGGTGGGCGTGGCTTGGATGCGAAGGCTTCCGGCTGAATCCTTGCGGTGGAAACAGACCTCAGGGCCTCAGATAAAGGCTTGCGCCCTGCAGAAACTGTGGCTGCTGCTTCAGTGGGGCTTCTTGGATGAGAAGCGGAACGTCTTCAAAGAAAACCCAGACAACCCAGAAGCCTCTTGGGGAAAAAAGCACCTTTGGGTTTTATTTAAGTATTTTTCAAACCCCTCTGACAATCCAGTCCAGTCCGCGTTCATAGCTCCCTCTTGTGGCCAAAGAGTAGATTTTTCAATCAACCATTCCTGGCCAATCAGAATTCATAAAAATCAGAAAATTTCAGCACAACAAAACGGTCCAAAGCTGCAGCTAAGTTAAAAGTGGCAAACAAAAGCCACACCTAGAGTCTATTCGTATGTTTCTTCAGCAAAGTTTAGAGAAAGAAAGATACTCCATGCTTCCTTATTGCCTCCAGCATTTAACAAGGAAGGAGCCTTGTTAATGTGGTGCTGACCTTCGAAAAGGAGTCGCAGGCTGGGGCTCAAAGCCGGGCGAACTCTCGTTCGCTGGGGGAGCGGCTGAGATGTGGGAAGAGCTGTGGGCGCTTCTGTGGTCTTTGCTGCTGACCTTCTGGCTGTCCACCCCATCCCATGGCAGGGCTGCACCTGGAGAACTTTGTGAGCGAGGACCTGGGCAACACCAGCCTCCATTTGCTGAAAGGGGAAGTCACGGTGGAGGTTGTCGCTTCGCAGAGGAATTACACGCTGCAGGAGGGAGACAAGATCCAGGTGAGGCCCTGGCTGGGTGCTGTGCGGGGAGAACTTTGGCCTGTGCCCTTGAGGCACTGGTCCAAGAGGAGGGGGGGTTAGGCAGCCCACCTGCCCCACATCCACTGGACAGGGCCTCATAACACGATGAGAAACCACATCAGGAGGAGGCAGCCCTTTAGGCTGGGTGTGGCCTTCGGGTGTGGCCTTTGCCAAACCAAAGAGCCAACTTGCCTCTGAAAAGAACCTCTCAACCGTGCTGTGTTTCACCATCCACCATGACAACGCAGCCGGATGAAATGGCTTTGCTGGAGGAGGAGGGAAGGGAGTGGGGGCTGCTCTGTCCTGCCCAGTGAACGTCTCCAAAGGGCTGGAAGAAGCATGATGGGATCCTAAGTCCACGTGGGCCTGCCTGGGCCTGTGTGCATGGGCCTACGGTTTGCAGATGCACACATCTGTATATAGACACATCTGCACGGCTAGCTATAGCCTCCCCCCCCCCATGCAGTCCACCTGTGGCCAGTTGGCATCAGTTGCCCTGTGCCAGTTTCTCTTGCAAGCTGGGCTCTTTGGGAAGGCCTGTCACTCCCCAGCGTGAGAACCGGCCTAGATGCCAGTGCTGCCTGGCCCTCAGGAAGGGGGGGGCTGTTCCCAGGTACCCAGAGTCCCTCTGCCCTTTTCTCTTGGCCACAGCTGCCAGCCGGGGAGTACCACAACGTCTTCACCATCTCCCGGGAGCCCTCCTGCTACATGTATCTCTACGTCAACACGACCGAGGTGGCCCTGGAGCGGAATTTCACCCAACTTCAGGAGTTGCGGGAGAAAGTTCGGAACGGGACTGGTAAGCCTGCAGGCCAGCTGGGGGCCCGGACTTGGGGGTGACATGATAGAAGTGTTCCAACATTTGAGGGGCTGCCCCAAAGAAGAGGCAGTCCAGCTATTCTCCAAAGCATTTCAAGGCAGGACAAGAAGCAACGGGCGGAAACTGACCAAAGAGAGAAGCAACTAGAACTAAGGAGAAATTTCCTGACTGGGAGAACCATGAACCAGTGGAACAACCGGCCTCCAGAAGTTTTGGCTGCTCCAACACGGGAGGTTTTTAAGAAGAGGTTGGACCAGCCATTTGTAGGGAGCGGCATAGAGCTTCCTGCCTAAGCAGGGGGTTGGACTAGAAGACCTCCAAGGTCCCTTCCATCTCTGCTATTCTTCTGGTCTGTTCTTGTCCTTGCCTGGTTTTCGGAAGGCGCTTCACCTTCTGTTTCTGCCGCTTCCCTCTGCGCAGAAACGGAGCCTCTCCCGCCAGAGCTGCAGCCCATCTTGGCGGACTCTCTGGGAAACGCCACGCTGGCAGACCCGGTCGTGGAGGCTTTTCTCCATCGGCAGCGGCGCATGGAGGAGCGGCAGAGGCGGCGCAACGCCACGCTGGCCGAGCGGCTGCAGCGCTTCCTGAGCAAGAAGTACTTCGTCTTCCGCAGGAGGTGAGAGCGGAGGGGGAGGGGAGGCCCCGCCTTCGCTCGGCGTGGAACCATTTTATTATTGCCAGAGGTAACACAGACTTAAGAGAGAAATATCAAGCAAGAGTCAAAGGTGCAGGAGGACAGAAAAACGAAAGAACAGTAGAAAAGGAAAACCCCAAGAAAGTGACTTCCCAGCCTCGTGACGCCAAGAATAAACCGTTTCAGGATCTCTTCCTTTCCTGTAAACGAACGGATGAAAATCTCCCATGATTCCTCCAACTTGGGGCAAATCTAGTCAGTACCGTCTTCTCCGGTCCAGGTATCGGCAAAAAAACAACCACCCCAGAGCAGGCTTTTCTGTGGGATGTGCCTTTTTTTAAACCACTTTTGTGCTCTTAACACACACGCACGCACGCACACAGGCTCAGCTTGCGTTGTGTTGTTGTGTGCCTCCTCCTGACAGAGTCTCCAATTTGGTTTTTGCCCACAGCCTTCTGATGACCAGCATCTCCCTGCGGAACCTGGTGCTGGGCCGCCCCCCGCTCTCTCAGCTGGCCCAGGAGGTGGCCTACGCCAACATGAAGGAGGCGGCCCAGGAGGAGGCGGCCCCCCCTGGGCCGGAGCGCTCGGACCTCTGAAAGCCGCCACTACCTCAACCACTGCCACCGTCACCACTAGCCAGGAAGGCCTTCACGGGGGAATGTAGCCAGGCCTGAGGAGTCGCCCTGGTGGGTTGCTTGGCCGGAGCCCCTTCCCCTCCCTCTTCCCGAGATTGGGGGTGGGTGGGTGGGCTCGAGCCAGCCTGATCCTCCCCACCCTAGAGGGGCCGGGTGGAGCTTAGGACCCTTGCAGAAAACGTGGCAGGTGGCAGGCAGGCAGGCAGGAAGGGGAGGGAGGGAGGGGCCGGTTCCGTGGGCTCAGCTGGCCAGCCCAATGATAATCCCTGCCTGATGGGAGGAGAGCAGGGATCTCGGTGGTGCTGGGAGGACAGCTGCCCGCTCTGTGCTGGGACCCACCACGCAGCCGGGAGAGAGGAAGGGGCTGGGCAGAGGGGCTGCTTTTCGGCACTTCCTGGATCGTGAAGGATTGAATAAGTCAAGGGGGTTTCAGTTCTTTGCTGAACTTTCCTTTGTGGGTGGGAGAGAAAGGAATGAGTGAACCCAGCCAGGGGCAGAAAAGAGGAGGAGGAGGCCGCCTGGCTGGCCGTTTCCTAAGGGCTGCCTTGCTCCTCCTCAGCGGACTTTAGGATTTCCTCTCTGGCCTTTCTGCCGGCTGCGGCTGCGGAGCTTCTCTTCCGAGGCCACGAGGGTCTCGCTCTCAGTCCCCATCCCATAATACCCCGTACTGGAGGGCAGGCCTAGCAACACCAACCCGTGGGCATTCCCGGCTTCAAAGGGCTGGCTACATCTCTCGTGATTGAGCCTCGTTTTTTTTTAATTAAAAAAATGACATTGTGCAAAAGTCTGTGGGTTTATTTACACCCCACCTTTACTATTATTTTTCAAACAGCTCCAGGTGGCAAACGTACCTAAGAGACCAGGAGCCCCCAGCCCCCGGGGTCGTGACCTGGTACTGGGCCCTGGCCGGTTTGGAACTGGGCTGCCCAAGCAGCAGGCAGAGCCAGGGGGTTTAGCTGCGGGTTGCCCCCGTGCCTCCGTCTCCTCCTGGTCACTCTGGTGAGCCGACACTTCTTGCACGGTCCCCATGGTAGAGACCCATCTCCAGGTGGACCAGCATTGCAGATCTAGCTTCATGTTAGACCTGCCCCAGGTGGGTCCCTTGGAAAGAGAGACCCTCCTCGATTCCCTTTGGTTTAAGCGATAGGCTTCTTTTACTAAGGATCAGCGGTTGCAGCAAAAGCAAGGCTGGATCTGAGTATTCCTGTGCAAAGGTTACACGCTTTCCCCTTTCTGTGGCCCTCCCTCCTGGTCCAGGTTTTCAGTGGCCAATAGCATCCTGCTTGGTTGATGTTTTGGGGACCGCTTTGATGTTAGGCATCTCTGGAAGAGGTTTCCCATTCTTTCCCAGGCCAGGCGTCCTTGGGTGGGCTGGTTTAGTCCAGTTTGACATCTCTGGTCCCTGTCATTGTCTTTTCCCTCCCTCCCTCCCTCCCACCCTTCTTTTCCCTTGTACAAGTTGCCCAAATTCCTTTGCCCCATTTATGCCAGGATGCCAGCAAGCTTAGCGAAGCCTTGTGAAGATGGCAGAGCTGAGAAGGAGTTAAAGCATATGACATGTGGCAACACAGAGGTCCATTTAATATGAGATCTGACGAAAGTTAAATTTAAGATGTTAATGAGGAAAAGAACAACCCAATACCAATTAGCGCTCAAAAGCTTTCTCTCTGTCAGAAGACGAACTCCAGACATCCCATCCTATCCTGACCTGGGGAACCATTGACATCATTTTATAAAGAGAGACAAATTAATCCAATTCAAGTACAAAATAGCCATGTTAGCAAGTACAACAGTATTACAAAGTCCATCTTCTTGATACTACAAATCCAACTTGGGTGGCCTTCAGGTGGGATCTTCTTCTCATCTACTAACCAAAAGCGGTGATGTCGATCGAGTCATAGGGTTAATACGCACACAGGGTTAGTTTAAGGGACCCTGAAGTGACACCGAGGCCAAAGGGCCACAACATCAACCAAGTGAAGATGGGGAACAAAGGAGAACAACGGGAAGAAGCCCTTCGATTGATCGGCAGACCCACCAAGGAAAGGAATTTCTCGAAGGACCTGCCTGGGCGGACTGGGACAGGGCAGGGTGGGAGGCTCCTTCCCCACTGGCCGACTTTGAAGGTCGAGGGAGCGGAGGGCAGCCCCTCGTGGCCCAGTCCGGCTGAGCTTAGAGCGGGAGACAGTTGGCCATTTGGCAGGTCCAACGGTTTCGCTTCAGTTTGCGATATCCCGTCTTTTCTGCGTCACCTGGGAGGATTTGGCTGGGATTAAGCCCTGGAAGATCCAGGAAGCCTCTTCGTCATTCTCGAAAACAATAGCCGCATTCGTGGCCAGGGGAAGGGGCGCTTCCTTCAAAGTGGGACCCGGGTGGCGGCAGCAGCAGGTGTTCCTGGGCAGCTGCCGAAAGCTGAAAGCGCTGCTGCTGCTGCTGCTCCGTGTCGCCCGGCCTCCTGCTCCTCCCCACCCCAGGGCGGTCGAGGGAATCATCTGTCAGCTGTGAAAGCAGATCCCAGAACAAAACCCACTTTTGCAAGGGATTACAAAGACCAGGAAATACAGGTGATTACCAACAGGTGCCTTTGATACCTACATCCGCCTCCCTTTCTGGCCCTTTGAACTGACTTTGATATGCTGTAATTAGGGATTGCTGGCGAGGGGAGGAGCCGGCCTCTGCTGGCCTGCTTCCCCCCCAGATCCCTTTGAATGGCTTGTTTTGAAGTAGCGATCAAAGGGATTTTCAGAGAGTGGGGGGTCCAAAGAGGAAGGAAAAGGGGAGCAGGTCACTATAAATAAGGTGGCGGAATGGCCCCAGAGGCAGGTGAACGCCTTCGTCCCCTAGAAGCATCCCAAAGGCTCTGTTCAAGGTACCACGGAGCGATGTTTTAGCCCTGGGAACGGACGGGACGTCTCCAGGCACCACCGAAGTCCTGCTGCAGGGCAGAAGATGGAGGCCACCTTCCTTCTGGGGCTCACCTGCCTTTGCTCCCCTTTGGCTGCTCTGGTTCTTGACTTCAATACCATCCGGGGCTCATCCGAGGTGTCCGGTTCCAGGAAGGTGAGCGGTTTGGTGGGAACGGCGAGTTGCAGCGGATGCTTCAGGCTGCCCTGAGCAGGAGTCTAATTTGGGGACCGATTCTGGTACCACGGAGGGTCTCGCCGAGGAGTCTGGAATGCAGGATACTGGGATGCTGATAAGGCACTGGAGACTGTGGTGCCTTATTGGTCTTCGGGACCTGACTTCCAGGCCAGGGGCTTGCTCACCTACAGCTCCCTTCATCTCTCTCCCCCCCCCCGCCCTTCCTGTTGGGGAGGGGGAGGGGATGTGCTTAGGGAACCTTCCAGCTGTTCTGCGGCAGCTCAAACAGGAGTTTCCCAAAGGAAACCTTGGGAGGGAGGGGGAGTTTAGCGGGGGGGCACCTTGCTGAATATGGCAGAACCCCTCCCTCTCACTTAAGCAGTCCTATGTGGGGGGTCATGTCTGTTTGGGCTAACCTGGACCGCACCATTTCACTTAAAACACGGGGGGATTTAAGAGGCTGCCCCCCAGCCCCTCCTGCTCTGGGCTTCTGCAGGCGGTTCTTACTGGGATAAAGAGCCCCCATTGCCCCCGGGGCCCCTCCAGGCAGAAAGAGCCGGCATTACTTAGGATCATGTCCTCTAATGAAGACCCTTCCGTTCCCTGGTCTGCACCCCGTACCCCAATTTAGCTCATCACCCCACTGCCCCCTTTTCCTGGCAGCCTCTTGGGCTAAGTAAGACCTCGCACCCCTGGATCTCGCTTCTTGCTGGTCCCCTTTCTCTCCCCCGGGCCTGGGGTCTTCTACCAACCCCCTCCCTCCCTCCTTTCTCTAGAGCACCCAATGCTTGACCGACAAAGACTGCTGGGTGGGGAAATATTGCTACAAGCCCCCCGAGGAGCAGCTGCCCTTCTGTGCTCCCTGCCAGGGTTTGCGGAGGAGGTGCCAAGGGAACGGGATGTGCTGCCCGGGGACCATCTGTATCAATGGTAAGTCCCAGCCACCGCAGCCCCTCCTCCAGGCCTAGAGGGGGGGGGAGAGCAGGCTGGGCTGGGGAGGGCCAGGGTTAGGGCTAGCCTATCAAGTGGGCAGCCGCCACTCGCTTCCTAGCTGGGCACAGGGTCCTCGGGGCCTGGATCCTGACCCCTCTTGACCGGCTGCTCTTGGGTGTGGCGGGATGAGAGCCCTGCGGGGGTGGCACGAGGGAAGTGGTGGAGGGCATTTTGTTGGGAATGCCAAAAGGCCACCAGCCCCTGTAGCCCCCCACCCCTCCCCGTACTCTGACCCTCCCTCTCCCCCCAGGGAGGGATGCTGAGGGGGGCAGGCGGGGTGGGCAGAGGGAGCCTCCCTCACCCCAGGCTCCTCTCTTTCATGCCAGAAGTGTGTGCCCAGGCCGAGGAGCAGAGAGACCGGCGGCCACGACCAGCTCAGGCCGGGCATGCCTGGAAGGAGGGGGCTCGGCCGAGGCCGCGCAGCCCAGGTAAGAGAGGGAGGGAGGGAGGGAGGGGATCCGTTACAGGAAGGCCATGCTGGGCAGTGAGGAACAGGTGGCCCCGTTGCGTTAAATCTTAAGTGGGACAGGAGTGAATCCCTTTTGCTTGTGGATCCAAGGGGAGGGGTCTTGTCTTCGGGGGGCAGCAGCAGGGCTCGAGCCAGGTAACCCACCAAGCCATGAATCGTAGTCTGGCGTGTCCACAAGGCTACAAACCAGCAATGTGGCTTTTGGATGAAGAGGCAGGATCCGAGGGGGAGAGGCCGCTCCCAGGGAGGCCACTGGGCGAGCTGAGGGCCGGCCACTTTCACCCAAACTACCTCACAGGTGGTTGTGACGATGACATCTGGGCCGCAGGGCCATCGTCCACTCTGGGGCACCCAGCCAGACCCCCATTCCTGAGAAGCCTACAACAGATCGTGGTCTGTCGCAGGCTCCTCTTCCTCCCCTGGAGAGGCTTACGTCCACCAGCCGCCTGCCCCTCAATCCGCCTCCAGGCCTTCAAGGACGACTAATGCTGGGACGGGGGGCCCACCTGAGCAGTTTGTCTGCACCGCAGAAAGTGGGGAGAAAGGAGGGAGGGAGGGAGGGAGCGCGATGCAGCCTCCAGAACCCGGGTTCGCTTCTGGGAGATCCCTGACCCCCGTCTGCCTCTTCCCACAGCTGGCACGGGGGAGCGCTGCCTCCGCACCTCCGACTGCGCCCAAGGGCACTGCTGCGCCCGCCACTTCTGGGCCAAGATCTGCAAGCCTGTCCTCCTGGAAGGGGCCGTGTGTTCCGGGCGAGGGCAGAAGGATGGCGGGGCGCCAGGCCCCGAAATCTTCCAGCGTTGCGGCTGTGCACCCGGCCTGGTTTGCCAACGGCCCCTCCGGGGTGCTCCACAGAGAGCCCGCCTGCGCGTCTGCCGCGCCAACTAAGGCGGTTCTGAGCCTGGAAGAGGGCAGGAGCGGAGGGAACCCGGAGCAGAGCGAGGGCGCCTGGATCAGCCCACAAGGGGCTGGCTGGCGGGCTGGCTGCGCACCCGGCTTCACGGACATTGCGCCCCTAAGGACCCGACTCGTCACTGAGCTGCACCGCGCCTGAGCTGGCAGGAAACTAACCAGCATGAACTTGGCTGCCCCGTTTCTGCTCCTGTCTCTGACCCGGCTTCTCCCTGGGGGGTGTCCCGATTACGTGTGTTCAAGGCACTCGAAGTAAAGCGATCCACAGACTCCTCCTGTCCTGCTTTCCCCCCTTTTGAGTATCAGCCGCTGGTGGGGGGGATTTATTTTGGCAGGGTTGCGGTGGGGGGGTGCTGGAGGCAGAAGGCAATGGAAGGAGAGCTACAGTTCCTTCAGAAACGCCCATCTTAGGCCAGACCGGCTGATATGAATGTTGGTAAATCTGGCTAGACCCGAGCGAGATTCCCTCTCCCCGCTTCCCTTTTGGGTCCAGACATAACCAAAAGCCCCTCCCTGGTTCTTCGAAGCCTGTTGCCTAATGCAGGGGTCCCCAAACTTTCCGGCTGGTGGGGTGGGGGGAGCGGCAGGTGCTCACAAGGCTTTGTTTGTGCAAGCAGCACATGTGCCCACCATTCTCACCCACAGAGCTGTGCATGCCATGTTCCGAACAGGCTGTGGCCCAGTACTGAGCTGTGCTCCGTCCATCGGGTCCCCCTGGCCTAAGGCAATGGAAGAAGCCGTTGCGCCCCCCCCCAAACTCGGTAACATGAGAGCTCCAGGCAGGGAGGGGCCTTGCTGAGCCAAAGGAGGCGGCTCCCCTCCCCTCCCCACTGACTCTCTGCACCTGCCCAGGGCCACCCCTTCCCCCCTCCAGCTGGTCCCCCGCAAAAGTACTTTTTGGCCTGGGTAGGAGGTGCAGCTGCCCCCCCCTCCTGCCAGGGGCTTTTGGGATGAGTGAGAAATGACACTGAACAGGTACAAAGGGGGCAAGGGGGTTTGTCAAAGAGAAGCCGTTCTGCTGGCCGGTGTCTAAGCCGGCCACAATCAACGCCCGGGCTTTGCGAAGGATTGGATTCTCCCCTTGAAATAGAACCCCCTCAAATGCTGGGGGGGGGGGAGAAGGGAAGGGCCCCCCTGCCTTCATCCTTGGCCATAATGCACAAGCAGTCCAGTTGAAGGGACCACGGATTTCTCAACCGTTGCCTGCAACCCATCTTACAGGTTACGACCGCTGCCTTCCTCAGTCACGGGACGGCATTTGGGGCGCTTGGCAACTGGCTCACAGTTGTGATGGGTTGCCACATACTAGTCACATGACCCTGATTTCTGACCTTCCCCCAAAAAAAAAGCCATTTGAGAAGAATGGGTTTGGGTAGCAACCATGTGATTCAATTGAGGACATGTCAAAGGATGTCCCTGTCCACCCCAGACAGGGTGCCGAAATGCCCGGCCCGTGGGGGAGGAGCTGAGGGTCTCCTTTCACTCCCCCCTTTTCTTCCCTTGGGAGAAGTGGGGGAGCAGCAGCAGCACCAGGCAGGGGCCGTAATGCCCAGGGAAGACGGGCCTCTTGGACACGGCTCCCTCATCCGCCAGAGGCCTTTCCTGGCAGGAGACCCCTCCCTCCTTCCTTAATCCCTCCTCTTAGCCAGGGAGGGGCTCCTCTACGCCATCCATAGCTTCCCAGACTTCTTCCCTTGGGGACAGATTCCCGAGTCTTCCTGGATGCTAAGGCAGAAAGGGGAATGGGGTGTGTGTGTGTGTGTGTCTGTGTCTGTGTTCTGCTGCTCACAGAGACAACTACTGAACCCTACAGAAGTCTACAGGTGCTCCAAGAGCAGAGCAGTGAATTCTAGAGCACTTGTGAAATAATGTCCAGTTCAAATATTTGCTGCCTGTGCCTAAAGAAACCTCCAAAATAGCATCGTCTGCCTCTCGGGTCTTTGAACCGCCACCTGTTCCCTCACCACTTGGCTGGACTAAGCCCCCCACCCGATTCGGTTCTAGGGCTGAACGTGGCGGCTGTGGCGGCCACGTGTAACGCGAGACTTTTCGCTTGGGTTCAGATCCATCCCAAAGGCAGCTTCAAAGACCTGCTGGGCTCTGCATTCTGCACATGCCTGAGGCTCGGAGCCCCTGCCTGCAACCGGCCTGGCACCTTTCATCTTGATAGGGTTTGGGATGCTTTCTAGCCAAGCCTTCGGCAAAGTATTGAGAACGCAATTTTCTTGACCCAGCATCTCTTCCGAGAGAAGAAAGCAAACAAATTTAAATCCGTATTTTTCAATGATTATTCCTTGGTTGAAACGAGTTTTGATTTGCTGCAATAGGAACAGAGGAATAAGCACGAGAAATGCCTGCTTACAATAAAACCAAAAGGGTTTGTAAACGTCTCTACTCACTTGCTCTCCTTGGGGAAGGAAAGAGTGGGAGCAGGAATCGCATCCTTCTCCAGGTTGTTTCTGGTGGACAGCATCGCTCCAGCTTCCTTCCCCGATACACGGACAGCTTTTAAGGAAGCAGCCCAGGTGAAACTCACTACATGATTCCAGGTCCTTATTTGCTACGAATTATTTTAGGAGATTAGAAACAGGGGAACTGAAAAGGAAGACTGGACTTCCTTTTTAAAACCAAGCCAAAGTAGTGTTTCCTGTTTATTGGTTAGGGTGACGGTTTGACTTGCACACTTGAAGCAGGTTTTTAAAAAAACTTCCATTCCCACACTCCTTCCCCCCTGCCTGCTTCCCACAAGAGGACAGAGCGGTCAAGTCTCATCCCAGGACAGCTTCCCGCTCTGCTTGGGGCAGCTCCTTCCAGCGCCTGGGGGGGCGGGGGGGGCGGGCTATTCACTCCGCTCTTTGGGCTCCCGATATTGCCACTGGATGTAGTCAAAGACGTCCTTCTCGCTGTCCACAGGGAGTGGCTCCCCCGCAACTCCTGCCAATTCAGAGCCAGAGAGATCCACTTGGTCACCACCCTAGCAAGAGATCCCCAATTCTCCGGCCAGAAGGTCTGCTAAGCGAACAGGAGGAGGAGGAGGTCTAAGACGCACAGGCAGTGTTGCCTAGTGGAAACGGCTTCCACTTGCCCAGGTGTGAGAGTGCCCGATTCTGCTTCCTCCTAGAGGAAAGATCCTTCAGACCTTCGACCAGCCATTACAGGGAGACAGGAACCAGGAAAGGGGAACAGAAAGACTGGACGGCTATTAGCAGGGTCAACAAATGCCCATCAATGCCCAAAGCATTCCTCCTCCTTGACCCCAGGAAGCTTTTGCCTCATCCTGAACTTCTTAGGAGGACTGGACAATGCAACCGGGCTTTGCTGGAGCAACATTTGGGCTCGGTGGCACGACACTCGGACCAACAAGCTCTCTGGGAGCCAGACGACAAAGGGCCCTTACCAGTGACGCCGAGAGGCCGGATGGTGTACTCATTCAGGGTGAAGCCCATTTCCAGGGCGTGGGCTCGCATGTTCTTATTGAAGAGGTCACTTCCGGTGAAGTAGAGGACTCCGCAGTAATACTGGTCCTTGGGAATCAACCTGGAACGCAGCAGAGAGAGAGAGGGACTGGCCTCGGTAGACAGTCCTCGACTTACCATGTTTCGTGGTTACAATGCTGACGATGCAAGGCTGCCAGGGAAGCCCGGCGAGGCCTGGGGCGTCTGTGGGAGGGCAAGGGAGGGTGAGCAGGAAGGGGCAAGGGGCATGTGTGAAGACACCAGGGGTGTGTGGTGAGCTTGGGGAGAGTGCATGGGAGTGTGAAGGAGGCACACGCAAGTGGCTAAGGAGGCGAAGGGAGACGCAGGGAGGATTCCTTGTTCTGCAGGAGATTTACCGGATGTCGATTCTCCTGTAAGGACAGACAGCCTCATCATCTTTACTTGGGAGCTGACATACGCCCTAGAACCAGAAAACAAGAAACAATTCATCGTAGGTCTCCTTTTTTTCCCAATATGGCAAATAAGAAGTATAGAAAAGCAAGAAACTTGACAAATTTTATAAATCTTTTAGAGCGCTCTTCCGTCAGTCAATCAATTGGATATTAATTCAATGAACCACTATCCCCAAGAGAAGATGAGTTCAAATCACCGGGACCAGATGGATTACACTCCAAGGTCCCGCAGGAACTGGCCGACACGATCTCAGAACCCCCGGACCCTTTCTTTCAACGGCCCTGGAGCGCTGGGGGACTAACAGAGGACGGGGAAAGGGTCGGTGTAGTTCCCCTTCCCAGTTCCGACTCATTTGCACAGTTCAGTATTCTGCAGTCTGACACGTTTACTTATGTGGGGCTGGCATCTTCCCCAATTCCTCAGGCAACATAGACAACTATGGCGAAGCATCTCAACCAGGCTGGCCACCAAGTTACGGAAGTCTGACGGAAGGAAGGGGTTCATGAAACCACCTCTGGTCAGAAGAGGATTACAGACCAGCCACCCTGGAGGCTAGACTATCCCCCTCAAAGAGAGGGCATTTTAAGACCCACAAAATATTTGTTTTGGGCGGAAAAAGAAGAGGACTCACCATGAATTTCGTTTCTCCCTTGGAGAGTGTGTCTGTGACAAAGTGAATGCTTTCCAGCTGCTCCACCACTTGATGCAAAAGCTTTGGCTTGAAAAGAAACAACCTCGTCACAATCAGGAAGAGAATCAAACTGCTTGAGAATGTTATTGTGGTGCCTCATCTGGACCTGAGAAAAGTTTAGGAATGGTTTCAGCCCCGGCACAGGAATCTGGGAAACGCTGGGATGACTGTCCTTGGGACAACCCAGAGAAAAATAACCACAGAAGTGATACCAATGGAAGATGGTATTTGTACCCCAAGGCTGGACTCTGGCATCCTCAAGTGCTCTCTGAGCTTGGCTGTTTTCTTGCAGGCCTTCCATGACCCAGCTAAGGAACATCATCAGTGCCAGGAGGGAATGGCGTGTGTGTGTGTGTGTGTGTGTGTGTGTGTGTGTGTGTGTTACCCTCTTTTTATATATTAGTGGCCTGCTGTGTTCTTCCCAGTTGAAACTATGGCTAAATTTGTCCATATGTGATGAAATGAACGTGCTTTCATCCTGTCTTCTGACTTGGTCTTCGTGGATATGCTCTGCTAATCTTCTCCCAGTTTGTCCTACGTAGTAGTGGCTGTTACAGTTCTTACACTGCGTGTGCTGGAGAAGATTTCTGTTGTTTTTTTTCTGGGACTGCTGGGTCTTTGGGTTTACTTCGGATGTCCTGGTTTATGTGCTTTGGTGATGCCACCGGATTGTGATAATCTGCTGGTGCTTTCGGAAGGTTTTTAAGTGTCCGTGTTATTCTTCCAACAGCAGAACCCGGCGGGTGGGTCTTTTTCTCCCATTTTCTTTTCCATTCACATCCCTCAAAGAACCAAGAGGACCCAAATGGGGTCACGGCCACTGTAGCTGTGATGATGAAAGGCATTTCTTTCTCTCAGTGTCTTTGTCTTAAAACAGCGCCCCTCCTCCCAGGATGAAAATCAAACCGGGGGGAGCTCCCTTCTCGGTTACAAACAGCCCATTAGTCTGGAGGCAGACCACACACGAAGCCAGGGCAGCCAAGTGGCTTGAACAAGACCAAAGCATGCCTCTAATTAGGGATGGGTGACAGCCCATTAACCATGAACAGCCCGAGGGCTCTTACTTCAAGGCCTAAGGACAGCAGAGCCAGGCCTGACATACACAGAAATCGGTCCCAGCTTTTTATCTCCAAGCCCTTTATTGTCTTGGTTCTTCTCTCCAACATCCAGCCACAAGGACAATGCAATTTCGACCTTCAACAATATGAAACAAGAATTCCCCATGGAAGCACTGACACCCCCCACCCACCCACAAAAAGAAGGGAGCCCCATGGCCAGTTTTGTTCTATTTGGGGTCCCTCAGATTGGTCAGCCAGATAGATGTTCTTCTGCAGATTTCAGACCCTGCAGCAGGGACTGAATCTATGGGCCTGGGCCCTTAGATGCCTGCATACGGTGCGTTAACTCTAGGAGCCAGGCAGGCACTGGTGCTCCGTGGTTGCAGGAAGGAATTAGGCCCAGCTGTATAACTATATATAGTCCGCCGACCCATCAGCTCTCATGCGTCACATGATGTCACACCTCTACATGCAGGGTTTTACGCTGGCAGCGAGTTTGAGCTCCACAGGCGGCTATCGGGCTGCTTTAGGGATCCAGAGCAGTGCAAAACCAGCCCTGCGAGGCCTCCGGGTGCTCCTGAAAACACCCCATTGTGAATGCCCCAATGGGCTGGGCGGGGGAGGGGCCTGAAATAATCTAACCCCTCCCTAAAGGGAAAGTGGGCGATGAACTGTTCTGAAAGCTTCTCTGCAAGCATTAACGACAGTTTTTACAGTGATGCAAACAGAATGAAAACTGCTAAAAGCTGTAAGAAAAGACGCGTTGCTTCTTTCGGCAATGAGCATCTTCCTTTTATTCAGACAAATACTACATCCATAACCTTTGCATTAGTGATAAAAAAAAGTCAGGCTGAGAATGAAATGGCCATATTTTTAAAAGAGATTAATCCCAAAGTAATTTTCCCTCTTTCAGGGTAGGTTCTTGGATTTCCTGGGAACATAAAAAGGCACCATTGGATTCCAATAACTGCTGGTTATCTTGATTACAACAGGATTATCCCAAAAGAAAACTGACCTTTTTGGCAGATTCTGAAGTGAAGTCTGGGTGGGTCAGCAGGATATCCATATCTCCACTGGATTCTGCACCTTTCAAAGCCAAGCCAAGCAGCAAAAGTCAGTTCAGATATAAGATCCAATTTAAGAAAAATATGTGAAGTGCTATTAAAAGTGACAGGAGGAGATTTGTACTTTCAGACTTGCACAATTCTGTTAATGAAGCCTTCCATAAAGTAGAATTAGCTCATCTGGTCAGTTTTTCTGTCTGGTTTACCTGGGAGGGCCAACATCAATATTGCAACACTGAAAGTACAAATTTCCTGCTGCCTCTGAAACAGTCTACAATATAAGAAAGGGGTAGAGACTCTGGAAAGAGTGCAGAAAAGAGGATGGGTAAGTCACTTTCTCTGAGGTTGTTGTCATTGCAAACTGTCGTTAAGCAAACAATCCTTAAGTCAAGAGCTATCTGTATCGGAGCATTTCAAACTTCCAAGACATTCCTTGAGGGACCACAGTGTGTTTGCTTTGGGGGGGAAAGGACTTTAATTCCAGCTTTGAACAAGAGGTTGCGAAACACACACATATCATATTAAGAACCAGGGTAGCGCAGCGGTTAGAATGTGCAGTATTGCAGGGCTCACTCTGCCCACTGCCAGGAGTTCGATCCTGACGGGCTCAAGGCTGAATCAGCTTTCCATCCTTTCAAGGTCAGTAAAATGAGGACCCAGATTGTTGGGGGAAACAAGCTGACTCTGTAAGCCGCTTAGAGGGGGCTGTAAAGCACTGTGAAGTGGCATATAAGTCTAACTGCTATTGCTATCAAATGGCTTCAAAAAAACACATCAGATTTTTAACATAGCAGAGTTGTTAATTGATACGGTATTGGTAATTTTTCTCCCCTGTAACCTGCCTATGCACAGCTAACTTATCTTCCCTCACCTCGTCACACAGACCCTACATTCATTCCAGCCCTTCCATGTGCATCAGATGGAGAGCGGTGTGTCAGGGGCAGGGAACCAGAACGACACGGTAAGAAGCTGAACAAAGCCACTTCTTTGTTGTTGCTTGCCTATCTGGAATCATCTCAACAGACTAACTGCATTCTAAGGGTTTGGGCCTCTGGCCTCTTTGGCTTCCTCCCCTGGAGGGAGTCCCAGCTCGGCCGACTCTTTTCGCCACCCCCTTCCTACTCTAGCAGGAGAGACGGCCACACCTGCAAGTCACAAAAGCTTAATGCCTTTTAGTAAAACGTGTTAGCTGGAAAAGGCGTCCCCAGGCTCCTCCAGACTGGGAAAAAAGATCTCAAGTCCTTATTGTATCCACACATAACGCTCTTTCTTGATCATCAGAATAAACCCTGGACTTACTCCTGCTTTACCCGATGGGTCAAATTTCTGGCAACTTGCTCACCATGACCCCCAGATCTCTGCTGTAGACAGATTAATGAAAAGCCTGCTTATTTGGAAAGAACTCAAGATGTGGTAAAGATGAAACGCGGAAGACACGGAAGGGAAATCCATGTGGCCTTCTTGCCCACATTCTAGCAAGAGATTCCAAAAGTCATCGGGCAGGCAAGGAAAAACATGGAACACCAACCTCGGCGGAAACTGCCACAAACCGTAGCGATGTAGGCAGGGTCTACTTTCTTCACTTCACTCAGTACAACGTCCTGTTGTGAAGAAAGAGGTCAAGACATTTGATCTCTCGTGAATTCTTATGCCTTTTTTTCTTCAGAGGAAGGAGTTATCACTGATTACCTGCATTTCAAGCATCTCCTTCCTAGGAATTCTTTTTTCAAAGTCTTTGAAGTATCTGTGCATGCAAAATAAAGGAAAATCAGGGATGAATTGTGACTGGGATCCACCACAGATTTATTTTCAAAGAAATTCTGCTGAAATGAAATGCTTAGATTGGCATCAGATGCCACCTGGGACTTAAGCACATCACCATTAAAGACAATTTCCATGCATATTAAGACATATTTTAAAATATCCATTATATTGAATATTTCTGTCATCAGATAAATTTTACAGCAGTTCATCCTAAATAACAACTAAATGATGCAAATAAAAATTCTACTGCTATGCCCTGCCATGCCCTTTCTACTATTACGAAAGAAATAACAAGGAGCACTAACAGATTACACAAGAAATGTTTTTCACAAGTGTGATAGAATTTTTAAGTAATCAAACAACATTGGCATTTGCTTTGAGAATAGAAATGTCTATTTTCAAGGACACACTCTATAAATTTCAATACATCTATTTGTTCCTCTAAAAAAAACCAAAATGGAAAATAATCTGCTTCCCTCCTCACCCTAGAGTCGACAGTTAGCCTCTTGTGGATCAAAATAACCATAATGTCAAAAATGAGGTGCCTTTTCTAGGCATGAAAACTCTGTCCTCCCTTCCCTCAGATGAACAAAGTAAGCAGATCTTACTTTAATCCAATGCGTTGATGATGATTCAATTTATTTTCATTTTTCCTTAAGTCTAGAAAAAACAACATGGAGTCAGTTAAGTATTAAGTCTTTCAGAGACAGAGGGAGGGAAGGAGAGGGAGAGGGAAAGGAAAGGAGGGAGGGAGGTGTCAGAAATTTAATTACTGCAGAAACAATTTGTGTTATCCGTGTTAAATTTAATATTCCATCAACTCACAACATTATTTTAGCAAAACAAAAATGCTATAACACCTAACATATCATACATTTTTTAAAAAAAATGATACATCAGTTACATTGACATAAGATCATCCTGCAGAAGAATCAAGTCTAACTGAGCAACAAGATTATCTTTAACTGGGGAGTCAGACTCTGCTTGCAAATGTGCAGAAGGGTGTCTGCTAATCTGTTTTAGCCGGGTGCTCAACCAATCTCTCAAAGTGGCCATACACTTTCAGATGTAAATGCAGATATGCAAGTAATAACCTTTTAATAGCTCACCTTCCAATGTTTTAATACCTTCATCTACTAGTTTCCTGGCAGCAGCAGGACTGCAGAGAAAAAGGGAACTCATTAACAGCTGGACAGAATTTCCACTGCAAAATCTCAGTAGAACTCAAATTAACACTACAACTGAGTAAGAAAACTGATGGATTATTTAACCTAAATGGTAAAAATTAATTCAGAAAGGTAAGATAGCGGCAACTGAAAATCTTTGGGAAGCAAAGCAAACTAAAGCTATTCAGAGCTGAGGAAATATCAAACAATGACAGAGAAGATTTACAGTATTTATTTTATTTAGTGTATGGCAGGGGTCCACAACCTGTGGCCAATTCGCAACTAGGCCACGAGGGGTGTGCCAGCGCACTGGCACTCGCAGCCACCCTCGGCCCACAGCTTCAAACGCTCGCCTGCCCCTCACGCAAAACCATCCCCTCTTCCCACCCCCCACCCTCTGGGGCTGGGCCACCAACCCAGAAAGGTTGGGGAATGCTGGCAAATGGCATCTACAGAGGTCACGCACAGAGAGGATGTGAATGGGCTTTGCTAAAATATACAGAATAAAATTTATTAGTATTATTTTGTTCAGGAAACCTGATTCCTATTTTTTAGATTTCAATTATTTGCCTTTTCCAAACACCCCTTTTGACAGTTTAAGATTAAATATGCCCATCAATTTACCCTATGCCACTAACTCTGGTCAATAAATTGATAGAAGAACTCGTGTCATCTTGTCGAATCTAGAGGAAGGAAAATATGATAAAATCACTACTTTGTATACACACACACACACACACACACACACAAAGAGGAAGACTCATAGCATAGCTGGGCTGAAACATTATTACAAGGATACATGAGAGCATGTTAGCATGTGAATTGCAAAGACAATTGCAAAGATATGAAATGAAAAAATATATAAAATAAGACCAAAAATTCAAATATCTACCTTTTCTATCTTACGTAATTTTCCAGTAGATAAAAATTCATCGATCTTTTCAGCAATTTTAGTTCCTACGCCATCCTAAAGTATGAAGTTGACATTAAAAAAAACCCAGTCTTACATTTAGTAATCAGTGACATCAGACAACAAGCTCTTAGCATACAAACACACATGAATGTTTTCAGTTCAGTAATTTCTCCAAAATTTCTCAACTGTCCTTTTCAGCAGAAGAGGACCCATTTTCTGTAAAACAGAAATATGAGATTTCTATGAACCTGTCCTGTGAACACCTTCTTGCTAAATGGATTTAATTATATTTAGAATATTTAGAATCAAGCAATTTCTCAATGAAGTTTGACTAAAATACCAACCATTAAAACCTCCCCAAGAATTTTGGAAAATTCCTTATTCTTATTAGCTCCAGAACTTACCAATTTTTTTGCTTCAGATCCACTTTTAATCTTGCTAGGGTACTTGGATATTACAGATGCTGCTTTCCTGCATGGGAGAAGAAGAAATATTTTTGGCAGCGCTGTCAGTCTACGGCAGGGGTCCCCCGCAACTCTGGCTCACTGCCAATCACACAGAACCATCCCCTCTCCTCCCCCCACCCCCTCCTGGCCCACCAAGCTGGAAAAGTTGGGGACTGCTGGCAAAAGAGTTTTCCAAATTGCATGACAAAATTCCAAGAACAGCCTTTTGCAAGAAAGAAATACCAGGAAAATTTCCACTGTATTTTCTAAAACACCAATGAGAGATTCCATGTGAAACAGATTAGATGATTGTTCCCAAAATGTAAATCTTACCTGTAAGCATTGTATTTATGAATAGCTCTATTCACATTCTTTTCGTAGTTGGCCAATTCTGAAAAAAGTAATAAAGAACAGCATAAATTAATACAAGTCTCAATTTAAGTATTTAATTATTTAAAAAAAATATGGCCACTCAACTCAATGATTCTGGGCAGATTATAGGGGTAACAATACAAAAAGCAATAACCTCCCACCCGCTGGTGACAAATATGTAAGCACTGTATTTGTGAATCTGAAGAGGGCTTTGGATAGGAAATGCTCTCGCAATCGGATCGATATGGAGCGCTTTTGCAAGGAAGAATGGCAAAGATGCCCAAAAGACTGAATGTTATGTTGTCTAAAAGCAAAAGATAAACAAATTATTCATTTCAGTTTTTGTGCACTTAGGCAACCATGTTATTAGATGGTTTGTTTGTTTTTTTACTGTTTTCCCCATTAAAAATATTTCTTTACTGAAAAATAAATTGAATCACACAGCTTATACTGAGCCGCGGTGGCGCAGTGGTTAGAGGGCAGTACTGCAGGCTCCTTCTGCTGAAGGCAGTTCGAATCTCACCAGGCTCCAGGTTGACTCAGCCTTCCCTCCTTCCGAGGTGGGTAAAATGAAGGACCCCGATTGTTGGGAGCAAGGGGCTGATTCTGTAAACCGCTTAGAGAGGGCTGTAAAAAGCCCCGTGAAGCGGGATATAAGTGCTATTGCTTGGGGAGTGGGGAGGAGGAAGGAAGGAAGGAAGGAAGGAAGGAAGGAAGGAAGCCATGTTGGTGCAGCGGTGAAGAGTGCTGTATTGCAGGCTAATTCTGCCCACTGCCAGGAGTTTCATCCTGACCGGCTCCAGGTTGACTCAGCCTTCCCTCCTTCCGAGGAGGGTCAAATGAGGACGCAGACTGTTGGGGGCAAGAGGCTGACCCTGGAAACTGCTTGGAGAGGGCGGTAAAAGCATTATGGAGCGGTATATAAGTCAAAGTACTATTGCTATTCCTTCCTTCCTTTTTTCTCCTTCGTGGTGCCACAGTGGTTACAATGCAGAATTGCAGGCAAACTCTGCCCACTGCCAGGAGTTCGATCCTGACTGGCTCAAGGTTGACTCGTCCTTCCGTCTTTCCGAGGTGGGTAAAATGAGGACCCAGATTGTTGGGGGAGGGGGGGGGAGAGGCTGACTCTGTAAACCGCTTAGAGAGGGCTGTAAAAAGCCCTGTGAAGCGGGATATAATTCTTAAGTGCTATTGCTATTATAAATTACATTAAAGGTGGGGGAAAATTCGGAGGTGATTTTCCTAGGCCTCTTTCATTTTTTCCCCCCTTTACAAAAAAAGCCTCCCATTGTACCAGGGGGGCAGCGTAGATTCAGCAAAAGCAGCGGCATTGGGGAGACGGAGCCGCAAATCAAAGCCTGCAAAGCGGGGGAGGGGCTGGAAAAGGGTTTGGGGTTATGGCAGCGACCCTCCCCCACTTCTTCACCCAGAGAACCAAAGTCAGCAGAAGCCAGAAGGGTTTTTTAGGAAGAAGTTTTGAGGCTGTTTAGGACAGGGCTCTCCAACCTGGGGCCCCTTTAAGCCTGGAGGACTTCAACTCCCAGAATTCCCCAGCCGGCTTTGCTGGGAGTTGAAGTCCTGGGAATTCTGGGAGTTGAAGTCCTCCAGGCTTAAAGGGGCCCGGGATGGAGCGATGCGCAAGGCGTGCCTAGATAGTCCCACAGCCCCCTTCCATGAGGCTTTTGTGCCGCCGAGGCTCACGAAGGACACACGGAGGCCCGCAGGGAGAGACGGATCCGAGGGAAAGACTCGGCCGCGGCGTCCCCTCAGAAGCCCACCCAGGGTCTGCCGAGCGCTGCTTCGAGTTCCCCCACGCCTTAGCATCAACACCGCCGTCCCCCCTCAACTCCCCCCGGAACTCCTCTTCGCCCCCTCCGCCTGGGGCGGCGGTACCCACCGCTGAGGAGGTCGGTGATGGCCTGGTTGGGGTTCTCCTGCGGGGCCTTGCGCTTGCTCATCGCGGCGGGCCTCTCTGCACGTTCCTAGCTCTCTGGATGGCCGGCCTTGGGGGAGGGGAGGAGGGAGGGGGGGAGGAGAGAGAGAGAGAGAGTGTGAAAAGGCCGAGGCGGAAGTGACGCACGCGGCAGCTCCGGAAGTGGGGTAGCCGGCTGCAAGAGGCCGAACGATGTAAGTGGGGCTGAGCGGCCCTCACCCCCCCGCATCCCCGGTCTCCCCGGCTGCTAACCGCCGCGTCTCCTTCTTCTCCCCGCAGGGCAAAGGTCACCTTCAAGATCACGCTCACTTCGGACCCGCGCCTGCCTTACAAAGTGTGAGTCCCAATGCAACGGCTCGACACGTCACGCCGCGCGCCCGCAGCTCCCATTTGCAACCTGCGGGGGCGCGCGGCGTCATTTCCCCCTCCCCTTCCCCCCCAATGGCCGGTCCCCAAAGGTCGGGGGTCCCCGCTGCTCTGGAGGACCGGCTGCTGTCCCGTGGGGGGTGGGAGGGACGGGGAGCCGAAAGGAAGCCGGTTCCAGGAGGGGGGAGGGGACGAAGACAAAGCCTGGTCAGGTCGTCCGCAGGGTCTCCTGCTTGGGCAGAGGGGTTGGACTAGATGGCCTACAAGGTCCCTTCCAACTCTGAATCTGAACCCTGATGGGAGGCTCCCGGGATCCCCCGCAGTCACCGCCCAGGCCTGGCAGACGTGGCAGGGGAGCCCGGAGGAATCGCTCTTTGCATTCGTGCAGCCCCCAGGGAGCTGAGCTGGGCTTCCTGCCCTAAAATGGAAGGCAAGCCCCCCAAAGCCAGGGGTTAGAGACGGGTGCTGGGACTGGGTTCTTAAAAAAAAGGGGGGGGGGGCTTTGGTGTAGAAATCCGTAGGGGTCACGCATTTTAGAGAACTACCTGTTTTTTGCAGGTTAAGTGTGCCTGAAAACACGCCTTTCACTGCCGTCTTGAAGTTTGCTGCAGAAGAAGTGAGTGGTTTTCAAAACGTCCAGATAGATCCTTTTTTTTGTAGCAACGTCTTGTATAAAAGATACAAAGAGAGAACCTTTTTTATTTGGCAATTTGGAAATGGAATAAAAAGAACAATATAGAACGGGATAGTGTCGCTTTCCTTCTTGCAAAGTAGGAGTGACACGAATAATTTTTTTACCAAGAGGAATGGCACGGGTATTCTTTTAACGTCTTGTATTTCTCTTTAATTTAGTTCAAAGTCCCTGCAGCTACAAGTGCCATTTTAACAAACGGTGAGTTTACATGTGCGTCTCACAGGACTTGGCTCCACTCTGCAAAGGCGCTTTTTCGAAAGGCAGCTGGACTGTTTTTTTCCTTGAGGAAGAAGAAAGTTTTTTCCGCAAGGAAAAAAAAAAGAGTCCAGTTGCGTTTTGCAAAAGCTCCTTCGAGGCAACGATGACCTGGGTGACTAAGAGTCTCCACAGAGATGATTCCACCCTGCAGTGTTTGGGATTCGAGGCAGGAATGCAGCTCCTGTCCATAACGGCTTCGTCTTGTCTTGGATTTGTAGGGCTGCCATCCCGTCTGACCCAGGGAACGGCGGGCTGCTTGAAGGAATTGCAGGCCGAGTCCTCGCGCTCAGCGGCATCTTTTGCCTTTAAAATGCTGCACAGTCCTAGTTCTAAAAATAGCACTGGTGACTTGTTAATGCCCATCCTGTTGAAACCCAGTAACAAGGCTTGTCTACTAGTTTCGGATCCCACGTGGTTAAACCATGCTAGCTTTTGCATAGAGGGCACAATTATACTTTTCTTATTACATTTTTTAATCTCATGAACTGGGCAAGAAAGAACCTGATTTCATCTTTCAGTAAAGACTCCATTTCTTTTCATGGGATCCAGAGGGGAAATTCTGCAGAAGAATCTCACTAACCTCTTTTAATTTCTTCCCCAGATGGAATAGGAATAAACCCTGATCAGACAGCTGGTAAGTGCCTGTAAAATTGAGAGTATTTTGTAATGAATTCTGTCAAGTACAGATGTACTGCTGTAGATATCAAAGAAATGGGCTAGCAAGAAATAGATTTTTCCACCATATCACATCAATAAAGCATGTGGCATCTCCTGACAACTTTTTCCAAACATTTCTGAACACTAATTATGTTAAGACATGAATTGGCAGGTGTTCTAGTGGTGAATGATGACTTCTGCAGTTCAACAGATTCTGGAAAGCTTGAGATTGCTGACCTTTGTGAAAATATGCTCTCCTGAGACATACATAGGAACACAGCTGAGCATTTGCAAGTGTGAAGTATTTTCATCACTCTATGCTTTTACATTATTGCTGCTCTTTTTACAATAAGCTCATAAATTGTGGTTCTGCTAGGTCCAGACAAGCCATTTGGTTAATGTCTGCTTCAGATGTTCTCTGTGTGATCCCTGCAATCTTTTTTTTTATAATTTATGATAAATGATAAAATACTTTACCTTGAATATGACAACATCAAGAGTGTCACTTTTTTAGAAACAGGTTTCGTTTAGATTCTGAAATTTGAAACAAACCTTGTCTCTTACCCAACAGGAGAATATTTTCCCCCCCTAGATCTGCAAAAATGTTTCATGAACAAAGAAAAAGGACTTTGTGATTTCAGATGTCTTGAGTAGGAGTACAGAGTGTGCTATAGTTCCTTACAAAGGTCTGACCTGCAGCCATATTCTCTCTGCTATTCCCTAGTAGCGGAGGAGTAAAACATGCAGATTTTGTTTTTATTTCTTTCCTGCTGAACTTTGCAAAATCATGTTTATGTCTTTTCTAAAACTTTTAATTAAAGCACAAATAAAAACCTCTTGTGTATCCTTGTAGGTAATAATCCTTTTCTTTTTCCAGGGAATGTTTTCCTGAAACATGGCTCAGAATTGCGGATTATTCCCAGAGATCGTGTGGGAAGATACTGGCACATGCAGGGGCCACATACACTTAGATAACAGAACCAGCGGGCAAATACATCAACCAGCATGTCATCCAAGAATTTTGCATACCTTGCATTTCTGTATAAAATCATTGTTACCACAGTGAACTCATGATAAGGAGCCAGAATGTCATTTTTGAACAATTATCTAGAGGAGAATCTCATCACCGCTACCATGTCTGCCTTCTTTTTTTGAAGCCTGTAGGCTTGTTTGCTTTCTGAGTTCCCCAGTTCACTTGGCGCAGACATTGCTACCAAACGGATGGTGTTTCCTGTTTCTTTGAAATGAAATGGAAAGCATTTTCTTGTGTTTACCAGCAGTGGGACAACAGCTACTTTTGCAGCCAAAGCAAAGCAGTTCATTAATACATTGACAAAATATTAATTTGGTTTACACAATGTAATCATGTATTTGAATATTATGAAAAGTATCATGGCACATACCTCCAATGTTTGCTAAAAGTTTGTGTAACTATTAGGAATCCTTTATTACATTCCAAGAAAAAAGGCCATTTAAATAGCATGTTATCATTGTGGATGCTTATATGCTTAAATTGTGCTAATGTTGGTTCCTTGAAATCGTTAAGATTTGTTATGTAATCTATAGTTTCAGGAGAGATGTCTTTATATGGAAATGCATTTTACCACGGATAATAAATTATATTTCCGAGCCCCACTGGCACAAAACATAAAACCTGCTCCCTATTTCATGAGAGTTTTCAAAATGCCAGAGAGGCTCTGGTAGCTGGTTCCCACTAATCTTTAGGCTTGTGTGGGTTCAGATTTAAACCTTTCAATGTGTTTCTTTTATTTTCCCGATTTTTGAGTAAAGTCTGCTGTAGAGCTGCATATTAGCTGATGGGATTTATTGTTAATTGAAAGCCATGAGCATGCTTATAGAGTCCTTACCCCTAACATCACTTGACGTTTTGTTTTTGGAAGTAAAATAAAGTGTCCGTTAGCAACTAAAGCTGTCTTACTGGCTTGTGGGTACTCAAAAAAAGATATCAGGAATATTTCTGCTCACCCTTGAAATACTAAAAGACTGAAGTTTGCAAGCAGATTAACACTGGCTGCTATTGAGCAAGATAAAATTTTTCAACACCCCTCCAATTCATGAGATCCTTTCCATTTATGCCATTTCCCCTAGTTTATTTGGGAAGGGCCTGATGCACTGAATACAGCCTGACCTCACCATAATGAAATGGTTATTATGCCTCCCTTATACACACCGCACGTCCACTCAAGAACTCCAAATAGAAGCCTCTAGTCTGTACTTAATACTTGTGAAAAATAGGCCAGTCCTTTAGAGAGCAATTAAAAGGTGCTACATGCACACAAAAAGTTTATTAAAAGGGTCAAAGAAACCAATAATGTGTCCTCTAGTCATGGAAGCCAGGAATGCTAAGGTGTGCCCCAAATTTTATTTCCCACGGTAAAGCCAAAACGACATCAAATGGTGGGAGGTCCTGGTTTCTGGCTGAGGGCAGCCCCAGCTGCGGGGACGACAGAGGAGCTGGCTAGGTTGCTGCTCAAAGTAATAAGCGTGGTGCCGGCTGCGGAAGGCAACATACCCTGTGGAAGCAAGTGTCTGTTTGTGAGGCTCTCCCGGGTGTGGATGATGGTGCTGCTCTCGTCCATGACAGAAGGCACCCTGCCCAGAGTTTCCATGGTCCCAAGTTCATGCCCCTTGGGCAGGCTCATCTCCCCTCTCGGTCCCAGGCTCCGATCAGCCTTCAAAGCCGTTAGCGTAGAGGTGAGGATCACGGTCTTGGAAGCCGACTGCAGAACGGGCCCCACTTTAGGCTGCCCCAAGCTGCCAGGTGTGCTGCTGGTCGTCGTGGTGGCAAAGGTCACGGCTCCAGGAGGAGAGGAGGAGGAAGTAGAGGAGGCAGCAGCAGCAGCAGCAGCAGTTGTTTGGACAGCTGTGGCTTTCAGGGGGGCAGACGCAGCTTCTGCCATGACGGATTTTGTGAGTGCCGACAGTTTCGCATCTGACATAACGTAGAGGGTCTTCATGGGGCTCGTGGTAGTTACTAGACGAGGAGGACAAAGGAGACGGTTCAACATTCAACCCCTATCATTTTGCTCCTGGCTGAGCATCGTAGGCCTGGGTTCCTCAGAGAAACCTCCACGGACGGATAAAAAGGGTTCTCCAATTCTTACTCTGACCGCTGCTAGCGGCCTTCAACTCAACCAAGCATCCCAACCTGCCTTCCAACAACTGAGTTGTCTTTAGTCTTATAATTTTGATGAACCTGCAAATATGGCAGTGATTCAAGGAAAGTCAGAAAAGTGAACTCTCCAGGATTTGGGGCCTTTTCTTAAGAATGTGCAAAAACAGTACAGAATTGCCAATAAAACCATGTTTAGTGCCAGGCTTCACCCGGGTGATGCTGGCTGCGGTTAACAGAAGCTGGAGGGACACAGTTGGGACGTTGCACACTCGTCATGACAGGTGTAATCTGGGAAGGGGCAGCTGTCAGAACTAAGTTGATGTTGGATCCAATGAGTGTCACATAAACCAGAGATTTAAAATCAGAAGAACCCACCCTTTGTTCTTGGGTGCTATTTAACAGGAGGACAGATAAAATCCCAGGTGGCTTAACCGCAGGAAGGGAAAGCAAGCCAGGACCGTCGCTCTTTCTCACCTACAGCCAGTGATACCGTTGAAGACGGGTGAGACGGAGGGTCAGCAGGGCGTCTCTCGGCACTCTGCGCTTTGTCAAGGTCCAGTTGAGGCAACCGTTTACTGGGAGGCATAGGGCCGGGAGCTGGGCAGGCCAGGTTCCCACCTGCATTATCTGCAACCTGCAAAATGGGACAGGCACAATGAACCGAAAGGGAGGCCAGTAAAACCGTGGTCGGTGCAAAGAACGCCGCGGTGAGCATAAGGCAAGACAAAACACCACATCGCTCTCCATCCCAGCAAGTCGTAGTTAGGAGAGGGAAGTACAGCTCTTCACTGCGTCACCCCATGGCCATCCAGAAGCAGGTCTCCGGGCAGATGCCAATCACCCCTGCCCGGTCCCCTCCAAAGGCAGAATCTCAAATCACCCTGCCTGGCACGTTACCTGGGGCGGCTGCGGTGGGGGAAGCAGCAGCTGCTGCGTCTGCTCCTCCAACTGTGCCTGGGCAGCTGCCACCGTGGTCTGGCTAAGGGTGGCGGCTCGACTGGCCTGTCCCCGGAGGGTCACCGTGATGGTGGTCGGGGCCTTTAAGCCTGGCAATGGGGAGGCAAGAGTTACCGGAGGCCGTTCCAGCAGGGAGCCTGTGGGCCGCTTCCCCCAAGAGCCCCACTGACTGGACAGGAAGGCGATCTGGGTGGGATACTGTCCCAGGCTGGGCCTCCATCCCGAACACCGCCACTGTACCTTGGTTTGTCTCCATGGCCCTCCACAAGGCATGGCTTTTTCTATGGGCGGATCCATATCAAACAACAGCAGGCTGAAAGCTTTGCTGGAGCTGGTCCCGGTTCAGCCCCCAACCCTTCGGCTGCTCCCTTACGCGGATTCCCTTCTCAACTTGTTTGGGTCACGGAGACCCGCCATCCAGTGCCGGCCAGCCCAAGAATAACTTTTCTTTTTGCTCTGCCCCGCAGCTGGGCTCTTACCTGTCCCCTGACCAGAGATGTGAGCCAAGCCAGGGAGGCTGCTTGCCAGTTTGGCCAGCCCCCCATTGGTAAGCAGCTGGTGGATGGTGGTGGGCTTCCCGCTAGCCGAGGCTCCGAGGGATGAGAGAGAGGTGGCTACCGGGATCGTCCGGACAAGGGTGCTTCCACTGGTCGTGATGGCACTCAGGCCCTGGAGGGGTGCTGGAGTCTTCGAGTTCTGCAGGGTGGGAAGGAGAATAGGTCACAACACGTTTTCCTCCAAGAGTGTAAGCGAAAGCGTTTCGTCTGCCCCACGCGGGTCTTCAGGTGCCAAGCAGCCAATTGGCCCAAGAAGCCGTAGACTAGAGGAAGAATAAAAACATTCTCCAGAAGGCGAAGGGGGAATAATTCGCCTCCATCCTTTGCGTAAGCGGAGACTCGTCGCAACGTCCCTAAATCTCACCTTCTCTTCAGCTTCACACTCAGGTTTCCACTTGGTTAAACCTGCACGGCTGAAATCGGACCCTGCCCATTATTTCACGCTCCATTAAAACGCACCTTTCCCAGCTACCGAAAGGGCTGGGGGTGTGCGGGTAAATGCTTAAGGCCCCAAACCAGCTCGCATTGCCACCGCCCCGCTGCTGCAGCTGAGCTCTGCTCTCACCCAGCTTACAAAATTCCAGAACCTTTAAGACTGGGCGCCTCCTGCCGGTTGGCCTGAGCTGCTGCCCTTGGGCCCGGGCCACCTCCACTGCTTACCTGTGCCAAGGACCCAGCAGCGGCAACACCGGCTGGAAGAGCAGCGGGCTTGGTGTTGATGTCCTGCAGACTGAAGCTCAAGCCTTGCAGAAGGCTGCTGGCTGAAGCGGCCCCTGAAAAGAAGGAGGAGAGAGAAGCTGCAGCCCAGGACCGCCAGGTGCTCCTCTAGGCACGGCCCCCCCAGGACAGCCTGCCGGCCCATTCATTGGCATTGCACATGGGGGGCAGCTTCACACTTGCTCTGGAGTCCCTCTGAAAGGGAATCGGAGCTTCTACAAAAGCTGCTACCTTTGCCCTTGTTTCCATTTGAGTTGAGTTATAGACACGATACAGTTAAGAGAGAGAGACTAGGAGAGGCGTCTGCTCCCCTGGGACTATGCCAGGAATGCCGCCCTGGCCAAGCGGTCTCCAAATCTGGCTAAAGACAAGGAAGCCTTCCCACACACACACACCACCCTCTGAGGGCTGCCTTTCCCTGGCAGAATCACCGCCTGCCGCTTACCTGGGAGCGCACCGGCAGATTGGGCCTGCAAGCAGGAGGTGCCACTGGCCACCAGTCTGTTCTGCAGAGCGTGGAAAGCACTGGGAGCTGTGCTGCTCGGGATCGTAACAGAGGGTGTGGAACTGATGGAGGAGGGGCCGTCTGTGGCAGGACTCGGCCTAGGAAACGGAAACGCAGTGACTGGGCTTCGTCTGAGGCAGCTCAGCTGGGTGGGTGAGGCACACAGACCTCCTGGCACAAAGGAGCTGTTGGCCTCGGCAGCTGTGGGGCTGCTTGCACACAAAATACTCCCCGAGTCTCAGCTGGCCTGCATAGAGCACCTGCTCTCGGTTACACACCGGCCTTCTCTTGGTGCGGCTGGATTGCAGCATTTCTTCTGATAAGTTCCAGTGTGGACACAATTGACACATGACACACACACCTCTCTCAAAAACAAGAGTTTTGCTAGATCAGGCCAATGCCCCGTTAAAAAGAGGCAGACATTGTCCTCCATCCTCACGAGTGGTGCGGTGGCCTCGAGGTGGAGCTCCCGCCTCACAATCAGGAGGCAGATATTTCCCTCGCTCTGGGCACACTGAGAATCTATCTGCCTGAATAAAACTCCACACTGGTGACAGGAAGGGCATCTGGCCAGGAAGCACTCAGCTCCATTCAGTTGCCCAGGCTCCACCGGGCAAAGGATGACGGGGTCATTAAAAGGAGATGAACGTCATCCATCCTCCTCACAAGTCCCTGCTGAAGCTTTGCCCCCAGGGAAGAAAGGCTATCCGGTGACTGTTCCGTGGGGTCTATTGCTTCTCATCCGAAGGCAGCATAAAGGAGCCGCCCAGAGCGAGTGGAGGCTTTTCTCCTTTTAAAGTCATCTAAACCAGGAATCTGGGCTGTGCCTGCAGATACTCACGTCGAAGTGGCCAGAAATCCTGTCCCCTCCTTTGTGCCAGCCATCGTCTGCCCCAAAGTCACCGCGACAGGCTTTCCTGCAGCTACTGCAAAATGAAAAATAGAGATGAAGAAGAATCAGGTAACCCTAACGTACAAAATCAGCCTCGTTCTAACAACGTGTACAAAGGATTGAGAAAAAAAAAATCCTATGTTCCTCTTGCAGGTCATAAATTGGCGCAACTGTGAAAAAGATGCAAAACACCACAATACCGTGTTGCTCACCCAAAGTCCAGCCTTTACACAGTATGCAAGAAATCAAACGAAGCTCCGCCCCTGCCTTCCTAAATGAGATACAGCTGCTCTACTAACTATCGCTTCTTCCAGATTCCTTCTCTACCCAAACACCTCTTCTCATCAGTCAGTCACTCACAGCAGGACTTATCTTAATCGTTTTACTTGGTCAGCATTCTCCTAAAATATTTATAAAATACACAGGAACAGAAATGAGTTAAAATTATGTATTTATTGCAGTGTTTGGATACAAATAAAAAAAATGGTCTTGCTCATTCCTCCTGTCCACGTATGGTAAGAGGGAATTCTTGTTTGGTTCAAGTTTACTTCTGCATTTCATTATTTTCTGTAAAGAGAAATAAAGTTTGGATAATTACATTTTAAAAAAAAACCTGAGACTTTCAAAGCTGATAAATTTATGCTTCAATGACCGAATACAAATGAGTTAATTTGTATGGTTGAAAAAAAAAAGTCTATCGTTAAATATTTTAGTATTCAGGCAGATTTTCGAAAGTATAATGTTGTCCAGCTTTGGAAGTCTCCGGGCCCCAGAGTGCTGAGGCCGCTTTATTCAGTCCTGCTCCACATGAAGGGCTGCTGTAGAAGGGCGGGAAGAAGCCCAGAGCCTTAACCTCACTCAGGACGACCCTTCGGTCTGCAACGGCTCCTGCTGTGACCACACCCAAAAGCAGGTTATGCAGAAAAGGCTGACTAAAACAAAGGCCTTTTCCCAATGCGAAAGGCTGAGCGTGTGTCCATGGAAGCGCTGGCCCTTCTAAAGAGAATACTTGGGAGGGCAATGCTGGCACGTTCCTTTTGGGGAGCCATGCAAGGACACGGCTGAAAGTCGACTAGACCCCTCAATCCGAGTGTTTAAAAACCTAGGCAGGTTCCGTGAAGTTTCCTTCTGCTATCCGTCAAGTACCTTCGCTACGCGATGAAATGCAACTCACAAAACACAAAGCATTTCGCTAAACAAATCATGGGAGAGGATAATGGGGTTCAGCAGCATCTTCTAGAACCAGGGAAGACCTTTTCTGAGCCATGACCTGCTTCTCGTCGATCAAAATTCACAAAAACCTTCTGTTTTGCAACGCCTAACGCCACCTGTCCCCTTGTCTCTGTAATGAGCTGTATGGTTACATTTACGTCTCACAAACCACAGCAACACACTTCACACCCACAAAATCAAAACCGCAGCTAAGAAATGTCACAAGCTGCCATGCTAAAATATTCTTTAGAACAAGCTCACCACCCAGTCTCCGCAGGCTGGAAAATGCAGGATTTCAGGAGATTCCCATCCCAGATAGGAATCCAGCCCCCAGACCAAACACGCTTGGCTCACAGTGGACCAGAACAAAGGAAAACCTGGGATAGCAGGGACAACATCTTCTGCACTGCGCGTCTCCAGGTAGGGGTAAGACGTGGCTCCGGGCCTCAGGACTCACTTTCTGGCGGTCCATCCAAGGAGGTGCCATTTCCGGAGCCAGCAGCTTCTCCGTGAGAGACGATAGTCACCTTAATTTTGGCTCGCTTGGAAGATTTGATGCCGTGGGTGGGGCTGGAGGCCTGGTGCCTCTTGAGTTGCCTCCGAAGCTCTTCTTTCTCCCCGGCGTCCGGGGACAGCTCTGAGGAGAGAAGGATACGGGGGGAGGACTGAACAGGTGTGCACCCAGAGGTGTATGCCCTTGGCCCATCGGCGGCTTTCTAGATGCCGCTTGCACAAGGAAGCCCCAGGACTCCTCATCTCTGCCTGCAGAATCTCTGCAGCTTTCAGCGAGGAGATCGGTTACATGAGCCACAACTTTCTGGCCAGGGCTCTCTTACAATGAAGGGTAGAGACGGAAGGTCCACACCCAGAGAGGCTCGTGACGAGCAGGTCAGGTCCCACCACAGACCACTACACCCTGGAGCGATGGACTTCAAATAGCTCATTCTTAGAGCCCAATCCTAACCTATTTCTAACAAAACGTCTAGGATTCTTTCTTGCCTTCAAAGCACAAGTAACTCTTATGATGGGTTAATAATATAGTAACTGGGTTAATAATAAAGGGAAGACCCATTCCAAAGATTTAAAGTTATTCTGTAATCAGAAATCAAAGCTCTCGCCCAAGTAGATCAAACTTGTATGGACTCAGGATGACTGAAATCAAATCTAGCCACAACCAGCATCCTTCCGTGCTTTTTCAGAACCTCCTACCACTTTCTCAGAGGGGAGCTGCACTGAACTCCATTATTTGTCCTTCAGTAGACCTGGTTTGGAGTGTGTTATTTATGGTTCTGCCTCTCATGCAAACAAAATCTAGAGGCTTGAACAAGTGTACATATTGCATTTGTAAGTGACTGAGGTTTAAAACAAAACAAATGCTTAGATATCCATCTGAAACTAACAGAATAGAGTAGCCGGAAAAACACTCTGGCCCACAAGGGGACTAATGAGAAAAAGAGGCAATGAATTACAGGTAACGTTCGACTTGGGACCGTAACTGAGCCTGGAATTAGGGCTATAAATTGTGACAGTCATTAAGCAGGTCACTATATGATTGTAGCTCATTTTACAATCTTTTTGGAAGTGGCTGTTAAACAAATACAGGGCTTGTTAAATGAATGCCGTGACTGTTAAGCAAACATGGCGTAGTTCAAGAAGCTCATTATACCCAATGGCATTTCTGTGTTGGAAACCAGCAAAATGTCCATTTCTGGCAAAAGAAAACACCCCACCAAACACCCTAGTCGTGTGACTGTGAGGAACTGCAAACAGCCATAAAGGCAGGCTGGTCGCCAAGCACCCAAGATGTGATTCCCTGACCGGCCGGGGCGGGAGAGGGGGGAGGGAGCAGCTGTTCTGGGTTGCAAGCAACTCTGGGACGGTTTTCACTTAGTGACTGCTAGTCATGTAAGAGCTGTATGTAACTCCTGGGTTTCCCACTAAAGAGTGATTCCACGTCCTGGGAGAAGTTTCAGCATCCCCCTCATCCCTAAAGAATTCTGATCGTGTTTAGCCAAAGGTTCCCCGTCTTGTTGAGCGTACAATTGAACGGATTCTGCTCATTTGGGAAGTCTTCTTCCTCTTCATCCTCATCATCTTCATGCCTCTCACCACACTAACAACCTTTTGCCATGTTCAGAGAAAAAGCAGAGCAGCAGAGCAGGCCCAGCTCTGCCCCATAGCAGCCGGTGAAGGGAATCCATGGGGGGGGGGGCAGCTACTCTCTCCGGGCTCCACTTGCTCAGGCCAACATCCCAGAGGGGGCCTTTGGCTCTGCCTACCGTAGTTTGTCACCTGGCCTCTGCTCCCAAGCTGTCACTGGTATCCCCCCGGAGGAAAAAGCCACCTGGAGGTGGCCCATCCGCAGCACCACCACAGGGGCTCGGCCTTACCTGAGGCTTGCCTGTACATCACCGCTCCTTCCATCCGCTGCACAGACCTTTTCAGCAACTGGCTGGCACCAACCTGGCTGGACTTTTGAAGCGAAGCCACGGCCATTTTCGCCTTGGGGCTGGAGGTGGGGCTGCTGGAGACACTGGAGAATTCCTAAGAGGAGAGAGCGAGAACTTCCGGTCGGAAAGAGACCTGGCGGCACGCGGAGAAGGACTCACCCCCAACCCGGCCCTTCTGTCCGTCTCCCAGCCTTGCTCCTCCAGCCGCGTCCCACAGAGGGGCAACACGGAAGGGCAGCAGTGCTCAGCGAGCACCTTCCCGAGGGCAGCTTGACGGCCAAGCCAGGCGGTGGCCCCGCAGGGAAAAGGCTGAGATTGGTCTTCCTTGCCTGGAAATGCTTTGCTTTCCCAGCTTCATTATTGCCCATATATAACGCTTGACTGGGTTTTTCCATCTCCAGGCAACCTGCAAGGAACTCAGAATGGGATCCTCTCCAAGTAAAAGCTGCAGGAAAGCCACCCTGCGCGGTCGGAGGTCTCCAAACTCGGCCGCTTTAAGACACCCGGACTTCAACTGCCCACACGTCTTAAAGTGGGCAAGTCTGGGGACCCCTGTCAGCTATAGATCCCACCCCAAATGTACAGAATCCCGGCTGCAGCCGATGGGATGCCTCTGCTCCAGGAACTCGAACGCCAGCTCTCTCTTCTACCCAGCCTTGGCTCGGGGCCTGGGGTGGGGAGGGACATTCCTTTGCCCTCCCTCCCCGAGTGCCCTCGGCTACTTCCCTCACCTCTGACCCAGAAGGTGAAGCCGGGATTTTGGCGGCCGGAGAGGCCGGCCGGCTGTTCCTGTCGGGCAGGTCGAAGGAGAGATCCCGCCTCGCCGCCTCCCGGGCGGTTCTCTTCTTCTTCTCCATGTCCAGCTCCCGAGGATCAGGGCCGGTGTGGCTGTCGGCTCGGGTGAGCACCCCCGTCAGAAAGTCAGCGATCTCGTCCTGCAGAGGGAGGGAAGAAGCAGCCGCGTCTCTGCACAGGCTCTAAAGGACAGGCAGTCCTCGGCCACCAACGAGCCCGGGATTTACGTCGCTAAGTGGAACGTCCGTTAAGTGAACTTTGGCCCCCTTTCTTGCCACAGTTATCGAGTGAATCTGGTGTCCCCAGCCGATCTTGCTGATCCGAAAGGCGCAAAAGGGGCATGTTGCAACCGTCGTAAGTACAAGTCAATTGCCAGACCTCTGAGTTTTGAGGACCATGAGGATGCTACCCATGTGAAAAATGTCATAAAACGAACTGCTGTAAGTCGAGGGCTGCCTGCAGAGGTGATCCTGCAAAGCCAGCCCTTCAGTGAGATCTCCCTGCCAGTCCAAGGTGTCCCCAAAAGAGGAGAGGCAGTTCTGGGGGGTCCCAGAAGAAGAAATGGGGGATAAAGTTCAAGCCACGGGGGACCCCACCCTGGCAGAGAAGAGGCAGCTGCTCTCACCTGGATGCACCTGTCCACCATGCTTTGGGTCAAGCCTTCCGACTTCTTTTTGGCTTTGCTTATCCTGTTAAAAAATAAACAGCTTGTCAACATCCAAAGGATGTTGTCCCTTCCCTTCACCTGCCAGCCCTTCCAGGTAGACTAAGTCATGAAAACGAAAACACACACAAGCAGGACTCCTCCTCCTCCTCCTGGTCACTTCCAACAGCAGGACCTCCCTCCTCCTTACAACGCAGGGGGTGGGGTGGCCAATCCAGGCTACATTTGGCCACCTTCAAAGCTCTCCGCTCTCCCTTCTCCCTCCTCAGAACTTTTCAGCATCAGAAAGCCGAAACAGCCGGGGACAACTCAGGCAGCCATTTCCCTCAACTTGGCAGGTGGTTCTTGCCTGCATGCGCACAGATCCGTGTGCACCACACCAACAACACAAAAGCTATTTTTTTCCCCAAAGAAATTGGCATTGCAGAAACTTATTATTTTCAGCTTTCAACTGTTTTCAGTTGGGTTCAGACTGCCTGCCCTTCATATATATGTACATAGGTAAATACATACATTTACTCATTTATTAATTATAACCTTTATTGGCTGCCCATCTTACCATAGCGTAATTCTGCGCGGCTTACACTCACACACAGAGTTAAAACATAAAAGTTACAATCGGACATTGAAGCCAAGGACGCCTAGGGAGGATGGAGGCAAGAGGGGTCTGGGGGTGAAGGTGGGATCTATTGTTATTCAATCGTCCACCTCCATCTTCTTGTAAGCTCCATTCCTCCTCATTTATTCCCCCAAATATCCGGCCTTGAAGTAAGGCCGGAGAGCTCAGGAAGACCCCCCCAGCCTTCTTCAGGAGGGCCCTTCCTGTGCCTGCCACTCAGAGAAAAGGGGTGTGGTGTGCTCCCCCACCTGAGGTTGTCGTCGGCCCCTCCTACCACTACCAGGCTGTTTTCCGCCCGCAGCTTCTCCCGGAAATCCTCGATGGCTTCCGTGTTGCACTGGAGAGCGTTCTGGCCAATCACGAAGAGAACCGGCGCCTTCATGTCCAGAAGAGGGTCGTCGACATCCTGCGCCCCAAGACAAAAGTTTTCGGAAGTTGTTGCAGTGGAGAGAGAGCATTTCACAGCCAATGTGAGAGATGCTGTCGTTCTCCCACTGAAAGCAAGAGGAGGAGGGAGTGGGGGAAGAGGATGAGACGGCCAGGGAGCACCACGGACGCAGCGGGCAGGCGTCTGGGCAGCCTTGGGGAGACAATGGAGAATGGGGGGTGGGTGGGGGTGGCATGCTGTGGTCCACGGGGTCGCAAACAGCTTAGCAACTTTAACAACAAGAAATAATCTTCTTAGTATTGCCCTGATGAAAGAAGGGAGACCACCTGCAGAATGTTTCAGTGCAAAGCTGGCAATAAAATAAAACAGCAAGATGAAGAAGGCGATTAAAACCAGAAATCAAGAACGTTCTTCCCAGCGCCCCATTTCATTCTTACCCCTCTGGGTCCGTCTATTGTCAAGAGAGGGAATCCGAGGCACACAACTGCCGCCACGTCTTCCATCACGGACACCTGGATGGGGAAACAAAAGGGGCCACAGGTGAGCCTGCAGGCCCACAAGCTCTGGACCAGGTGAGGCCAGCACAGCCACCTTGGCTCCTGCAACTAAAGAAATGGCTGTTTTGCCTCCGGAGGAAAACCAGGGAGCAAATTCGGTGGGGGGCTGAGATGCTCACGGAGGAGGAGGGCCTGTCGATTCCTTAGGGAGGTGCCCTAAGCTCACCTATAGGCTGGTTTGGCCTGCCAGGTATATACACTGTGCCTCTCAGGGGAAGAGGCAACGGCTGCCGCAGCTGGAGAGAAACCACTTTTGTAGTTCACAAAAGGCCTAAAGGCTCCCACCCCCCCATTGGCGTTTTGTATCACAATAGCCATGGGGCAACAAGAGAAAAAGCAACGGCAAGTAGCCCTTGACCCGAGGGCAATTTGTTCCAAGTGAGGAAGCCGGTGGGGAGGCTGGCAGGGAAGGCCGCCCATCGCTGCAGTGAGTTCCCCCCACCCAAGACTCTCCTTCGCCTCCCTGCGCCTGTGCTGCAGCCGCCCGCCTGCCCTGCCCTGCCCTGCCTGCCCACCCGCCTGCCCTGCCTGCCTGCCTGCGGGCCTGGGGTTTGCCACTTTCTGCGGCTTCTCCACTAACTTTGGTGGTGGGAAGCTGGCCTCGCCTAATGACCGTGGAATTTAGTTACTGACAACAGTCATTAACTGAGGACTGCCTTCTTGGCCTGATGTGCCTTAAAATGCCTCAATCAGAGTAATCCCTTGCACCATGAAGTCTTTGGGGCAGCACGCAAGCCCGTTTTGTCCTGAGATCAATCATTCTGAAAGCTCACTTGATAACATGATGGTTAATATAACGGCCCCCTGAGTAATTCAGCAACGTTTTCCAGAGGGGCCTCTGTCCTACCTCCTAATGTTTACGTCAGGACAGAGTGACCGGCCTTGGGACCGAAGGACGGGGGAGGAAAGAGACTTACGTGGCAGGCCAGCAGAGCCCCCGTGTTCCATCCAATCAGGATGACTGGCTTGTGAGAGAAATGGTTGTGGATCTGGCGGGAGAGAGAGAGAGAAGCCAAACCATTGGGCCTCTTTAGAAGATCACAGCTAGCAGCTTATTTTGAACCACCAAATGAAGGAGGGCCAAGGGAATTGATCTGGATTCACACAGGGCGCCTGCCTCACCTCCATCACTTTGCCTCTCATGGCGCCAATCATATGTTCTAGGCACTGCAACACCCCAACTCCGCTGCCGTTGTTCATTAAGTGGGTAGTGACTGGGATCACCTGGTAGCCGGAAAGAAGAAGCCACAGTCAGACTCGAGCCGCCATGTTCCACTGCCACAAGGCCCTAAAGAGGCGGCTGTGTTGTTATCATTCTCATCTCTCTTCCAAGCATCCTTGGGACTGAGAATTCCCGCCCTGGCTGGAGCATGCGCAACGGCTGCAATACTGGTTGTTTCTGTTCCCTTTCTAATCTCGCCTGCCAATTGTTTGTTTTGGACTTTCTGGTGTTTTTTCTTTTCTTTTTTTAATTGTTAGCCCCCCAGAGCCACTTGTTTGTGACGGGTGGACAAATACGTTGAAGCAAATAAATATGTAGTATTGATGAATACTGTATTAATTATAAATACGTCAGGGGCCCTGCAGTAGCCCCAAAGCAGGAATGGCTCTCATAAGGGTTTCCTGGTTTAGGGGTGAGAAAAACTGACACCCCAGGTGAATTTGTGCCAAGCTGCCCCCCTGCTGGGCCAGCTTCCGACCTCTGCGTTTCTGACGCTCTTTGCTTGTGCAAGTTTAGCTCAGGCTGGAAGACAGAAAGTTATATCTGAGAGGAAGAAAAACCAGAGCGTCCCCAGAAGGAGAAAAGCTGCACGGGCATCCAGCACAGAAACAACCAGGGCTGCGCTGAGTTATGTCGCCGCTGGAGGCCAAAGTCAGGCTGACGGATTCTTGCTCCGCCTTCACACACCTCCAGGATAGCAGGTGAATTGGGGGGAGAAGGGGGAGAGAAGGCAAGCGGCCCCCGCAGTCTCAGATGCAAACCTAGCGGCTGCTTTCCCTGCCTCCCCACCCTTGCCAACCGAGGTCTGCGCCTTAACCAAGGACTCGGCTTCAGGGCGCCAAAATGGTGCAAACCTTTCCCAGGCACGAGAGTTGCGACTGCCAGAACCGATGCCGCCGAGAAGTGGGGAACATGGAATTGGAGGGTCCAGACGATGCCAGTAGGATGAGGGGAGAGCCGGGCAACTTGCTCTGGAGAGGAGAGAAAAACCCCATAGATCCAAGAGACCCCGTGGCTTAAACACGCCCGGAGTCTGTTCTTTGAGCCGTTTCCAGCTCAGGCGCTGCCTCTAGGGATTCCGTTTCTCAGCCTCATTGCAGGCTTGGGGAGAAAACTTTTTCCAAGCATTAAATTGGCTTCCCAGGAGGTTTGCCCAGAGAAATGGCTGAGTGGGTGCAGGCGAGCATTTCTTCGGCCTCCTTGAATCCCAACTCACGTCAGCCTCTGCAGTTTCCTTCCCAGAGGAAGCCTCTCTTGCGCCTGTCGATCAACACTCCTCTGTTGACCATTGAAGGACACAGCAGAAGACAGCCTTCTGGATCAGGGGTTTCCAACCTCGGCCCCTTTAAGACCTGTGGATTTCAACTCCCAGAGTTCCTCCTCCAGTCGTGTTAGCTCAGGAACTCTGGGCGTTGAAGCCCACAAGTCTTAAAAGTGGCCGAGGTTGGAAACCCCTGATCTAGAACAGTGACTAGAGTCCTGGGCTTCTGCTGACCACCAATCTGACCCAAAGGAAACAGGGCATGCCAAAACGGGTGTAAAGCTGCCAGAGCATATTGGTATGGAAGGGCCTTTTATTTTTAACCTTGTCTCTGTTGTTAAGAACAACGCGGAACTGATTCTTGCTTGGTTTGTATGCTTGCCCACACGGGAGCCCTTGTCTGGACAGGACGGTTCGTCTTGTCCCGAGTGGTTTATTCATAACGGCGTCACTTGGCTCCCTCCTTTTCTTAAGGCCTCTTGCGCACTTACTGGCTTGTTATGGGAAAGGACGCCGATGGCTGGATCCCAGGGCCTCTTCAGCAAGAGGGACAAGGCCTCGGCACCGGCTGCGCCAGTCTTTGCCGTTGAAGATAGCAGCATCCGGTCAATCAGGGAGGGAATCTGAAACCCAGCAACAAGACAGGTGGTGGAGGCCCAGAACCTTCTCTGGACCCCCTGCTCTTGACTCTGCTGGCACCCATCGCCCTCTCCTTAGTCTCAAGCATCATTCTTATGTGCGGCCAAATGGGAAAAACAGAACAAAACCCGCCCCTCTTAGAAGGAAGGAAGTTCATTCTCTGGAACAAACCATTCTCCACCGGCTCTTGTGAGGACACCAGTCCTCCTTTTGGGGGGGGGGGGGTAGGGGGGGTATTTCATATACACCAGGGGTGTCCAACCTTGGCAACTTTAAGACTTGTGGACTTCAACTCCCAGAGTTCCTCAGCCAGCTATGCTGATATACACGTAACACCCTCCCGTTGGTCTCTCCTCCTCCTCCTCCATGTTACAATGCAAAAAATGCAATCCAGGCAGTCCTCGACTTACAACAGTTCATTTCATGACCGTTCAAAGATTCAACGGCATGAAAAAAGTGATTTACGATCATTTTTCACACCGATGACCTTTGCAGCCCCAGGATCAGGTGATCGGAATCCAGATGCTCGGCGAGTGGTTCACGCTTACGGCCGTTGCTCTTTCCCAAGGTCCCCCGATTCCCCCCCCCCCTTTGGCGAACTGCCGACAAGCAAAGTCAACGGGGAAATCCAGATGACTGAACAACGGTGTTACGAGCTTATCAACTGCAGGGACTCACTTAACAGCGGTGGCAAGAAAGGTCGTAAAATGGGGCAAAGCTCACTTAACAAATGTCTCGCTTAACAACAGAAATTTTGGGCTCTCAATGAAGGCTGTCAATTGAGGACTACCTGTACAATGTCAGAACTGGCACCCTGGGTTCTTCTGCCGAAAAGGAGAGGATTTCCTATACAGCAGCGGGGCGGGGGTCCTGCTCAAGGCCTGGGGGCCGGCCCACAGGGTCAGTTGGCCCACAGTCCTTCCCAGCTGCCTTTTCCCTGGCAGAGGGTGGCAGGCGGCCATCACAGCCGGAAATGGAGCTTGGGAGCCTGTTTAGTGACCTCGAGCTGGTCATGCCCCCCCCCATCCCGCTGAGGTCAAACACAACCTGGTGCGGCCCTCCATGGAATCGAGCTTGACGCCCCTGCTCCACAGGGGGGACCCCTGGAATCCAAGGCCTGGAAGAAGGCCCCCCCTTCTCCCCGCTTCCAAGCCCTTCGCTCACCTTTCCCTTGAGGGTCTGCAGGGCGTCCAGATACGCAGCCAGCATGGGCAGGCTGAGGGTTTCTACCAGAGTGGAGTGGAGCCACTGGATCAGCTTGGCATCCCAACTGATGCTTGCCAAAGCCTGCCGGACACGCCGAGCGCATTTGTCCACCGCTATTCTTCGGAGCACGGGCTCATTGCAGGCCTTGCGGGAAGCAACCAAGGAAGGAAGGGGGAAAAAAAAGAGAGTCCTCACTAAGTTAATGGCATCGCAGCCCTTCTTGTCAAGCTTGGGGGTGAACCAGGAGCACCCAGATCCAACCGGATAAAAGGCAGGGATGAAGAGAAAATAGGGAGGAGAACAACACTTCAGATTCTGGCGTGTTCCAGCATGACGGAGCAGCCGCAAGAGCCAGGAGATCCTTACCCCTTCGTTAGCTAATCGGGCCAGCCGGTCAGACTGCAAGGCTTTGAGGATCTTGTTGAACAGCTTGTTTTGGGCCATTGTCCAGCCTGATCTGTAAAGGAAAGACTCCCTTATAAAGTCCAGCTGCTGACAAAATCAGGAGTGCATGAGACCTTTCTAGCTCAGGCTTGCGTCAGACTAACAGAGAATCTACTTCTGTCCTCGCTTTTTGCAGGCAAAGACAAGGAAGGGAACAGGAAGGTTACCCCCTCAAATCGCCAAGGTTTGCTGTGCATCTAAACATGGAGAATTAGGATTCATTTAAACCTGGAGTGAGCTCTACTGCCTCGAGGCAATTGCTGGCACCTTGAGAAAGTGACCGCCATGCTCCCGTGGCCCTTTCCCAACTGGAAGATAGGCCTGGGCCTACCAAGTGGAAGGGGAGCTCAAAGTGTTGGTTCCTAAAGCCGCAGCGTCCTCTTCGCAGCACGTGGGGGTTTGTGCACGGATGCCTCCCACCCTGGAGGAAGCCCACAGCCGTGCCCGTGCCGTGGCAATGAAGAGTTTTCCATTTAAATATCAGAAGTAAACTGAAGAGTAGTTTTCTCCAGAGTAGCACAGCTGCATTAAGTTGTACCGATCCTTTTAGTACAACAGTACCTCATATTTCTTCTTCCATGGAAGTAACTCTATAGACAGATTTAATCATAGTTTCCACCTAGACCAGGCCAAGTCCAAAAACACTGGGGAATATCTAGAAGCCTGGCACTCTGACAAATCAGCCATCAATAACATTAACAACATCTATAGGCTATTAGACTTTCTACTATCGATCTCACCCCTTTCCTAAGAGGTGTCTGTAGGGGGCGGGCATAAGCGCCCCAACGTGCCTACCGTCCTTGTCCTATTGTTTCTTTTATTTTTCTTATATGCATCCATGTATTCATAACTATGTTTTTACTTATACCTATTATCTTGTAATCAATTGACAAACCAAATAAATAAATAAATAAAATAAAATAAACTATGCAAAAGAAAAAAATCAACCAGCCCAAAAGAGAACAAAGATTCCTCTCAACCGGTAATCAGCACCCAGATCAGTATAGATTAACTCCAAAGTCAACTTCAGACCAACGATCAAGTAAACAACACCCCAATCAAGAAACTGCCAAAGAGCCATTAGTAAACAGCCAAAGAAAGAATCCCTAAGACCGTCCCCACCCACCACAGACAGGCAAAACACCGGAATATAAAAGGACAGCAAACATCACTCCTTACTAGCATTGATCATGTAACCTAGTTTGGGTTATAAAACAAGAAAAGTTTTATTTTGCAAGAAAACAAGCAAGCTCAGAGAGCACCAAGGACCCCTCACTACACATTATCAGTATAGTGTCATTTAAATAATAAGCAAAGTTATATTTATCACAGTCATCATTATAATAAAACATGAATCATTAACATGATTAGAACTATGCATAGTTCAGAGTATAATCTGAGATGACTAGAAGCATCTTTTGAAATTCAAAATAAATTTACACCTCTAATATTGTATGTCCCCAAATTATACTCAGATCAGAAACACCATCATCAAGATAGAGGCCACATCAGCAGTTCTAAGGGCTTTCTTCCTGCCACTCATTTTTATACCTGTTCATATGTTCCTCCCAGTCCTCAGGTGGAGGAGGTGTATCAGTGTCTGTACGGGCAAAAATCACGTGGCGTTCACACTCATTCATCACAGTTCGGGCTTTCTGGTTGTCATAGAGGGGCACAGGTGTTGGTGTCACTGTTTCTACATCAATAGGAACATCGGCCTCCCTGGAAAGAGATACCGCAGTTTCAAGATAAGGAGCATTTTGTAACCCTCTGTTCCTCTTTAATGGCTTAGGAGCTTTATGAAAATCAGCACCCAGGCAGTACGTGCAGCACTCGAAATAACATCGGCTCAGTACATATGGCCTGGTCAAGTGTTGGTCCCATTAAATGTTCAGCTCAACCACACAGAAGGCAGAGAAAGAAAGAGAGAGAGATAGAACTCACGCAGCGCTATTGTCCTGATGTCGCTTGGGGGTGACGAACAGCAGGCGTGTGGGACGAGCATTACTGGCATCAGGGTGGGCACTCCAGGGCTTGGCATAGCTGTGGTCCAGGAAGACCAAGTCCAGTTCCCTCTCGTGGACTGAGAGCTGGAAAAGCAGAGAGGTCCCCATCCTCCGTGCCGAGGTTTGAAAATCACGCTCGTTCCCTCGATAAGACATGTTTCAGCCTTTTGTGTTCAGCTGTGGCACAACCTGCTGTCGAAGCTGCACATCGTTCTGTCCGGAAGGGAAGGAGAAGGGATGAGCAAGCAGCACGGCATGAAAAAAAAACACAAGCTAGGGCTGTGTGCTCTGTAGCCCAGATTCATTTATTCATTAATCACAGGCTGCTAGGATTCTGAAGCACTCTTCGCAACTTCAAGATAAAATGCACAAGGAAATAGATTATAAAATACAGATTAAAAAAAATAGCATGCAATTAGTAACAAAGCCAAACTATCATCCAACCAGAGGGAATCGCAACCCAATCGGCCTTCTAGGAGAGCTGAGAACGGAGCCCCCCCCACTTCAGAAGAGCATTGCCAACAAGCAGCCTGGCCCTGCCTCTCCCAGGTAAACCAAACCGGCTGGACCCATTCCAAGGGGAGAACCTGCTCCAACCGATGATCACGTGGTGCACTGAACACCAGCACTTTAAGTTGCACCGAGGAGCAACCGGGTACCCAACGCAGAGTTTGCAGCCCTGGTGTCAAGAGTTTCTGCTGGTGAATACTCCCTACTCTCAGTCAAGGGCAGCAGCCTTTGTGAGGTCTTCAGAGGCACCTCCAGGTGCAACCCCTCTGCAGGGCACGACCAGATCCTCCTCCTCCTCCTCCTCCTCCTCCTCATGCCACCTTGACCAAAATGGGGCAAAGCCTTTTTGGCCACAGCCCCCACAGGGCCTGCTGTGCTTGCAGGAGCTGCTAGTCCAGAAGGACCCCGAAGTCAAAAGAGGGGCCCCCTCCAGCAGACCCACCTTTGATGGACAGGCAGTAAGGATCCTGTGCCTTGCTGGGTTCTCTCTCAGCCCCCCGAGGCCAAAAGGGCCCCCAGAGCGGCGATCGAAAACTGGGGGTCACCAGTATCTCTACGGCAGCAACCCCCCATTATGGGGGAGGGGGTGTTATTGCTCTTTCCCATTTAAGTTTGGCCTGAATGGTACACGGGGGAGGGGGAGACTGACCCCTGCAGGGGTCAGCAAAGCCCCCCCCCGCAGCAGCCGGGGAGGCACCCGGGAAAGCGAAGGGCCCGAAGCGGCCGACGGCGCGCCCGCCCCGAGAGCTTCTTCCACGGCGGGGATCCCCAGCCCCGCGGGAACGGCCCGCCGGGGAGGCAGCTCCATCTGCGAGGCGGGAAGGTCGGGGGCCGATGCTCTCCGGGCGCCGCTGAGGCGGAGGCGCCGCCCGAAGGCCCCGCGCGGCCACCCGAAGGGAGCCTCCCCGGCGCGGCCCACCCGACGTGAGGGGGCGGGGACGTCGGCGCTCCTGAGCATGTGCAGACCGCAGGCCCCTCCCGGACTACAGCTCCCGTCGAGGACTACGCCGCCCCCTCCCCGGCGGAAGCGCCGCTCACCTGCTTCCCCGGCCGAGCAGCAGGGCGGCGACGCCACCGCGGCGTGATTGACCCGGGCAGGCCTCGCGCTTCTGCGCACGCGCGAGGAGGTGCGGGGAGGCGGGAGCGGCGGCGGCGATGGCGTTCAGGTCCGGAGGCAGGTTGGGCGCGCGGGCCGGCAGGCTGTGTCTCCCCTTTCGGGGCCCGGAGCAGCTTTGCAGGCCGGAGGAGCAGGCCGAGGGCGGCTGGGCGCATGCGCGATACCCCGGCCCGCCTGCAGGTGGCGCTGCGCAGGGCGGGAGCGGCGGCGGCGGCGGCGTGGGGGTCCCTCGGGTGCTCCCCCTGCGGCCCGGCGGTTGGCAGGGCCGTACCGGAAGCTCTGGGTCCGCCCACGGCCGGAAGGCGGAAGCGTCGGAGGCCGGGTCTCCCGGGCAACAGCGTCAAGGCGGCGAGGGTGGCTCCGGCCCGAGGGGGCCCATGGGGAACCGGAGGGGCGGCCTGCCGGACAGGTGAGCGGGACGGCGGGTGTTGCGGGGTTGAACAGGCGGGAGCCGAGCCCTAAAAGCCACCCAAGCGGTGCATTTGCCTGCTTTCTAACTGCCAGGTGGGAGCTGATTCCACCACAAGGCTTGCGCTCTGGGTCGGGGGTCTCCAACCTGGGCCCCTTTAAGCCTGGAGCACAGCTGGCGGGGGAATTCTGGGAGTTGAAGTCCACACGGCTTAAAGGGGCCAAGTTTGGGAGCCCCTGTTCTGCATTATCCTTCCTCACTGAAACTCTGTCCTAACCCCATCGAAGCAAAAGCAATACGTTGTGACGTTTCCTTCCTAGGTGGACTGATTACCTGCCTCTTGGAAAAAGAATGTCCGGGACCCGCTTTATTGCCTTCAAAGTTCCCCTGAAGGAGGTAAGTCAGGTGAAGAATGTAGCCACTCCATTGCTTTGATTTTTCAGCGCCTTTGAAAGATGAAAACGTCTCTTGGGGCGGGTGATTTGCTGGCAGTATATCAGCAATTTGTAGATTTAGTGTAGCTTTAACAAAAGATTCCTCTACCCTCCCCCCCAAAGGAAAGATTTTGAAAGCAAATTTAAATCAGTGAACTTGTTAGCTATGGAGTCAAGTAAAGTGTCATAAATTAAATTAAATTAGTGAAGTTTTCAGCTACAGCATCAAGTAAAGTGTCATAAAAGTAGCCTAAATAAATTTATCTGGACATTGATGGACACTACAGGCATTTTGGGTTCCACAGGGTAAATTTCAGCCTGAACATTGACAATATTAATTGGGGGAAGTTTTGGAGGCCAGTTTTTTTTCATATTTACTGGCTCCCCAAACATGATTTGCTGTTCAGGGCCTCCATTTCTTGCTTCTAGGTCTGATCTATATGTTTGACATTCTGGCAGACCTCCCAGGAAACAGGATCTGATCAACTAATTTCACATTATTGTGAGGCTACATTAACAGGGCCTTGAACTAGATTTCATTGCTTTAGTGAAATTGGACATTTAGAGAAGTTGAATTTGCTTTACAACAATTATTACTTACTGATGGAGTTCCCTTCCAAATTATTAACTGAGGACTGTTTTGTACTCAGGTTACACAAGGTTGTGCAAATACAGCTGTGCTTGGCTCCTGGTATGTATCAGAGTGTCTTTGGCAATTTAGCAGCAACGTTTAATATTTTTTTCCAGAGTTTTGAATGGAGGCTTGCCCCAGATGAGCGTTTTTCTCCCTTAGACCTTATCACTCAAATCAAAGAGCAAAAAGAAGAGCTTGGTTTGATCATTGATTTAACATATACAACACGCTATTATGAGCCAATGGTAAGTTTCCCTTAACAGGGATTAGTTATATAACCTTAATTCTTAATACAGTCATTGCTTTGGGATTACAGAGGCAATTTTGAGAAAAGGGGTTTTTAAGTTGGTTTCCTGAATATAACAATTATAACACATTGTCATTTTTTGCCTGCTTTATTGAGCTGATTTATTTTTTCTTAAATGGCTGTTTGGATATTCATTTCAATTATTTCAAATGCTTTGCATTTTCTTTTAGGAGCTACCAGATACACTGCAATATTGTAAGATTTTAACAATTGGACATAAAGTACCTAATCACGCTATAGTTTCTAAATTCAACGGTGCTGTGAAAAAATTCCTCAAAGAGAACCAGCATAATGGTGAGTCTGATTGGATGTGCAAACACTTTGATTTAGTAACAGAATTTTACATTAAACTCCAAAAATTCTATTCCTAAACCTGTTTGTGGACCATCTCAAGGCAATCTGCCCATCAATACTACTGCCTCTTGCAGTACATGAAAAAAACCAGATATATATTTGTTCATGTATAAAAGCAGCTAAAATTAAAATTATCTCTGTGATGGGGCTTTTATAAAGACACCATTTGTATTTCCTATCTCCCCAGACAAACTTATAGGAGTCCACTGCACACATGGTTTGAATCGAACAGGTTACCTTGTTTGCAGGTAATTTTTTCTAAGCAACAAAGTGATTCTACTGGTCTGATTTGGAAATTCGTATCTGCTGCAGCAATGTCAGTTTCTGTCTATCTTCAGTTGATAGATTGTTATTTATAACTGGATTGTAGCTCAGTTAATTATAATTCCTCTAGAAATGTTAGTTTCTGTTAGTCTTAATACTATAGAAGGACAAAGAAAGGATGGGAGAAGACAAGAAGTTTTTTTATTTAGAAAATTGATGTCTAATTCTTCTGTTTCTGTTGGTTTTTAATGCACAGTAAATATTCAATTATTGTAATGCAATTAATGTATTTTGAAACTGAACCAATTTTTTTTTAAAGTGTTATGAGACCTCATTTCTATGGAGTTATGATGACGTACAAATAATGCCGTTTGTGCTCATTTATCTCATTTGTGTAATTATATCATTGCACAGATATTGCATAAACTGCATAAAACCTCATTTTATTGGATCTTAGTAAACAGGCTGTTTTCAGCAAACCGAATTTCCCCTTAAATTTACATGGTGCAGACTATGAAAATCTGAGAGTGAATTTGTTCTGTTTATGGTCTGTTGCACTGAAGTCTCTTGAATGGGCTTCACTGTGTTGTAATTTTTTTCTTACGTTAGTTTTCTTCTTGTGTATTGTTGTTGTTAAGATACCTTATTGATGTTGAAGGAATGGATCCAAACAGGGCAATAGAATGTAAGTATTGTGCCCTCAATTGAGAGCACTCTGATTCAACTCTTCGTTGCCTACACTAACCAGTAGGATAGATAAAATAGCAGATAGCTAACAAATGTAACAGTTTGCACAGCCAAAAAAGAAAGACAAAAAGCATTAAACATTAACAAATGAGGACTGTGAATTAACCTAATATCTAATGTCCTGCTTATTGAAATAGTGGGATTATGGAATATGATAACCAAAAAATAGCTATCAATTGCAGGCATATTTTACAAGCTATCATGGGGAAAAAAGAAACATTTTAAAGTTCTGATTAGACAAAATATATATTGGTGATATAATCCATCAGATTATCTAGAAAGTAAACTTCTCTGACTGTTCAGGTTAAACTTTTTTCATAACTTGTAAAAAAACATGAAATTTGAATTGCACTGATAAAGAAAAGGGCCTGCAATGCTTTTTCTAAAGATTTATTTTTCTTGTTGCACAGTCTGCATTGCGTTGCTAATACTGGGTCGGCAGTAAACTCCAGTAGGGACTACCATGGTGAAAGTGAAGTTTGGAATGTCCTGAATGTTCCACTGACAGAATGAGGCGTTTTGCATAAAATGGTTTTCTGATTGGCAGCGGTGATGGAGTTTCCAGGGAAAACTCTCTTGATCTCCCCGTTGCAAATATAGGTGTTTCCTTGAGAAACCAGTGCCCGCCCTCTGGCCCCATGTCAGAAAATTGCCTGTGGGGATAGAATAGTTTATTTTATAAATCTCCAAGATTCTCTGGAATTAAGCTCTGGAATTGAGCTTAAAAGTCAGATGAGCTTCTGCTTTGTGCTTTAATGAAAATAGTATGTGTAGAAGTAACGTCTATATAGTGGGGCACACAGAACATCAAAGCTATTTTTCCCTTTCACAGTATTCAACAGATGTAGGGGACATCCTATAGAGAGGAAGAACTATATTTCTGCTCTCCGGAAAACATCTAGAACAAGGTAGTTCTCTTTTCCAGTGTGACTTGCTGAAATGGAGCACTCCAACCTTTTTTTGCATTTTGTACTATTGAATTCCTGCCTGCGAAACGGTGTTCCGTTTGTTGCTGGTTCTTGCATATAATCCTATAAGCCAGGGTCCCCAACCGCCGGTCGCGGACGTGCCGGCCGCGAACAACCCTTACCGGGCCGCTGGTTGCTGGGCGCCGCCATCTTTTTAAAAAGCGCTTCCGGTAGAAAGCTCACCGAGCGCTGTTTATCATAAAAGATGGCGGCGCCAGCGCTCGGTGAGCTTTTCCGGGTAGAAAGCCATTTCTACCCGAAAAAGCTCACCAAGCGCTAGCGCCGCCATCTTTTATGAAACTGCGCTTCGTGGCGATCACGAAGCGCCGTTTCGTCATAAAAGATGGCGGCGCCCAGTTGCCCGATGCCGGGCCGCGGCGCCCAGCTGATGTCGGAACCGGCCGCGGCGTCAAAAGGTTGGGGATCCCTGCTATAAGCAACATATGAACATCTCCTTCACACACTGCAAATCATTTGGCCAACAACACACCATTGTATACATGCAAAGTACATGTATGTTGACATCCCAATCGCCATGCTATAATCACATTTCCTACATATTTATCCATGAGTACATTAAACCAGGGGAACATGACTTTCCTGCACATTTTCTCCAAATTGATTAGGCCACCTTTATTTAGTTTTTACATCGTTCCTGTTTCTTTTAGTTTCCCAGACACACAACGCATTTTATTTTTTCCCCTCCATTTATTTCATTCCTTAATTCATGCCCTTTACCACTGTCAGCTATTCCAGGTAAACCAGACAGGATTTAGATGAGCGAATTCTGCCTTATTGTAAAAGCTACATCAGGGGTCTCCAATCTTAGCAACTTTAAGCCTGGCAGAATTGAAGTCTGCCAGGCTTAAAGTTGCTAAGATTGGAGACCCCTGGCTCCATGAACAGCGTCTTGCAAATAAGATTCACACCGTCCCTTTTAATCCCCTGAACCACCAGGGTGGGGGTCCTTCCTAAGTTTCTTTCTCCACCATTAAGCCACTGGGGCTCCTGCTTCTCTTGTCCAGCTGTTCCCCAGGCAGTGTCTTTCCTTCCTCCCCCAAGGTTGTCATCCGCACATTCCATTACAACCAGTGACGACTCTTATGTTCGGAGTCCCATTTTCACCATGACTTTCCTCAACCAAGGTTTTCACATCATGCTTGTCATAAAAAGAAGGCATGGACTAATTCCTAGTTAGAGATAAACTCATCTCAACGCAGTGCTTCCTGCTGCTAAGTTGGTCAGCTTGAGCACAACTTGCATAACTTCTGCAATGCAACCAAAGTCCAGTTTTACACCATGTTTGTTTTTTCCCCCTGTTCTGGGCAAACTGGAACCTGCTATAGCAGAGACTCTCTGCAAGCCAAAAGACTCCGGCTAGCATCCCACCATCTAGAAGTTAATTGGCAGATATTCTGGACCCCTGAAAGCAGCATTTTAAATATTAAATTTCCTTATCTTTTTTTCTAAAGGAACCATCATCATATGGATGGTTCACAACGGAATTGGATGAAAGGGCCTGTGAGTTACGCCCAAAGCCCTGATTATGAAGATGCTGACTATGGACCACAGAACTGGAAACACGCACCAAGGTTTTTCTTCTTTTCTTCCCATGGATTCAGTATAATTAAGTGAACATAGAACCTTCTGTGGTTCTGTATATAAAAATAGAAAAGATTAGGGTAAAGTTAGATGTTGATATGTGCTCTTATAATGCCAAGAGAAATAAGGAAAAATATTCCCAACAAAATAAACTACAACAAAGAATTAAGGAGCTAGAAACTCTACTACAGAATACTCCAAAAGATACAAAACTGCAAAACCAGATAAGTATAGCTAAATATAAATTGAATTTAATCGAACAAGAGAAAATGATTACAAATTTGAATTTGACTAGACAAACCTATTTTGAACATGCCAACAAGCCAGGAAGATGGCTATCTTATAAATTTAAAAAAAAAGAAAGAAAAGAGAATGATATGCCAGTTAATAGATAACAAGGGAGATACCATATTTGCCGGCGTATAAGACGACTTTTTTGCCCTAAAAAACATGCCTCCAAGTGGGGGGGTCGTCTTATACGCCGGTAAATACATTGTCACTCGGTGCAGAGCGATGGGCGGAGCTCCGCAACTTGCGAAGCCCCTTCAAGCCCAGCCGAAGTCTCTCTTCCTCCTCCTCCCACCCACCCACCCTCCGCCCGGCTCGGGCGCTATGGAGGCCAATCTGGAGGTGGGGTGGGGGTGGAGCGGGAGGGTCTCTGGCGGGGCCGCTTCGCCCAGCCAGCCCCGAGCCGCGTAATGGCCCGGGGAGTGGGGGGGGGAGAAGGTGGTGGGGGTGGACTGTGGCGCCCCTCCTTCTGGGCAGCGGGGCGGGGGGCGGCAATTTGCTCCTCCCGCTTCTCCCTCCCTCTTTGAAAGACCGGGAGGGCTGTGCTTGGGGCGGGGGGGGTGTCCTCAGGAAGTTCCTGATGGGACCCCGCTGGGCAGGGCCACCCGGCTCCCGAGCTGCTTTCCAGGGTCCCCTTGGGAAGAAAAGGGTCCGGTGGGCGGTGGAAGAAGGCGAGCGCCCTCCTCCCGCCCCCTGTCCCGTCCCGTCCCTCCTCTTGTCCCCTCCTCCCCTCCCCGCTTAAGAGAGAAAGATCTGCCTCCCCTGCACCGAGCTTCCACCCGGCGCCGCGTCTCCCGGCCAGCGCGCGCTTGCGACTTGGGAACCGGCCAAGCGACTTTAAAACCGAGCGGAGCCCAGATATAGCCGGAATTACCCTCCACACCACACACACACACACACAGAGAGAGAGAGAGAGAGAGTTGGCAGCTGTCCATCCCCCACCCTTGGAGTCCCGATGGCACGCACGCGGGGGCTGTCACAAAGAAAGGGAGAGGAATTGAGTGCCAGCCTGAGAAAGGCGAAGCTGCCTCTCTAAAGCATTTTGGTGGCTTTGTAAGTTTGGGGGAAAGGGGTTGGGGGTGTCAATCAAGAATTATATCCAGAATACCCCAAGTGTTACAACTTACCGTATTTGCCGGCGTATGAGACGACTTTTTGCCTTGAAAAGCATGCCTCCAAGTGGGGGGTCGTCTTATACTGCGAGTATATAACAAAAACTATATTTTGAGTGGAAATGTTGGGGGCTCGTCTTATACGCCCAGTCGTCTTATACGCCGGCAAATACGGTATATACCAGGAAATAGAACAGAAAAAAGAAATCATTCATAAATACTTTGAAGATCTATACAAAAAAGAAGAGGTTAGTGAAGATAGAATAAGGAATTATTTAGATGAAGTTAAAGATAAGGTAATTGGGGAAGAAATGGCAGAACTATTAAATAAAGACATTACTGAATTGAAATCAGCAATGGAATCCCAGGGGAGCTCTACAAGGGAATAGTAGAACAAATCGGACCATTTATGTTGGAAGTTTTTAATGACGTTTTACTAGCAGCCAGGATGCCGGACTCATGGAGGGGGGCGCTGATTTCGCTGATCCCGAAGGAGGATACAGATCCCAGATATATAAACAATTACAGGCCGATTTCACTCCTAAATACTGATTATAAAATATTCACTTCTATTATAGCAAACAGATTAAAAAGATTGCTAAACTTGTATATACATGAAGATCAAAACGGATTCCTTCCAACTAGGCAAATAAAGAATAATCTAAGAATAGTATTAGACGTACTAGAATTTTATGAAGCCCACCCTGAGAGACAAGTAGCACTCATGTTCCTAGATGCAGAAAAAGCTTTCGATAATCTGAATTGGCAATTTTTAATTTCAAAAAATTTATAATTTGAATCTGGGTACCAAATTTGAAAATATTATAACAACTATCTATGACACACAACAAGCCAATATAATAATAAACGGGGAACACACTCGCCCAATAAAGATAGAAAAAGGAGTGAGACAGGACTGCCCTCTGCTCTTCATATTATCATTAGAGACATTATTAACGCGAATTAGGCAAAATTCAGATATAAAGGGATTAACGGTCAAGAAAGAGGAATTTAAATTGCAAGCATTTGCGGACGACATGATTTTCTTCATTGAAGAACCAATAGATAGGGGACTAAAATTGATGAAAGAACTAGAGAAATTTGGAGCACTAGCAGGACTTAAAATAAACAGGGAAAAAACCAAATTAATGACCAAAAATTTAACAGAAAAACAGAAAATAGAATTAGAAGAAACAATGGAAATACAAGTGACAAAGAAAGTGAAATATCTAGGAATTTGGCTAACACCACACTGTAAGTCACTTAAAGAAAATAATTATGACAAATTGTTACATCAGGTAAAGAAAGATTTAGAATCATGGAGTAAACTTCAAATTTCACTATTAGGTAGGATTGCCACCATTAAAATGAACATTCTCCCCAAATTTCTATACTTGTTCCAAACGATCCCAATTAAATTACACAAAAAGTTCTTTGAAGAACTTAACAAAATAACCCTCAAATTTATTTGGCAAGGGAAAAAACCCAGAATAAACGTAAAAGCAATGCAAGATATGAAGAGCAGAGGAGGGTTAGCAGTCCCAAACTGGGAGTTATATTATATGGCCACCTCGTTAGTTTGGTTGAAGGACTGGGTGAATTTAACTAATAAAAGAATATTATTTCTAGAAGGCCACGACTTACAAAGGGGTGGCACACTTTCTTATGGGACGTAGGGAAAACCAGTCAAAAATATTTTCATAGACATTTAATTAGAGACGCGCTACTAACAATTTGGAAGAAAATACGGAAAAAACATTACATAAAAATACCAATATGGATTTCAACAATGGAGGCGATGATTCACCCAAACAATCTGGAAATTACTAAAATGATTAAATATAAAGACTTATTGGACCCACAAGGAAATTTGAAATCGAGGCAGGAAATTCAGGACCAGGGACAAAAAATTGATCAATGGGTTTACCTTCAGATTCAAAGTAGGTACAAACAAGACAAGAAAGAATTTGGAATTAACAACAAACTTCAACAATTAGATAAAATTTTATTAGGACCGGACAAAAAAAACATAACAAAATTTTACAATTATTTACTAGAAACAGAATTAGAAGAAGAAATTGTAAAAGGGAATATGATTGCGTGGAGTCGGAACGTAGGACGTAGTATTACACTAGCGGAATGGGAAAAAGTTTGGGGCAGGAATAATAAGATCACAAAATCGGTAGCATACAAGGAAAATCTTTATAAAATGTTTTATAGATGGCATTTCCCTCCTTCGAGACTAGCGAAGATGCACCCCAACATGAGTCCGTATTGTTGGAAATGCAAGAAAAAAGAAGGAACCTTTTTCCATATGTGGTGGACATGTACAGAAACCCAAAATTACTGGAAGAAAATCAAAACTTGGTTGGAAGAAATTATAAAAGAGCAGATCGAATATAAACCAGAGTTCTTCCTACTAGGGATCTTTGACAAACAAATTTCCAAAAAAGCTAAATACATAACAATACACATCTTAACCACGGCCAGATTAGCCTTCGCTCAATATTGGAAACAACATCAAATTCCACCAGATGAAGTGATTATTGATAAAATTTCAAAATGTGCAGAAATGGACAAACTGACTTTGGCACTAAAAAACAAAGATACTTCACTATATTATGATAGTTGGAATTGTTGGTATAATTGGATTGATCAAAGATAAATTACCGTATATACTCGAGTATAAGCTGAGTTTTTCAGCCCATTTTTTGTGCTGAAAAACCCCCCCTCGGCTTATACTCGAGTCAGATTCCCCTCTGAAAAAAAAATGTTGCGGAGCTCCAGAGCTGGGCAGGCGCTTCCCTGCTTCCGTGTTTCCTTTGCAACTTTTAAGCATGGGGGTAATCGGAAGCAGAAAAGTTCTTGCATGAGGATATATTTTTTCTTTTTTTTAACTGTTTTTAGGGGGGGGGAAGACCCACCGTCATGTGAGAATGCTCAGACACGAAATCTATCCGCCCGAAAATAAGTGTGTGTGTGTGTGTGTGGAATTTTAACAGAGGGAAGATGTAGGGAGAAGGCAAAAGCGACGGAAGATCCTTCAGGGGAGACTGAGGGGGAGACTCACCCTTGGTCCAGATGAGCCCCCTTCCCCGCCCCTAAGGAAGCAGAGGCAGCCAGCAAGGGCAGGCAAGCCCCACTTCACGGACTCAGTCCGCCCTCGCTCCCACCCAAAGCCACGAAGTTCCCCAATCGCGCAGCCCAGAATCGCCCTCCCCTCAGGGGGCAGCAACGACTTCGGTTTTTCCCGAGACAAGAAGCTCCGCTGTGCAATGAAAGCGCCCTGGCTCTAGGCTCGCGGGCTCAGAAAACAACGCGAGCCGAGGTGGCTTGCTCCGCTCGGCTTCTCCAACATCCGGCACCGCCCTGTTCTATGTGCCGGGCCCGGCAAGTCCGAGCAGCCAGCACATAGAACAGGGCGGCGCCGGAGATCATTAGCCGCCTCTTTCGCAGCACAAGAAGAACAGGGTGGTGCCGGACCATTGGAGAAGCGGAGCAAAGCCGGAGATTAGTAGCTGCCTCTTTCGGGGCAGAAAGCTTCCCCCAACCAGCTGGCTGGTCGTCTCCCCCTCGGCCATACAGAACAAGCAGGCAGAGAAGGAGGAGAGCAGCTGGCCAATTGGGGGAGGCTTCTTGTGCTGCGAAAGAGGCAGCTAATGATCCCCGGCTCCGCTCGGCTTCTCCAACATCCGGCGCCGCCCTGTTCTATGTGCCGGGCCCGGCAAGTCCGAGCAGCCAGCGCGTGGAGCAGGGCGGCGCCGGAGATCGTTGGCTGCCTCTTTCACAGCACGGGAGGCCTCCCCCGGCTGGCCGGCTGCTCTCCTCCTTCTCTGCCTGTTTGTTCTGTGTGACCGAGGAGGAGGAGACCGGCCGGCTGGTTGGGGGAGGCTTTCTGCGCCGAGGGAGGCGGCTGCTGGTCTCCGGCTTTGCTCCGCTTCTCTGATGGTCTGGCGCTGCCCTGTTCTTTACTTGGGCAGCCGGGCGCCCGCAGCGGCGCCCACGGCGGCAACAGGCAGTTCCACCCGGGCTCCACTCAGGTGTCCGGCTGGGGCTGTCGGGAGTTGCTGCCGCCAGTGCGGCTCCGGTCCCGCCTTGCCTTGGGAAGGGTGGGGCAAAACCAGGAGCCGCTGAGCCTGAGCCTCCGGTGCCGCTGCTGCCGTTGCAAAGCGCTGCCGCGGCTCTTCCTTTTTGCCTTTCCCTTCCCGAGGCGACGCGGGACTGGGGCCGTGCCGGCGGTAGCGACTCCTGACTCAGGGGGCCTCCGAGGGGAGGGGAAGAGAGTGACTCCTGCCTCCCGCTGTCGTCATCATCTTCTTCTTTTGGGTTAGTGAATCAAACCTTTCATGATAGTGAGATCGTTTCCCAAATTAATTATTTTTAATTTTTGAAATTTACCAGTAGCTGCTGCATTTCCCACCCTTGGCTTATACTCGAGTCAATAAGTTTTCCCAGTTTTGTGTGGTAAAATTAGGTGCCTCGGCTTATATTCGGGTCGACTTATACTCGAGTATATACGGTATATATCATAAGGCATAAGAGGAAAGTATTAACCTATAATAATGAGATAGCGATATATGTATAGAATAGGTGTGTGTATATGACATAAATCAAAGGCTATGAAAAAAGATCTTGCAAACTGTAAAAATAAGAATGCTTTTAACCTTCCTTATCTTTTTTCTAAAGGAACCATCATCATATGGATGGTTCACAACGGAATTGGATGAAAGGGCCTGTGAGTTACGCCCAAAGCCCTGATTATGAAGATGCTGACTATGGACCACAGAACTGGAAACACGCACCAAGGTTTTTCTTCTTTTCTTCCCACGGATTCGGTATAATTAAGTGAACATAGAACCTTCTGTGGTTCTGTATATAAAAATAGAAAAGATTAGGGTAAAGTTAGATGTTGACATGTGCTCAAGTAACTTCCAGAAGCATCTTGTTCCCTCCCCAGTCCCCAGAAGAGTGTAGAGCCCTTCAAGCTGTGTCTTCCTTAGGCTTGTTCTCCAGAGGGAAGGGGGAGAGTTGGTAGTTCCTTGGTCGCCTGCCTGTTTTTCCTACTTATAGGACTTATTTTCCCTGGAAAACAGTTGAATAGCAGAGAGGTCAGTCTGGTCCCATTTAAAGTTTTCTTCCCACAAGTTCCCCACCCCGATCACTTGGCCAACTGAGGAGGAGGAGGAGGAGGAGGCATAGTGGCTTAGTAGGTTGGTTAAGGAGCCAGGCTGTGGGAGGGGCACTGTTTGCAGAGAGCAGGCTACAGTTGCTGTGTTTTGGATGGAAAGATTAACCACCTTCCCTTGGCTTTTTTAAATTATTAAAAATTGTGTGAAATCTTTACCTTGCCAACTGCTACCTACATGTCTCCTGGTAGATGGTTTGTTTCTGACATACTGTGATATGTGAGATCAGTGATTAAATCATGTTTAGAACAGTAATCCCACACTTGTAATCATTGGGTGGTTGTCACATTAACTTACATATATACAGTATTATAAATATTATAATACATTATAGTTTATTGAATAAGTCGGTTGTCTTCATCTTCATACTATGCCTAGATGGGCATTGCTTGGAACAACCATTGCAACCAGTTCAGTTTATTTACAATATCCTAGACAGGCAGTTATTACTGTTTATTAAATTGTTATGCTGCCCATCTCCCCTGTAAGGTAGCCCTGGGCAGCTTAGTTTACCAAACTTACTTTCCTAAATTCCTTCTTAACACTTATGATTTAAGTCTTCATGCTATAAAGTCAACACCCGCATTCTGGTGCTATTAGTGCTTCTTTCTTATCAGAGGAAACCAGGCATGCTCCAGATTGCCCTAAATTTCCAGGGGAGAAAACAAAAGAAAGGATGGGCTCACATTGGCCCCGTCAGCCTTTCCTTCCACAAACGCTCCTGTTATTTGTGCATCAACAGTTTTTGCCTTCTTTCTGTTTCAGGAATTTTCCACTTAGGAAAGGTGGACGAAGCCAAAAAAGGTAAATGGCAGAGGATTCATGGAAACGCCTGCAGATAAAGTGTGTATCTCTGGTTGGTGTTAGACGAAGAGGACATCTGTTCAGGGATGGTCATGTTCTACTGCAATAGCCAGTCATAAATTGTCCTGATGAATTGTGTAATTTAAAGCTGCATTGTTATCTTGATTTTGCATAACTATTTCTAGAGTAAGGATTTGGGTTTCTAGTATCCTTTTTTGACAATGCTCAGGTGTGAGAGAAAGTATGGTTCCTGGAACACATTCTGTTCCAAACATTCATGGACTAATTTTATAGTAAATACTGGCTTTTATACTTATCCATGAGCCATGGTGGCGCAGTGGTTAGATTGCAGTATCCCAGGCTGACTGTCAGGAGTTCGATCCTGACAGGTTGACTCATCCTTGCAAGGTTGATAAAATGAGGACCCGGATGGTTGGGGCAACATGCTACTCGGCTTAGAGTGGACTATAAAGCACTGTGAAGTGGTATATAAGTCTAAGCGCTATTATCTAGCAGGCTGTCAGAATGCCCCACATCAGGCTCCCTAATTTCTGTGGTTAACCCAGGAAGTGATAAAGTGCAACAAAACAACTGTACACTTTTGTATATGCTATGTAGTTATTGTCCATTAAGAAGAAGGGCTGGCTCCTGGTGACTGTAGGAATAGGATCTTTTTTCAAGTGGCTAGTCAGTACTTTCTTCCTAGAGGGGGCAGACAGTGGCTACCCAGTCATCAGCCTGTCCCCCACCCCCATGCTTAAAGCAGGACTAGAACTCATGACTTCTAATCCAGGACCTTAACCACTGGACCAAATGGGCTTTGTTATATTAATATGCAAATTACAGCAAGAGTCGCTGTACTTTTAATTGTTGCTGTTGCCCTGAATAAAAGTATAGTATGACTACCTTTGAGATTAATCTGCAATGATTTGTGAGCAGAGTGGAGATTACCCTGTAACTAAAACTCTTATCAAGCCTTATTGGAACCTTGCAATTTACCAATAATTAGCAACATTTTAAACTGCTTTAAAGTTTAAACAGCAGGGGGTTCATCCATTGCAATTTGAACCATTAAGTTCGAAAACTTAAGTTGTGGGGCCAGAGATTAGCAGCAGGACTTCTTCAGGATCCGTTGTTCTGCCCTGAAATCTGACGCTCTTTATTTAAGGAAGCATCCCCAAATCTGGAACCAGAATCTCATCACCTGTTACAGCGAAGGGAACCAAGCGTGCAGTCCACAACGACCCCCTTCAGCCGACATGAGGCATCAGAGATCAGGTCACGATGTCAGGCCCAGCAATAGGCTGTTCTTCTCCCAGGAACAGTTTCAAGGATATCAAAGACCCTCTTTTCAAGAACTAAATCCTCATGGCTCGCTGCGACAACATAGAAATCAAATAGACAAGCAATACTGTTGGATCCCTTAATCATGAAAAAAGTATTTGGCAAGAAAAGATAATCTGTGGAATTGATGCTTACAGTAAATTACACCGTTGCTGTTTAAGAATGCTTTCTAGTTGCATCCAATTCTACAGTTGCCACCGCATCATTTAGTTGCCTTTTTGGAAGAAGAAAAGAAGGGAACTGGACACCTGATAAACACATTTCCAACAGAAGGATTCTGTTAAGGAAAGGGTATTCAATGAATTCACCCAAAATGTTTCCTTCTTGGATGACTTGAGAACAGAACTTTTTTTTTAAAAAAAAAGATACTTCTGCAAATCATCCTTATATGTTGCTCTTTAGATATTAAATAAAATGTATTGTTCCACAATAGTGTACAGTGTAGTAAAAATGTTTTCACGAGGCAACTGTTTTTGTTCTTTTGAAGTTGATTTTTACCTTTACGGATGTTCAAGCTTGTAAAAGACATTCAAAGCTGCAGTTGTGATTTGGAGAAAATTCTCACAGTCCTTTGGCATTAGTTATGTGGTCTGATACTGAATCCAAAACCTGAGAGGTATCAGGCTGCTAATCCCTGATCACATTTGTAAGCACTATAAGGGTAGCTCTTTTGAAACCAGAAATATTATTCTTGAATGAATCATGAGCTGCTCTATGTAATTGAAATACAGTAGATTGAATTATGAGATGCATTTCCTGCTGGGAGAAAAGGAGTGTACTTAAGATGTAGAACTTGTGGGCTAGAAAAAGTACTAGCTGAAGTATAGATAATGCCATTAATATAAAATTTGCAGCCCTTAATTATAGTAGAAAACGTAATAGACAATCACTGAAAGAGTTATCTTTCAGAAGATAAACTTCAGGCATCCTGTTTCCCAAATGCACTTCTGCCCCATCCTCACCTGCAGAGCAAAAATTGTTTATCTTGTAGTTAGGAAATGTTAAATGCAACAATCAATCAGCAGGAATAGGGTCCAATTATTAAGGGAAAAATTCTATATTTCCAGCTGATAAACTATAAGTTAATAATTTAAAGAAGAGAAAGATACAGAAAAACCCCATGTTCATTAGCAAGTACAATATTACAAAGCCCATGTTTGATGGCCCTCTCTAGGATGACTAAAATATCACCTAATACCTAATAATCAGCTATTATTTGAAAAAAAAATTAATGTTATCTAAAATGAAATTTTAAAATTTGCATTTTTGAGACTAGAAAATGTGAGAAATGCAAAGAGTTTGGTTTTGTAAATATCTACAGTAGGAGAGTCCCAAGATTCCAGCTATGTATTTTTACAGCTTGAAATCCTGTATTGCTCAGGCCCCAAGGACAGATCCAGGCCCCTTCTCCAAATCCCCTTATTGGTGGCTCCAATATTATCATGTCAGCTGCTCCGCAAGCATACAAATGCCGTCACCCAAGAGCAGGCAAACCTTTTGAAATCTAAATAAGAGGAGTGATTTAGATTGATTTTCCTATTTTCTGATTTCCATTCCCTACTGTAATAATGCTCCTTGGTGCCTGAAATAGGTGGTGCAAAATCATGGTGCTGAAAAAGTAACTTCAACCATCGTTTGTAGAGATTCCCAGTCATCCAGGTCCTGCTTGTCCCAAAGATGCTTTTTTAGGAGGCAATGGGGCTTTCTGGCTTTTTTCTTTGAAGACGTTTCGCTTCTCATCCAAGAAGCTTCTTCAACTCTGACTGAATGGTGGTGGTTGTATTGGCTTTCCCACGAAGTTGGGAGGGAGGGGGAAAAGGAGAATAGGGGGGAAGGAAGCCAGGAGGGAGGGAGGATGGAAGGAAGAAGGAAAGGAGGGAGGAAGGGAGGGGAAAGAAGAATAGAAAAGGAAGGCAGCCAGGAGGGAGGAAGGAAGGAGAGAGGAAAGGAGGGAGGGGAAAGAAGAATAGAAAAAGAAGGAAGGAAGGAAGCTGGGAGGAAGGAAGGAAAGGAGGGAGGAAGGGGAAAGGAGAATAGAAAAGGAAGGAAGAGAGGGAAGGAGGAAGGAAAGAAGGAGGAATGAAGGAAAGGAGGGAGGGTGGGGAAAGAAGGAGAACAGAAAAAGAAATAAGCCAGGAGGAAGGAGAGATGGAAGGAAGGAGGGAGGGAGGAAGCCATCCCGCTTTGGTTGGGTCTTTTCGAAAAGCCGCCTCCAAGGCCCGCAGTTCCATCCAGTGAACTTGGCGGACCCTCCATCAGTCACAAACTTCCGGGTTCACCGTCTTAAGCGAAGGAAGCGGAAGTCCCTCGGCTAGACTTCCGCCCCCATCTCTCAGTGTACGAGAGCTGGCCTAGAGAAGCCGGAAGCTACCCTGGAGCGGTTCTGTGGCGACCCGTTGCCGGCTGCGAACTCCTGTGCAGGTCAGTGGGCGGGAAGCGGGTCGCCATTCACCTTTCCTCCCGCGGCGGTTCCAGGACGGCAGGCATGGTTGGCCCGAGCGGCCTCTAGGGCACGGGGGCGGGCGGAGGGCTTCCTGGGGAAGGAAGAGAACAGAAGAGAAAAGGGGCTTTGGAGGTCTTCTAGTCCAGCCCTCCCCAAGTAGGAGACTCTAGACCAACCCTGGCCTCTTTAAGCCTGGAGGACTTCAACTCCCAGAATTCAAGCTTGGCCCCTTTAAGCCTGGAGGACTTCAACTCCCAGAATCCCCCAGCCAGCTTTCCTGGCTGGGGGATTCTGGGAGTTGAAGTCCTCCAGGCTTAAAGGGGCCAAGCTTGAATTCTGGGAGTTCTCCTGCCCTAGACCATTGCTGCCAAATGGATATGAAGTCTCTCCTTTGGAAAAAGCTCCACTGATGGGGCTCCCACCACTTCTGAAGGCAAGCCCTTCCACGGGTTAATGGTTCCCTTTGAGAGCTGCATGCAAAGACATTTCATGCTAATGCACGCCGATTAGTGTACTTTCAAAGTGACAATAAAGTTATTCTGTTATCAAATTTATCAAATACACTGACCAACTGACTTAAGTGAGCGAGTCTGATTAGGGTCGCATCCTGATTAGGGATGTGCTTTGAATCTCTGCGCGGAGAGACCATGTTTCAACTGAAGTTTTCCTACTGAAATTGCATTAATAGGATTATGTAGGCTGCCAGTGTCTGCTTTTGCAGATAAGGCTGATAAAGAAACATATTCTTTAGTATCACGTGTGTTGAAACAAACTGTAAAGCTAGAACTTCAAGCTTCTTTGGATTCAAATACAACATTTCCTCATTCATTTGTTACTCAAAGTTATACTTACAGATCTAAGAAATCTGGAATACATGGAATAAATAACTTGGATTATAAATGATCTCATTCAGATCGTATCAATTCTTCTTGCAGATTGAACCTATATGTCTGAGTATGCAGATACCAGCCTGCCCCCAGAAGACCGGGTCAGAGGTCTTATTCATATGGGGAGTTGTGTGGAAGTGAATGAAGATGTTCCACCACGGAGATACTACCGTTCAGGTGTTGAAATCATCCGGATGGCAACTATTTATTCCGAAGAAGGCAACATCGAACGTGCCTTTATATTGTACAACAAATACATTACGTAAGAAATAAGCATTGCTCAATAATAAGCCTCTATTCTGACAAATCAGTAGATTATCTATGTGTTGCAAATTAGCTAGATATTCTGGAATTTGTAACGGATGTGACTAAACTTCTTATTTATCTATAGCCTGAATGAGTCCGTCCGTTTTTTGCCTGGGCTTTTGCATCATCTAATTAAAACATATAGGGACCAAAACTACAATTTCTCCAAAGTGTCTGTTTCTCAGTTGACTTTTAACTTTGATGAATAACTGCCCCATCCCTGATTTAGGAAATAAATAAATTGGTAATAGTCTTATTTGATTGAGCAAGGCCATTAAATCATTCGCAGCGCTCACCAAGGAAGAATATGTCAAATAAATGGTAAAATACCAAAACTTTCCACAATTTTCCCAACAATAATTTTTTTCCAGATTAGCCATTAGCTTCTTTTAATCTTGTTGCTTTTTATATTTTTATGATGTTATTCAAAGGTACAAGTGAAAATCTTTATTAATCAAATTTTATTCATACAAGCCTAAGAAAAATACATATGCAGATTATTTTACTTGTTGTGTTGCTCTTTATACGTCCTAATAGAAAATTGTCTTACAGAACTCAGTGTAACCTGATATTAAGAAATGAGTGGAATAAACAGAAATTCTGGCATTGTTTAAACAATGGGCAAGAGTGTCAGTGGTCCCCAAAGTATATAAATGTATTTAAATAGCTATAGAATTGCAACTTCATTATAATGACATTTTTGTATTTCTTTCAATTTTGTTAAATAACTTTTTAATGTGTTTTTATTCTCTTTGACAATGTATCTTTATTACATTCCTTCCTTTTACTTCAAACAAGTCTAATATTTAATTCATTCAAGTGATGTCATTGAATTTGTTTCCTATCATTTTTTTCTTTGTCCCTTCTCATGATGTTCTTCAAAACTTTAGCAAGCTTTTTGTAATTTCAATTTATAAACATTATCCAGGTAGTACTCTCTTGGTTTATTGTTGGTATGATGCCCAATGTAAGATCTTTTTCCATGTCATTCTTTTAGTCTGTCATTTAAAAAATCCCTTTCAAACTTAGTCCTGGCCTTGTCAGGTAGAACTTGATCCTTAATGTCTTTCAACAATCTTTCCATAGAAGTACATGTTTCTGTTGACACTCATAAAATTAACTTCTGAATCCATTATTCAAAAAAAAAAAAAAACCCCGCCCTCAATATGTCCAATGTTAGAATATTTTGGTTCATTCTTAATATTTTGTCTCATTCTTAATTTGAGTTTATGTGTTCTCTTTTAATTGTAATTTTTTTGTTCTCTCGAGTGTCTAATATAGTCCTTTCTGGTATCCACAATCTGTCTTTCTTTATTAAAAAAACAATCTTGTCTCTAAAAACTATGCTTTTAAGAGTCGTCTAACCCTGGGATGTATAGCCTCTGGCTCTGTGGACTTACCATTTGCCTTGCCAGCTTGCCAAAGATAAGGAGTAAAGGGTGGAACACTGAACAGTAGAGTCATTTAAGAGGATGTTATATAATATTTGAATTAAAAAATAGGATATAATAAATAAGCAAATCAATCGATCAAAACATGTGGAGAGCCTCACATTCTCATTTTTGGCATAAGGACTCTGATTAAAATGTGTAGACCTATTCTTAGCCAACCAGGATAAATATGCTTCAGCATGCTAAGCCTCATTTATGCTCCATGTCCCCTTGTGCTCTGTTCTCCCAGACTCTTCTTAGAGAAACTCCCCAAGCATCGTGAATATAAAACTGCAATCATTCCAGAGAAGAGAGAGACAGTGAAAGTAAGTGGTAAATATATTTTTCTTGTAAGAGTTTCCCCTAAAATTGCCTGTTCCCTGGCGGTGGGAAAAAGTAAGTTGGCTGCCCAGGTCGTGGGTTCAGAAGGCTCTTCTGAGAGAGTTCGTATAAGTTTGATGTACAAACTTGATGCTCCTCCTGTGAAACTGAATATCACTGTTGAATCTCACATTTCCTATTTTGTGCTATTTTTTCTTAACTCAGAAACTAAAAGAGGTTGCATTCCCTAAAGCAGAGGAGTTGAAAAAGGAGCTTTTAGCAAAATACAACAAAGAATATGCAGAATACAATATACAGAAGGTGAGTAACAGGATGTTATGGAGCCTTGGCCGCTGGAATGTTTGGCGTCCAGTCTGGCTGAGCCAGAAGCAGACAAGTTGGCTGTCATGCTAGCAATGCTGACCCGGATTGATTCTCCTTAATTTCTGGGAATCATTATGTCTGCTGAAGCTCTGAGAAAGCCCAGTCGGTATCTTTGGAGATATCGGGAGAATGCACGGTCAAGAGACAAAATAAGCTGCATCAAGATAAAAAGTGGGTAGGGCCTTAACAAAAACTAAAAATGATTTGATTTAAATGTAAAAACAATGATTATATCTAATGTGAATATTGTTTAATATAAACGACAACAGCTGGTTAATGTTGTCTGGGTTCTGAATCTAAGAAGAGTTGGGCCTGGATAGTACTTGAATAAGAAACAGAGAAATGCGGGGTGGGTGGGAATTGTTGAATGCATTGCTGAGGTTGTGACAAACGATGTCCACTGCACTTCCAGGATGACTTAAGCCAGTCACTTTATCAGAAAAAGGAGATCAGGTTGGCCTGGCCTAATTGTTTCTTGATAAACCCATATCACTGTCCATTTAGTCCCAGCCCCAATTCCATCTCCCTTCCTTTCTACTTATTGTTTTCAGCTCCTCTTTCAGCCAAGTTTCCCTTTGTACATTAGCTTTTCTACCTATTTTCCTCCTAACATAGATGGAAAGGCAAAGTTAAAACAATGCAAGCAATTTATATATAGGAAGTTGCTTTACGAGCCAGTCACCTAATGAATTAACCTGCTCTAACTGGTGGATCGAATTCTCCCAAAGATGAGCTCAGCTCCTCCTGTCAACCCAGGGGGGGGGGGAGGGAGGAAACAGGGTCACACGTGACTGTGAGTTACGTATGCCAGAGTTGGCTTCATTTAGGTCAGCGGTCTCCAAACTTGGCAACCTTAAGACGTGTGGACTTCAACTCCCAGAATTCTCCAGCCAGAAGTCCACACGTCTTTAACGTTTCCAAGTTTGGAGACCTCTGATTTAGGTTAATGCCAGCATGTTGCTCCTAATAAATCCTTTGAGTTTTTCTGACACTTGGCTCAAGGCTCATGATTTAATCGGGGCAATTGCCGGAATCCTGACAGTTGCTCAGTTTTCAGCCCAGACATTGCGGCCAGGGAAGGAGATGCCCCAAGAGCGTTGCTCCCGCTGCCATTCCCCACGTGACCTGCTGGCTCTCCCCTTCCCCGTTCCAGAAGAAGCAAGAGGAGGCATTCGCTCGCACCTTGGCCCTGCAGCAGCAGCTGGAGGAGGAGAGGCAAAGAGTGGCCCGCATGAAGCAGCAGCAAGCCGAGCAGGAGCAGTTCCACGCCTTTGAAGACATGATCCGGCGCCAGGAGCTGGAGAAGGAGCGCCTGAGGGTGGAGCAACAATTTGGGGCAGCAACTGTAGGCCCCCCGGAGGGCCCCTTAATACCTGGCGTGCTCAAGCCCCCCACCGACCCCCAAACTCTTATATCCGCTGGTCAACCTTGGAGCCCCGCGGGAGGAAGCGGACTGCCGCAGCCCCCCGTAGTGGACAGGTCGCTGAAACCTGGCGCTTTGGGGAACTCGGAAAACAGTACGTTTTGGCATGAATGTGGTCCGCCTTCTAGGCTGGGGATGCAGTGATGGCCCTGCCAGGGTTGCTCCAAATAACCCCTCTCCCTGCACCACCCAGTCCCTTTGTTGCAGATGAGGGAGTGCTTAAGATGCCAAAAATGGATCTATTTAATATACTAATTTTAGCAGAATATATGGGATGGCTCGGCATTTCTGTTGCCATCTGAAATCTGCTGTTTTCCAAAAACTTAAATCCTCCCAAAGTCAAATCTGCTTGAGAAATCTTCGGGGTGCTTCTCTTTGCCTCCCATGGCAGCCTCCACCCGGCCTCCTGGCTAGCTAGTGTTGTGCCGCTGTCCCAGAGTAGATTCTTGCCACCTGCACCTTCTAAGCATGGTGGCCTGGAAAGAAGCACTGGGGTCAGAGGGAGCCCTTCGTGTCTCCAGATGAAGGCCCACCCTGCTCCCCGCCCTGCTCCACCTTCTTCTGAGGAATCCAGGTGGGTAAGAGTCAGGTCACCTGGCCTTGGAGAGAGTTTTTCCTCAAGGCTTGGCCACATGACGGCCTTCAGCTGGAAAACCTTGACCTCTAGCCAGTGGAGGGTCCTGGCCATAATACTGCTCCCCGACCTCATTTGTGTCACTGAAAGGTTTTCAGACTGAGAATCTCCATAGACATTTAAAAAAAAAACCAGAATGTAAAAGCTGGATTAGCACAAAACCACTTTGGGAAAAGATTCCAGCACTGCTGTAAGTTAGCTGATTATTCTCACTATTTTTGGCAGGAGTTTCCTCTGGTTAAAATAACGCTCGGCCCTCTGAAAACATAAATACCAAGTCCATGTTTTTCTGTGCCCTATTTTCCAAATACCAAGTGAGACTGCTAGGCCTTTTGAGCTGTAGGCAGAGCTTGTGATGGATAAAATGGTCTCTACTTTAGCAAATCTGCAAATGGGGGGTGGGATTCAGCCTATTACACCCCGTGACTCTGCTCTTCCCTTCCAGACGCAGTTATAGATGGTCTTCGCCACATCGTTGTCCCCAGGGATCTGTGCCATAAATTTCTGCAGTTGGCAGATGCAAATACAGCCAGGGGCGTGGAGACCTGTGGGATCCTTTGTGGGAAGCTGGTAAGATGATGGCATAAATCCTCAAGGCCGCGTGAAATCTCCTGAACTGGTAGCTTGATCATTTGGAAATATCCTAAATAGTAATGCAGGTCTCGCCGTTCCTCTTGGTAGGAAGTATGCAAGTATAGGAAACGGAAGCAGGTCTGAGTAGTCAGAAGAACTATAAGGTCACATTACGGTCCTGTCACTGTTAGAAACTGTTGCCTTTCATCGTGGACTTTGGTAATTTAAGTATGACTCTACGATTACACGTTATTGCAGGAGTCCCTAAATATTTTTAGGCCCAGAGTGAATTGCAAATGGTAAGGAATTTGCCCTATAAATTCAGGCAAAGCAGATGGCCAGTTCTGGTCCCCAGGATCCAAAAAACTTCCTAACAATTGGAACAATTAATCAGTGGAACAACTTGCTCCATCACTGGAGCTTTTTAAGAAGAGGCTGGACAGCCATTCGTCCAGAAATGCTCACACAAATGGAGTCCCATGTGCATGCAAGTGCCCACCCCTCATATAAGTGGAGCCACACTCACCCAGAGCCATTTCCTGTCCCCCTTCCATTGCAGCTCTGAAAGCCGGAAAGGTTGGGGACCCCAGTTTTAGAGGACGCCACATCTGCCCCGCCTGCCTACTAACCATTTACCTGAAAAGGCTCTTTGCTGATCTTTTCCCCCCCCCCTCCCCCCATGACCTTTGGCCTTGTTTCTCTCCCCCATCAGATGAGGAATGAATTCACAATCACCCACGTCATTGTCCCCAAGCAACACGGAGGCCCCGACTATTGCAACACCGAGAGCGAGGAGGAGCTCTTCTTAATCCAGGACCAGAACAGCCTGATCACCTTGGGATGGATCCACGTAAGCCTCCTTGGCCGGGGCCCTTCCAGGGTCCAAACCCTGCCTGCGGGTGGGCCTCCTTCGTCCCCCAGAGAGAATGGCTGCAGGGCAGAGGCAGAGCCTGTTCCCGGACAATGCCCTCTCTGGGATCCTCTGCTGGCCTCGGGGGCTTCCACTGGAGGAACAAGGACCTGCGAACTCCAGCAAGCTCCTATCAAAGTCCCCAGGAGAGGATTCTTGAGTGGGGGGGACTCTGGTGAATCCTGCACCTTCTCCCCACTCAGGAGTCCTCTCATGGGGACTTTGGCAAGAGCTTGCGAGAGTTCCTAGGTCCTTGTTCGTTTTTTTAGAAGTTCATATTTTCCACAATTTTTTTCCTCATTATATATATATCTGTAAACAAGAATGCCTAGGTGTCTCAAAACTGTACCCAAAAGTATATTTTTGAGAATAAAAGCCAGCAAAATATAAACGAATACCACTTAAAAATGTTTATCTCCAGAAAGTACAGAAGAAAATTTTGTGTTCAGCCTTTTAAAAAACAGAATGGAAAAAATGCCCTGATTCTAGCTTCCTTTTATCATCTGCCCTGTTTCTTTCTTCCTTTAGACTCATCCTACTCAAACGGCTTTCCTCTCCAGTGTGGACCTGCACACCCATTGCTCCTATCAAATGATGTTGCCAGAGTCTATAGCTATTGTTTGTTCACCAAAGTATCAAGAGTAAGTTACTGGACTGTGTACGTCCCAGTCTGGTTGTGAGATTGAGTAAGATCACAGGGTTGCATTTGGGACTACAAACCCCTCACATCCTGGACACCAACTGTTTCAATTCCTCCCCTCGGGATGCACTGCAGGGCACGGCATGCCAGAACAACCGGACACAGGGGCGTTTTTTCCCCCTCGTGCCATCAATCTGCCGAACACCTAATTCTCACAGTGCTGTCTAATGTCTGTGTGTATTTCCCCATGTATTATGGCTGCAGTGTTATCACTTACCTTTCTTATTAGCTTCTTTCTTCCTCTCTACCCTTAATTGGGATGACTGATGATGATGAATCTGTTGCTTTGTATTTATACCGAGAGCTATTGCACCGGAAACAGATTCTTTTGTGTTTCACACTTGACCAATGAAGCCTATGCTATGCTAGGCTAGGCTATGCTATGCTATGCTATGCTATGCTACTGTTCTCTACTCTACTCTCTATTCTTTCCCTAATTCCAATATTCTTTTCTATTCTATTCCATTCTATTCTGAATCCTATTCTATTCTATATTTGATTCTATTCCATTCTCTATTCTTTCCTTATTCTGTTCTCTATTCCATTCCAATCCAATTCCCTATTTTATTCCACTGTACTCTATTCATATTGCTTTAAGGGGCAAGCACCACATTTCAGACGTGCTCCGTGCCCCTCTGAATAATGAATGAAGTTGGGGAAGATTGGGATTCAGAGGCATCCCAGCTCCATTTAAGCAGCTCATGAATGAGCCTAGTTTGTTCAAATCCTGTGGAAATCCTAGTTCTGTCCCGGTCTACCTGTTGGGGGAAACTTATCCCAAAATGAGAAGGCTGGGAGCACAGGAGGGCAAAACATATCCATTGGAGATAAGCAGGCTTGTGGTTTTGTAGGTAGAAAGGGATTGTTCAGTGTTGGACAGGGGTCTCCAACCTTGGCCACTTTAAGATTTGTGGACTTCAACTCCTAGAACTCTGGGACTTGAAGTCCACGAGTCTTAAAGTGGCCACAGTTGGAGACCCCTCTTTTAGGGCAGGTTTCCTCAAGGGGCAGCCGCCTCTGTTCTTCCGAACTTAATGCTACTCTTGGCCCCGAGGCCATTTGCAGCATTGGGGCCAGCTGATTTTTTCCACCGTTGCTGTTGTCTAGGACTGGATTCTTTAAACTGACCGACCACGGGATGGAGGAGATCTCGTCCTGCAGGCAGAAAGGATTCCATCCCCACTGCAAAGACCCTCCTCTCTTTACTGTAAGTGGGATCCAGCAAAGCTGGCTGGGGAATTCTGGGAGTTGAAGTCCACCAGGCTTAAAGTGGCCAAGGTTGGAGGCCCCTGCCCTAGGGAGAGGGTGAACCATTGCCTTTTTAAGAGAAGGCGAGATGGCCCTGTCTCCCGGGGAGAATTCCTCCGATCCAGAGAAGGCCCTGGCCCTTCAGGTTCTACATTGTTCCAGACTCTCATGGTTTTCTTTTCTCTCTTTCAGACTTGCAACCACGTGACCGTCATGCAAGAGGAAGTGGTGGTGCTGGACCTTCGATGAGGCTGCCTTTCTATCTCTTGATCAGCTCTTCCTGTCTTCCTTAAAGTTAATTTATGGTTGCTTCTCTCACTTCCTGTGCAGTGATAACCCAGAATCTGACCTGTAACAGAGCCAAGGAGTTTTGCCTTCTCTTGGATCCCACGTGAATAATAATTTGGGGCCGTCGCTGAGAATCAGTAAAGCAAAATTATATACTAAAATGAGCCCTGACCTTGACATGGCTAGTCTTGGCTGCTGACTGAGGTTTTTCAACAAACCAGGCTCCAGAACACACACACACAGGCACAAACAAACAGGAACAAAGGCTTGGAAGTGTTCGGCTTGATGCAAAGAACATCCCTCCGTCTCTGTATTAAGATCTGCTCAACTCTTGCACCGTCTTGGGAAACCTCCGTCCTATCAGTGGTTTGGAATTCTCACGCTCAACTCTGCTGTGCCAAAATTTTGACTTTAGTGAGCAGTAATAAAGCAAGTTTTGTGTCGAAGGAAGTGCCCACAAAGGAAACCAAGCTATTGTCTATTTGATTTCTCTTCCCTAAATCGGGTCCCCAACCTTTCCGGTTTTGTGGATGAGCTGGGGGGAGGAAACAGTTCCAAGCGAGCGGCAGACACACAGGCAGCATGCACTTGCTTGCCACAGCCTGGGGATTAGGGACCCCTGCCCTAGATAATGGCCCCTTGTTCCAAGGGAAGAATTCATGTGTTTAAAAGAAGAGAGAATTGACGTTTATTGAAATAACTAGCTTTTTTTTTTTTTTTGGTTACCAATGTCTCCCTTTTTAGGGATCTGCATTTTACCAAAACATATCACCCTAAGCTTAATGTTTCTGCTGCTGTCCTTTTAAAGCCTGTTGAAGGATGGAACTATCCTGTATAGGCCACGTGCAGAAAAGGATGTGGTATCAAAATGCTCTCTAAGAAATCATCTTCATTGTATTCAGTCGGCTTGTAGGTGCCTTTTCCGTGCTATGAATCGAAAGAGAGTGGATGAGATCAATTAAGAGCAAATCTCCCAATTTAGCCACCCGGCCATGTCCTCAAATGTGCCGCTCTAGGAATTACATCTAACCATCAAGAATGATGATGATGTGCTGGTGTTTGTCACCACTATATCAACCAACCCAGTTTAAAGTGAGGGCTGAGCAATGGAGCCCAGTCCCTGCTGTGGACCTGGAGCTGCCTAGCAAAAGGGAAAGAGGCAAGCGCGTATCCAAGCCCAGTCGATTCCCCTCCTGCTGCTGCTGCTGTGATCCTCTCCTAGCCCAAGGTGAAAAGAGCGCCCAAAATAGGCACGTGACCTCCCTAAAGTGTTCCTTAATAGCAGCTGATGCCAAACGAGACCCTTCCTAATTCCTGATTTTCTCCAGTGGCTTCATCCATCCATTCATTCATAATGAGGTCTAATTCTGCAGAGAGAGAGAGAGTGGGACATGAAAATGCCTAGCATTTCTGCAGAAATGCCTTCGTTGCGAAACAGGCCAATTGTGGCTTGGTGTGGACTTAACTTTTGCACTTATTTTGCAGATTTGCTTCTGCTGACCAATTTCTGGTGCCATTGTTTCCATTTTGGTGTCCTGGACAGAGCTTTGCTGTTGACCAAAGGATCTGTCTAGTCCAGGTTTTTACTCGTTTGAGCATGAAGCCAGGGCTACAGCCGATCCTGGTAGTTTTCTTGGGATACTCTGGAAATGTTAAACCCTGTTGCTTCTAAGTAGGGGGATTCCAGTTTCTGATACAGGCATGTTCTTGGTTGAAGCTGTGTCAGAAGTAGAGGAGCCACCAGCAACAAGGTGGACTCTCTTCCCACCTGCCACCCCGCTGTTTTTAAGATTGGGGGGGCGGATTTCTTTCCTTACTCCCCTCTTACTCCACTTCCCTCTCAGACTCATTTCATCCGCCTCCGTCTCCCCATTGCTGGGTGCAAGTTCATTGGGTGCCAGTGTGCCGCCGCCTTCCTGGGGCAGCCGTCGGCTGACAGACGCATCCAAAGACAGCCGGGATTCCCACAGCCCTCTTCCCTCATTGGGCTTTCTGGCCGAGCCGGTTGGAACTTCCACTTTTCGCCTGTAATCTTGTGTAGACTGAATGAGCCCGTCTGTTGGCTGTGGGTGGGTCAAAGCGCATCGCTTGCAAAGGGAAGAGGAACTGGGTTGGAATGAAATGGCCTGTTTTTAAGGGGCCACCTTTCCCCCCCCCCACCGCCCTGCAAGCGTCTGTTGGGGTCGAAGTGAGGGATCTGGAGGTGACTGTTGCTGCCGAGCCCCCCTCCTCGAGCGTGGAGGCAGATGGAGAGGAGCGATGGGAGGAGCGAGCTGCTCCCTCGTCCTGGGAGCCTCCGTCTGGCATGCTCTGCGCCTTGCTAGCCTCCCTCTTTCCTGGCGCCCCCTCCAAGGAGCCTCTGCCGGGCTCTGAGGCACATTCATTTCCCTTAAAAAGGCAACGGGGAGTTTCTCCGCATCTGGTTGGATCTCTGGAGGCGCCTCGTTCTTCTTGTGTGGCAGATTCTTTTCCCCACAGCTGGCAGGGAAATAGGCCGTGTGCCACCCAGGGCAGCCAGGTTGCCGGCCCTGCAGGCAGAGGGGAGGCTGGGGCTGGATGGCCCATTCGGGTCGATTAAAGGGAAGTGGGGGGCGGGGTCAGGGCCCCAAAATGGACCCTGCCAGAGGGAGTCCGTGTGTAAACGCCTGGATGAGAACTGGATTTGCACCAGGACGGGGAGGGGGCATTTCAGCAGGTCTCAGAGGGCACGTTTCATGCTGACCATTGTCTGCTAATGTTCAGAGTGAGTGGAAAGTTGACCAGAAACTTCCTAGCAGTGGACCAAAGAGCAGCGTCTTCTGCTGAGGAGCCTCTGGGGTGAACTGACACGTGTGGCGCATCGGCTCCCGAGGCATGGAGGACAGGAATGGTAGTTTGCCATTGGCTATAGCCCCCTTCTCCTCCCCCCCCCCCCGTTCTTTAGGGAGAAAGGACAATGCCCATGTTGGGCATAAACGTGTCTCGGGCCCTCATCCGCTGTTTAGCATATTCTCCATCGGTCCTTGATGAGAACATCAGCTTCTGCTGTGCCAGGAATGGCTTCTCTTCCTCTTCATAGCACAACTGCTTTCATGGTGGCCCCCAGTTGCGGTTCAATCCCTTGTTGGCATCAATCCTTCCAGGCTGATCTCTGCCATCTCCGGAGGGCTCATCTTCGGATGGCCAGTTCCCCATCCGATTCAGCTGCAGTTCCGTGACTGGGCGCTTCAAAGCATTGATGCTTTCAAGGCAGAAACCCTAGAAAGAGGGAGGCCTCCCAGGAAATTCAGTCATTTCCCAGGTTAAGATCCTTCAGGACAGCCTTTTTATAGTCAGTCAGAACAAGGTTTTCATTCAGCATGTGACAAAATATAAATTACTTGACAAGCCATATAACCCTTCTGTTATGCTGAATTACATGCAAAATATGGTGTTAAAACTGCCATGAGAGAAAATATAGACCAAGTGGAAAGAAATGTATTTTAAATCAAATCAATTTACACTCAACGTCTTTAAATAAAATGGGTGAGTTGGAAAAAATGTTACTTCCATCTTGGGGGGGGGGTTGGGGGGAGGTCACCATAAACCAGTATTTCTCAGCTTTAGCAACCTGAAGTTGTGTGGACTTCAATTCCCAGAATCCCCCAGCCAGTGCATGCAGGCTGGAGAATTCTGGGAGTTGCACATATACCTTAAAAGTGGCGAAGGTTGAGAAACACGGCCGTAGATTAACACAGCTCTCTTCCTACGGGGTCTGCGGTGTCTCTTTTGCCGTTCAGCTTCTACGTGAAACCGCAAAGGGCGGCCATTCAGAGTTCTGGGGTGGAATGAAGTATAAGAGAGAGCCAGTGGGCAGCAGCTCCGTTCTTCTCTGCATCTTGGAGCTGAGCGGCTCCCTTCTCCGTTCAACTTCCCTTTGAAAGTAAAAGAGGGGTAACACTGGTAAAGGCCAGTCGGCTGGGCCCATCGTCCTGTGCCCATCAGGAGGGGGAGGTTAAGGTGCCAGGCAAGTGTCGTTCAGCCTCGGCTCTCCCTCCTCTCTTCTCCACCTGAGGCAGATCGGATGTTCTTCCCACCGGAGGTGATGCCAGAGCCGCCTCCCGTGTCCTGCTGCCCAGGGCTGGGCCTTCCTTCCTTGGGCTCTGGCCCTCAGCCTGCTGGGGGATTTCACCCTGAGATCAAGACCCCCAAAGCCTGGCATTCAAATTCTCCATGCCTGCTTGGGATTTGGGGGTTGAGGCCGTTTGCATTCTGCCCCCGGCTGTCCCAAGCTGACCGTGGGAAGCTAGCTACGGTCAGGGCTGTGGAGTCCTTGGATGGGAGACCACCAAGGAATCCCAGGGTGTAGCCTCGGCTGAAAAATTAAAAGTTGGCAGAAAGCATGGGCGAAGACCCCCCCCCACCGCAAATTGTGTGCCAAACGAGGACACCAGCTGCCAAGAAAAATGGAAAGCCCCGTGGTGTGGCATGGTTAGATAGCGACCCTCTGAAAAAGGGACGGATGCCAAGGACGATGTCTTGAGTGGCCAAGAGGAATGCCGCCCAAGCGGGATTTGTAGGCCCCAGCAATGGCAAAGGACACGGGTGGGACTGGGTTCAAGGAGCTCTTTACACTCGGCCAAACAGGCGCTTTCTGAGAACAGCCACAATATACCCCAAACTGTCTCTGTGCCCAGATGAGTTGCCATTTTGTTGGGTTGGGTGTTAATTGTGTTTATCGCAGATCAGGTGCTGGCTGTGTCGGGCTCCAACTGAGCAAAAGAAGGTAAAAGGGTTGCAAAAGGGGAAAGTTTCTCGATGGCAGGAAAGGCACAGATCTGACCTCCAGGTCCCCATCCGCCCTCAGTCTTCCCAAGCGGAGGGGACTCTCTAGGGTGCGTCCTCTTCCTTTCATGCTCATCCCAAAGGGAGCCGCGGAAGGATAGCCGAGCAGCCTTCAACAACCTCGCCTTTATGGGAGGCTTTCTCACCGCATTGCCTGGTACTGCAACTCCCTTCCTTCCTTCCTTCCTTCCTTCCTTCCCACCCTTCTTCCTTCCTCCCTTCCTTTTTCCTTTCCTCTCTCCTCCCTCTCTCCTTCCCTCCTTCCTTTCCTTCCTTCCTTCCTTCCTTTCTTCCTTCCCTCCCTTTTTCCTTCCTTCCTCCCTTTTTTCTCCCTTCCTTCCTCCCATCCCCCTTCCTTCCTTCCTCCCTCCCTTCTTCCTTCCTCCCTTCCTTTTTCCTTCCCTCTCTCCTCCCTCTCTCCTTCCCTCCTTTCCTTCCTTCCTTCCTTCCTTTCTTCCTTCCCTCTTTTTCCTTCCTTCCTCCTTTTTCCTTCCTTCCTCCCATCCCTCCTTCCTTTTTTCTCCTTTCCTTCCTTCCCACCCTTCCCATCCCTTCCTTTTTCCTTCCCTCTCCTCCCTCCCTCCCTCCCTCTTTCTTTCCTTCCTTCCCACCCTCCTTCCTTCCACCCTGCCCCCTTCTTTCCTTCCTTCCCTCCTTTCTTTCCTTCCTTCCTTCCTTCCTTTCTTCCTTCCCTCCCTTTTCCTTCCTTCCCTCCCTTTTTCCTTCCTTCCTCCCTTTTTCTCCTCCCTTCCTTCCTTCCTCCCTCCCTCCCTCCCTTCTTTCCTTCCTTCCCACCCTTCTTCCTTCCTCCCTTCCTTTTTCCTTCCCTCTCTCCTCCCCCCTCCCTCCCTCCTTCCCTCCTTTCTTTCTTTCCTTCCTTCCCACCCTCCCACCCTCCCTCCCTCTTCCCTCTTTCCTTCCCCTCCTTCCTTCCTTCCTTCTTCCTTTCTTCCTTCCCTCCCTTTTTCCTTCCTTCCTCCCTTTTTCTCCCTTCCTTCCTCCCATCCCCCTTCCTTCCTTCCTCTCTCCCTCCCTCCCTTCTTTCCTTCCTTCCCACCCTTCTTCCTTCCTCCCTTCCTTTTTTCCTTCCCTCTCTCCTCCCTCCCTCCCTCCTTCCCTCCTTTCTTTCCTTTCCTTCCTTCCTTCCTTTCTTCCTTCCCTCCCTTTTTCCTTCCTTCCTCCCTTTTTTCTCCCTTCCTTCCTCCCATCCCCTTCCTTCCTTCCTCCCTCCTCCCTCCCTCCCTCCCTTCTTTCCTTCCTTCCCACCCTTCTTCCTTCCTCCCTTCCTTTTTCCTTCCCTCTCTCCTCCCTCCCTCCCTCCCTCCTTCCCTCCTTTCCTTCCTTCCTTCCCACCCTCCTTCCCACCCTCCTTCCTTCCACCCTGCCCCCCCTTCTTTCCTTCCTTCCCTCCTTCCCCTAACTGTGGCTTATAAGGACTTGCCCCTTGCTTGTTTATTAAAAGTGCAGCAAAGAAGGAGCGAATTCACAACTGAGGCGTTCCTTTCCAACTTTTCTTTTCTTTTTCTTTTTTTCACCGCTCACATTTTTCTTACAATTCACTGGACTCTGTTCTGCTACCAGCCAAGGTCAATATACTGAAATAAAGCACCTTATATGGCTAGCATGCTACTCATTGGCCTTTTTAGGGTCTTGATTGGGGGAAGATCCGCCTCTGGGGTGTTATAATCTCCCTGGTATTTATACCGAAGGCTTCCCCACAGCCAGGTCCCCAGGAACGGAGTTCCCTTCTGCACTCGGTGAGTAAGGTGGACCGATTCTGCTCAGGGATGCTCTGTGTGTGTGTGTGTGTGTGTGTGTGTGTGTGTGTGTGTGTGTGTTTCCAGAGCTGAGAAGAGTCAGAGAGATTCCTCTAAGGGCTGCCTCTTAAAATTGTGGAAGCGGAAGTTGGATCCCATCTGGATTGAGAAAAAGCCATCAGGTCTCTGGTGTTTTAGATCAGGGCTCCCCAACCTTGGCCACTTTAAGCCTCGGTGGACTTCAAATCCCAGAATTCCCCAGCCAGCTTTTCTGGGAGTTGAAGTCCGCCAAGGCTTAAAGTGGCCAAGGTTGGGGGACCCCCGTTTTAGATCCTCTCAGACTCCCAGAGAATCTTTGCAAAGCCCCCCAAACCCTGGTGAGCTATTGACCAAGAGGCAGTTTTCAATCTTTGGGCAGGTCTCAGCTGCAGGAGGGGTGAGGGGCCCTGGCTTGCAGAAGGAGGGAAGGGAGGACCGTTGGGGGGCTCAGGAAAGGATGGATTTGGCCGTTTGGAAAGAAACTTGGGGTGGGGGGTGGAATTGTGCCGCATTTGGACGGCTATTTCTGGATATGCCATATAATTCAAGAGAGGCAGATCATGTGTTGTTCCATTCCTACTATCTCCCCCCACCCGCATTTTTGATTCCAGGACAGTAATACATTTGTATTATTATTATTATTATTTTACTGCCACTGAAATAAGTATCAGTTCCGAGGATCGGAACGTTTGTTCTTTTTTTAACGTTACAAAACCCAGGATGTTGTGCCTGGATACGAAGAAGCAGTGGAAGGAGGAGGGGCTGTTTTTGGAAAAGGCAGAACTAGAAAACTTATTTCCATTTTTGGGGAAAGCCTTGGTGTGCACCTCATGTTTCTCTTCACTCTCGCCCAAACTGGAGCTGTCCTCCAGAACTGTTTTGTGATTCATGCGCTGAGCAGGGCTTGGATGGGTGGGAAGATCAGAGGTTGTAGCCATCTACTGACAAGCTGCCCTGGTGCTAAAAAATAAAAATAAAAAGGATTGTTTAAACCAGGGCTCTTCAAACTTGGCAGGTTTAAGATTTGTGGACTTCAACTCCCAGATTTCCTCCTCCAGTCATGTTACCTCAGGAATTCTGGGAGTTGAAGTCCACAAGTCTTAAATTTGCCAAGCTTGGAGACTCTTGATCTATTCTATCTATTCTATCTCTCTCTTTCTCTATATCCTACCTCTCTTTATCTGTTCTATCTATTCTATCTTTCTCTCCCTCTATTTATTCTACCTCTTTCTATCTATCTATCTATCTATTCTACCTCTCTTTATCTATCTATTCCAGGGGTCTTCAACCTCAATAGCTTTAAGACTCGTGGACTTCAACTCCCAGAGTTCCTCCTCCAGTCATGTTAGCTCAGGAATTCTGGGAGTTGAAGTCCACAACTCTTAAAGCTGTCCAGTTTGAAGACCTTTGGTTTAAATTCATCATGAAACCCCATTATCTGGGGGTGGGAATTAGACATGAAATCCTCCAAATCAGAGGTTCCCAACCCCCAGGACACAGCCTGGTACTGGGCCGTGGCCAGTTCAGAACTGGGCCACGCAAGCAGGCCCAGGTGAGCACATGTGTGCAGCTCCGTTTACACGAGCAGTGGGCACTCATGCTCTCACGCAAAGCTTGCCACTCACACAGAGCCATTTCCTCTCCCCTCCTCACCGGTCCACAAAGCCAGAAAGGTTGGGGATCACTCCCCCAAACCATCACGAATGGTTCTGCTCCTTCTAGGTTTTCATTCAAGTCCTTTAAGAATTTTAGAGAAGCAAATGTCGGGACTCACTTCACCTGGAAACTCCTTCCTTCCTTCCTTCCTTCCTTCCTTCCTTCCTTCCTTCCTTCCTTCCTTCCTTCCTTCCTTCCTTCCTTCCTTCCTTCCTTCCTTCCTTCCTCTGTAGTTGCTTAGAGATGTGTGGTCTGGAGACCTTCATTAAATCCTACCTTATCCAGACAAGCCTTAAGCCCTGAAGTGAGGTGAGAAGCATAATCTGAACTGGGATTGAGCAGAGAGAGGAGTCTTGTGGTCTGTAAAAGGTCTGAGCCTCTTTGGCTCTATTGCCTCTTTGGGTGTCAGAATGACTTATTATGGTATCCTTAAAAGTGAAAGGTACAAAGCTGAAAGAAAATTTAATTCAAATACAGCAGTTATCTTTAACTAGTTGGTCATTGGTGGGAAAAACAGCTGATGGTACATAATATTGATTTGATGCTACCCCAATAATCTTTAGAGGTAAAGGTGAAGTTGCCCTTTGGCCATTAAGCTGCACGGGGTCACACAAGACGTGTGGAAATATCCCAGTGTCAGCTGGGAATCGCTGGTCAAGAATTCCCTGTGAAGGGGTGGAACAGAGTCCACTTGTTTGGGCCAGACCCAAACAGGCGGAAAGGGCTGCATTTGAGTCCAGCAAAGATTCTCGCTCTTGTGCGTGTAGAGACTCATCGTGGATTGTAGCTATTGTTCATTGGTAGCCCTGGTCTCCATCCTTTATAGGGGTAGGGGTAAGGATAGAATAGAATAAGAATAAGAATAGAATAATAGAATAATAATAGAATAGAATAGAATAGAATAGAATAGAATAGAATAGAATAGAATAGAATAGAATAGAATAGAATAGAATAGAATAGAATTCTTTATTGGCCAAGTGTGATTGGGCACCCATGGAATTTGTCTACCGTACAGAAGCTCTCAGTGTACATACAAACTACAAAGTGATAAATCATAAATCGTAAATCATAGGATGCAAACAAAGAAGTGTTGAATCACAAGACACCAACAGGAGAAGGTAATAGGAAAGTTGAGAAGGATAACAGCAATACAGCCCTGCTACATGGGTGAATATCTATAAACCTAAGACAGTGCTGTGGGAATTAGGTGTTCAGCAGAATAATGGGGGTGGGTGGGTGAGGTGGGGATCTGTCTCTGTGTCTAGTTGTTTTGGCACGCAACGCCCTATGGCAGCGTCCTGAGGGGAGGAGTTGAAACAGTTTATGTCCAGGATGTGGTTTGTGCAGCATACAGATCCTCAATGGAAGGCAGGCTGGTTGCAATGGTTTTTCTAGCAGTCCTAATTATCCGTTGAAGTTTGTACTTGTCCTATTTGGTTGCTGTATCAAATCAGAAAGTTATTGTGCTGTCCAGACAGTATATAGTAATGGGAATTGAGATAGTTAAGTTAGAATTGGGAGCTGTCCCTTGTCTTTATATTCAGCTAGTAATTAAAGGACAGAACTGTTATAGAAGTAGAAATGAGACAGACTCAATGATTCCTCTGTATCAGCAGATCCTTGATATAATGAGCAGATTTATTTATTTTTGATTTATTGGATTCCCCCCCCCCCCATTTTGTACAAGAGCTCAAGTGCCTTCTAATTCATTTTTTTCGAGAAGAACCCTATGAGATACTATGGGTTGGGCTACGTAAGTTATTTCAAAGAGCCATCTAGTGGCGGCAAAAACTTGTCTTTTCCGTTTTATCCTACTGAAGTTTCCTTGGAATTTTTCCATGCGGTGAAATGCTCTTCTTGTACCAGCAGGATTTGGTCTCAGTTGGGCAAGGAACAGCTGGCGGAGGGCACCGCCAGGGCCACCCCCATTAGCTTCTCTTGGCAGCCATCCTGAGTTCATTTGCTACAAATGCTCTTGTCCCCATCTGTTGCTAATTCTCCTCCCTTGGGATACGGCTTCCTTGGGTGCACTGGAAAGGATGAGCTGCAGCTACCAGTCAAGGCTTCTGGTTTGCCTCTTGAACAGCCGAAATCCAGTGAGGGAGAGCTGCTGAGCGGCCAGGAGGATAAGTTTGATAGGCGGCAATAAAGGCAGCAGATGTCTATCTTTTGGGCCTTTGGGGCCTAAATAGAAAGGATTGATTGATTGATTGACGTATAAAGTTAATTTGACAAGCAAGGCTCTCCTTAAAGAATCCAAGGAATTCTTCTTGTCCTTCCAGGTCCCCTGCACCACCTTCTGCCAAAGCCATGTGTGAAGAGGAGACAACAGCCTTGGTGTGCGACAATGGCTCTGGGCTCTGCAAGGCTGGCTTTGCTGGGGACGATGCGCCTCGCGCAGTCTTCCCCTCCATTGTGGGACGCCCACGTCACCAGGTGGGTATCTCAAGCTTTGATTCTGGACTCAGAAGGGGTGCAAAACCCGGGCCAAGGTGGGACCCAGAGCCTCAAGAAGGGCAGTTCCTCTCCCGCTGAAAACAACCTTAGGATCTGGGTCCGACACCAGATGTGTTCAGGGAAAGAGGAGATGAAAAGCTACTAATTGAAATCTGAAAGGAAAGTGCGTCATGTGAGAACAAACAGGGCAATGTACCTGAAATGCCGATGATGCAAAAGTCACACACCTGGTGCACTTGGGTGTGTGGAACTTGCCATCACCCTCAAAATACAACATTGTCAAATGTCCAAAGAAAATTCAGTCTGGGTTTTTTTTTCAACTGCAGAACTTTTAGCATTTACTATGGGAATAGGGTCAGCCTGATCCTGAAGAAAGCAGACAGACACGTGGCTTACAAAAGGATTCAGACAGGATTAGGGCTAATCTTCTAGGGGCTCAGCGGCTGGTAAGAAGGGCCAGGAAGGCGAGACACAGCATCTGGGACCGCATTGATGGTCCTCCCTTTGGCCAGCCAAGGGTGGCCTAGCTCCCCTGCAGGAGGTAGACGGGTACTATGGGAGGCTGGTCAAAGAAAATGGGCCCATGGAGAAGCCAGGAGGGTAAATGGTTCTCGGGGCCAAATGGCTCTCTCCCTGGGCAGGGAAGAAGGAAGGGGTCCTGATCCTGCCCAGCTCAGCTACGATGACTCTCTAATTCTTGCCTGTGAGAAGGTTGAGCTGCCCTCTGAATGTTGGACAGCCCTTGGCCCCTCTTCTAAGCCAAGGCTGGAGAAAATGAAGCGCTTCATCAGGGCTTGTCGTAGGTTCTGCTTCCGTGGCCTGCTTGCCCTTACCCCCTTCCGGCCTTCCCTTTCTAGGGCGTGATGGTGGGGATGGGCCAGAAAGACAGCTACGTGGGGGACGAGGCCCAAAGCAAGAGAGGAATCCTGACTCTGAAGTACCCCATTGAGCATGGCATCATCACCAACTGGGACGACATGGAGAAGGTGGGATTTCACTCCAAGGTTGCACCTGACCTTCCGGTCTTTAAGCAGACATTCTGACCAGAAGCAGCTGGAGAGAATTCAGGCACCCTTCCTTATGTCTAGTGCAGGGGTGTCCAACCTTGGCAACTTTAAGACTTGTGGACTTCAACTCCCAGAATTCCTCAGCCAGCAAAGCTGGCTGAGGAATTCTGGGAGTTGAAGTCCACAAGTCTTAAAGTTGCCAAGGTTGGACACCCCTGGTCTAGTGGAATTCAATCAGCTGGTTCAAACCTCCCAGTTTCCAAGTAAATAAAATTTGAATTGGAGACAGATGTGCACTTAATTAAATTTCCCCCAGGGGGGAAAAAGGCTTCTGGGATGTAGGAAAGTAGGAATCTTTCCTATCTGATAGACAAAGGACAACAATTCTTTATAAAATGTCATCACCACCAATTCCCCCTTAAATCTTTAGGGTTTTATTTTCTGTTTGTGCTTCAGGCCGGTTGGGCAGCCTGATCCAGCCACGCAATGAGTTGGGTGGGTGGTCCCAATCAGCGGAGGGCCAGCTGAACATGCATGCCCATTGGTGGGAGGGTCAGCTGTGGTGGTGGTGGGGGTCCGGGATGAAGTGGGTGTAATAAGGGAGCTGCGTCCAAGTGTTCTAGACCAGGGGTCTCCAACCTTGGCCACTTTAAGACTTGTGGACTTCAACTCCCAGAGTTCCTCAACCAGCAAAGCTTTATCTAATGGGTTGTGAGAAGAACCTTGGGAAACAAGAGGGAAGAGAGGCAGCCTAGACCAGGGGTCTCCAACCTTGACCACTTTAAGACTTGTAGACTTAAACTCCCAGAATTCTCCAGCCAACTATGCTGGCTGGAGAATTCTGGGAGTTGAAGTCCACAAGTCTTAAAGTGGCCAAGGTTGGAGACCCCTGGCTTAGACCTCCTGCTGCTGCAAAGGAAGCCCAGCAACACTGCCTTTTTCTGTAGATCTGGCACCACTCCTTCTACAATGAATTGCGAGTGGCCCCGGAGGAGCACCCCACGCTGCTCACAGAGGCACCTCTGAACCCCAAGGCAAACCGGGAGAAGATGACCCAGGTAAACCTTCCATCCCAAGGCTGCTGGGTGAAAGGGCAGATACGGGGGATGAAGCCACTGCACCTGCATCCTCATGACGCCACGAGGGCAGAAAGCCTGGTTCTGCTGCAAGCTGGTGTCACAGGCAGAACTTGAGATGTGCACACCCACACACCCACACACCCGTCCCACCTGGAGCATTGGTCAGTGTGGCCTGTGCAAAGGAGGATTTGGGAGACCCAGGAAGCAGGCAGGTCAGAAGCTTCCTGGGCAAAACCAGGTGGGGAGGACTTCCCTTGGGCAGATCCTCTTCATTTTCAAGAGAGTTACACAAAGGATTGAGCGAGAGAGCCTGATTGATGACTCTGGGCTATGGACGTGTCCCATTGGAGAAGATGAATTATGATACACCCAGAGGGATGGGGTGGGGGGGAAACCAGGGCCAAGGGTGACAATGAATGATGCGCCTCAGAGTCGGCTACACCCAGGCAGTGCCAAACATGTTAACTCCCAATCAATCCTTTGGAAGTTTTGGAAGTTTGTCTTGAGACTCAGGATTTAATTGGGGGTAACTGCCGGAATCCTGACACCCCTGTTTTTAGATTCACAGAGAGCGCCCCTTGGGTTTTCCACAATGGTTCCCGTGCATTATTGAGCAAACCCTATTCTTGGTGATCTGATGCTCCCGTCTTGGTCCTGTTCCTGATTTTCGTTTTTGCTCCCACAGATCATGTTTGAGACCTTTAATGTCCCAGCCATGTACGTTGCCATCCAGGCAGTCTTGTCCCTTTACGCATCTGGCCGAACCACTGGTGAGTGTCTCCGTCTTTACCTTCTTCACCAGTTTGCATTTGGGTGGTTTTGTAGCATACATACATACATACATACATACATACATACATACATACATACATACCATTTAATTCATCACCATCCCCTCTAAATCACTCTACACTTAGAGCAGCAAGGACAAATCCAGACATAAGTCTTAAGAGCGCTGCTGAAAGGGAAAACAAAGCTGTTTAAAGGAGCTGCGTTCTTCCCTGGGGCTGCCAGAACCTGGAAACGCAGCTGCTTTAAAGGCTGGCTTAGAAGTGAACTGTGGGCATCTTTTACCAGCTGCTTCCCCCTTACGGCAAGCGTTCTGGCCAGGCTCATTTAATCCCTTGGTTGGATTCTTTAGGTGGAGCTATAGAAGTTTGGCTTCATATAACTGTATAAGCTTGTGCTGGAGATCAGTTCTTCCTACACTGGCCCCTCCAGCTACCCTGGGCCCCTGTGAATGCTCCAAGGCAGGGGTCTCCAAGCTTGGCAACTTTAAGCTGGCTGGGGAATTCTGGGAGTTGAAGTCTGCCAGGCTTAAAGTTGCCAAGCTTGGAGACCCCTGCCCCAAGGGACCTCAGGCTGGGTAAGGGAGGCTGTGACAGCATCCTTCAGCCACACGCACCAATGGGCGTCTCTCTTACACACCCGGCTTTGGCTAGGAGGTGGGGAAGAAAGTAACTAATGTTTCCCTTTTTTAATTTCAAGGTATCGTCTTGGACTCTGGTGATGGTGTCACTCACAATGTGCCCATTTACGAAGGTTATGCTCTGCCACACGCAATTATGCGCCTGGATCTGGCTGGCCGGGACCTTACGGACTACCTCATGAAGATCCTCACCGAGAGAGGCTACTCCTTTGTCACCACCGGTAAGGGGGAATTGGGCCTCTCGGGCTCTGCAGGGACAGGAGGACGGACTCTCTTAGTATTTCTTTCTCTGCCCAGGAGCAAAGGGACTCTTCTTTTAGGGAACCGTCCAGTCTCTTCTTAAAAACCTCCAGTGATGGAGCCCCCACAACTTCTGGTGGCGAGCTGTTCCACTGGTTAATTGTCCTCACTGTTAGGAAGTGTCTCCTTAATTCCAGGTTGCTTCTCCCTTCGATCAGTGTCCAATCATTGTTTCTTGCCTTGCCCCTCCGGAGCTTTGGAGGTGTGGATTAGTGCAGGACATATAACTCAGAGGGGCCTATGTCTGTTCGTACATGCTTCACCCCTGCATGTTCAGGGCCCCGCTGGGGGCTGCTGCAGGAGCAACTGGCCTGTGTCTTCCACAGCTGAAAGAGAAATTGTGCGGGACATCAAGGAGAAGTTGTGCTACGTCGCCCTGGATTTTGAGAATGAGATGGCAACGGCGGCTTCCTCGTCATCCCTGGAGAAAAGCTACGAGCTGCCTGATGGACAGGTCATCACCATCGGCAACGAGCGCTTCCGTTGCCCCGAAACGCTCTTTCAGCCCTCGTTCATAGGTCAGTCTCTCCAGGGGGGGAATCAAGGACAAAGCAACTCGTTCTGAATAAAGAACGAATGGAAAACCATAAACTCCTCTGCAGTGAAACTGTAGGAAACCCTAAAGCAGAGGTCTCCAAACTTGGCCACTTTAAGACTTGTGGACTTCAACTCCCAGAATTCTGGGAGTTGAAGTCCCCAAGTCTTAAAGTGGCCAAGTTGGGATTCTGGGAGTTGAAGTCCACAAGTCTTAAAATGGCCAAGTTTGGGATTCTGGGAGTTGAAGTCCACAAGTCTTAAAATGGCCCAGTTTAGGATTCTGGGAGTTGAAGTCCACAAGTCTTAAAGTGGCCAAGTTTGGGATTCTGGGAGTTGAAGTCCACAAGTCTTAAAGTGGCCAAGTTTGGGGACCCCTGCCCTAAAGTCTTGGTTTCAGTGAAGCTAGCAATTACATGCCAGTTAGCAATAACAAATAGCTTTTGTTTTTCTGTTGTATGCGCTGGTCAAAAAAAGCCAGCATGGCAACCACAAAGGTGGAATCAAAGCCCGGCCTCTTTTTAGATGCATTGCATAGGCCCTGGCCCATTACTACCTGAACACGAGCACTGGACATGGGAGGGATCACTCACCTTTTCCAAAGATGTTCTGCGGAAAGAAATTGTGCCCGATAGTAGTATTTGGGGTAGCGACAGTGATAAACCAAGGTGAACTTTGTGCAAAATCCATCCTTCCAGCTAGACAGGGGTTTCTAGCTCCATTCTGAAATGCTCACTGGGTCTCTGGCCTTGCACTCTCTCCCCAGGCATGGAATCGGCTGGTATCCATGAGACGACATACAATTCCATCATGAAATGTGACATCGACATTCGCAAGGACCTCTATGCCAACAATGTTCTTTCCGGAGGCACCACTATGTATCCTGGCATTGCAGACAGGATGCAAAAGGAAATCACCGCCTTGGCTCCCAGCACAATGAAGATCAAGGCAAGTCTGCTTACTTTTGGGGTCTCCAACTCCTGGGGCGGGGCCAACTACGGGGCAGCGACCGGGGTGGGATTCAAATTTTTTAACAACCCGTTCTGTGGGTGTGGCTTAGGTGGTGGGTGTGGCTTGGTGGTCATGTGACTGGCTGGGTGTGGCCAACTCAACATCACTCACATCGAGGCACGCATCTCCTCACCTGGCCACTCATGACTGTGGGGATGCTGCAACAGTCGTAAGTGTGAAAAATGGTCATAAGTCACTTTTTTCAGTGCCATTGTAACTTGGAATGGTCCCTCCACACAAGCAAAGTACCAGCAAAGGAGGGGGGGAAAACTCCAGAGACGTTCCAGAGACAGGAAGTAAGCAACACCAGAATGTTTCCTTCCTGCCCTCCTTACAGGATTAGGCCAGTAATTTCTTCTAACAACCAGTTCTCCGAACTGCTTAGAATGTTAACAACCGGTTCTAGAGAATAGGTGCGAACTGGTAGAATCCCACCCCTGGCAGAGACCCATTCAGAACTGGGCTGCACGAGTGGCAGTCAAGCACTCTCAGCTCCATTTGTACAAGCAGCTGGCACTCACGCACAGGTTGCACAGGCGGAGCTTCACACGCGCACACGAGGGCTCACTGCTTGAGCAAATGGAGCTGTGCACAGGAGTGCATACACCTGCCGCTCACACTGAACGACTTCCTCTCCCCCCTAGCAAAGCTAGAAAGGTTTAGCCCATCAGCCATCTCTAGGGGTTGTGCAACCTCAGAGAACAGAGATCAGTTCTGTGTACTTGGGGTAACCGCCAGCAGCTGTGGCAAGAGATAATCCATAAAACTATGGGAGAATTTGATTGGGAGCCTCCCAGAGTTGGTCGCAAGATGGGCAGCTCTATAAATGTTTGAAATTAAATAAACAAGTCAACCAAAATGTCTTGTTCCTGTGAGCAGATGATTGATCCAACTCTCTTGAATTTAGGACCCATTGATGTGGATTTTTAGGATTCTGCACATTTAGGAAAAATCAAATGCAGCATCCTAAACTATAAACATTGGACAAATATTGCATAATATACATATACCAAGCATTATGTTGTGGGGGTGAGCTTTACGGCTGTTCAAGTTGGAATTGTTTGTTTTTGGTTAATCCTGCCTCTTTCTGATTCCACTGTCAACTGACCAGTAAATGGACCTCCACGTTTTCTAGTCTCATGGAAGGAAGTTCTCTTTCTCTCCTGCTAACCTCTACAAACCGAGCTAGGATTAAGAATTAAGATGGAAGATCAGAATCTGGTCCAAAAGCGGTTTCTTTCTTCTTTCTTTCTTTCTTTCTTTCTCTTTCTTTCTTTCTTTCTTTCTTTCTTTCTTTCTTTCTTTCCTTCCTTCCTTCCTTCCTTCCTTCCTTTTCTTCTTCCTTTCTTTCTTCTTTCTTTCTTTCTTTCTTTCTTTCTTTCTTTCTTTCTTTCTTTCTTTCTTTCTTTCTTTCTTTCTTTCTTTCTTTCTTTCTTTCTTTCTTCCTTCCTTCCTTCCTTCCTTCCTTCCTTCCTTCCTTCCTTCCTTCCTTCCTCTTTCTTTTCCTTCCTTTCTTTCTTCCTTCCTTTTCTCCCTCTTTTACATGGCATTCATACCTTTTGTAAGACAGCTGTTCTCATGGATCTGGGTTTCTCTACCCCCGAAACGTGAGATCTGTATTCTTCTTGCTCACTCGTAACCGTTTTGGAAATCTTTCCACAGATCATTGCTCCTCCTGAGCGCAAATATTCTGTTTGGATTGGAGGCTCCATTCTGGCCTCTCTCTCCACCTTCCAGCAAATGTGGATAAGCAAACCAGAATATGACGAAGCCGGCCCTTCAATTGTACACCGGAAGTGCTTCTAAAGACCCCCAAACCGGATTATTCTCAAGCCAGAAGACTCCTCCCTTCCTTCTTCCTTCGCATTGAGTTCTGAACCTTGCAAGTAGCATTAAACACTGTTTTTCAAGCCATGTGGTCTCTGTATTTTTTCTGCCGTTTTCATTTTAGCTGCTTTCAATAAATATCTTAGTGCTTTATCATATCCCAGCCATCCTCAACGTCCGACCACAAGGGAGCCCCAAATTTATGTCTTTAAGCAAGACGTTTGTTACATGCATTTTGCCCCAATTTCATGCTACCGTTGTTAAGTGAAACATGCAGTTGTTAAATTAGAAATGCAGTTGTTAAACAAATTTGGCTTCCTCATTGACTTTCCTTGTCAGACGGTCGCAAATGGGGACCACATCATCTTGGGACACTGCAACCATCATTACTATGAGTCAGTCAGTAAAGACATGGCTTTCCATCTTCCCCAGGCCAGGGCAATGATAAATCAGTGATTCCTTTTCCAATTTGACCCTTGGCTGGAGGAATGCAGGGTGGTGCCCCTCACCCCATTGGGCCCCTGGCTTTTCTCCACCTGGCCGGAGGCAGCCGTGGTGTCAAGTCAAAAAACATTTTATAAACACGTTTTATAGTTGACAACAGAAAGGAGGGGGAGAGTTTCAAAGAGCAGGCGGCAGTGTGGAATCGAAAGTACCTTCCATTCATATTTTCTTCAAAGACTGATTAGATGACTGAAGCTTCTGCTGTGCAAAAATCTAATTGGAGAGCATGATTGATGACTCTTGGCTATGGACGTGTTTCGTTGGATGATACACCCAGAGGGGTGGGGGGGGGAAAGCAGGATCAAGGGTGACGGTGAATTACGTATCTCAAAGTCGGCTACGCCCAGGTTAGTGCCGGACGTAGAATGTTAGCTTCAAATAAATCCTCTTTAGTTTTGGGAGTGTGGCTCGAGGCTCATGATTGAATTGGAGTAACTGCCAGAATCCTGAGATGTGGCCTCACTCTGGAGGGGTCAAGCCAGGGGAGACCTTGGCGGAACAGGGCGTGGGGTCCCCCTCCCCGAGGAGCCTCTTTCAGCCCCCCGCTGCTGGCTGAGCTTTTGTGTCCCCACCCGCACCCCACCCCCCACTCTTAATTTGGAGCACAAAGAATGGGGGATTCTCTGTACAAATGAACTCCAAGGTCAATCTGTCAAAAATTATTTATTAAAATATTAACAAACGCTTCAGTATAAAACTTAATTTATCACCGTATACACTGGTAAAAAAACTGGCAAATATTTATTAAATTATTAATAAATATGTACATTAAATATTATCACACACTAGAGGTGGCCTTCAGCCGATGCTGACCAGTTCTGGAGAACCGGGAGCGGAAATTTTGAGTAGTTGGGAGAACCGGCCAACCCCATCTTTTCTCTGCCTCCCATTGAGTCCCAGCTGGATCTCCTTTGGTTGCCCTGCCCAGGAGAACGGAGCTGGAAAGCAGGTTAGTGGGGTGGGGAGGGAAGGGGGATTTTGCAATATATCCTTCCCCTGCCACGCCCACCAAGCCCCGCCCACAGAACCTGTAGTAAAAGAAGTTGAATCCCACCAATGACCCTCCCCCTCAGTTTGCACCAAGACTTTCCAGCCAAAGAAAAAGTCCCCGACAATGGAGACGTCCTGCGTTGTTGCTTTGCCTGGCCAAGAGATCCGGGACCCTGGCGAAGTCTGGAGCCTCGGTTCACTAGCTGGTGAGGCTGTAATCCACGATGACCCGAGGGCCCCCAGGCTGCTTGGTCACGGCAACGGCCTCGTCATTCTGGCTGGAGGTGCAGATGAACCATTCTGGGCACTCGGCGGATTCGAACCTGGTGTGCTTCCCGTTCGCAATTTTGTAGAAAAGGAAACGGCCCAGCTGAGATTTGTCCAGGTTCCCTTGGATGGTGGCTTCCTGCAGGGGGAAGAAACCTGGGTTAATGCTCGGAGTGCAGCCCGGGAGGAGTGGACGGTCTACACTGGGGCCTATAGCGAGGGTAGTGGGCTGGCTATAGCCCAGGGCTCGCCCACCTTGGCCACTTTAAGCCTGGCGGACTTCAACTCCCAGAATTGAAACTCCCAGCATGCCACACACCCACCGCGCCACGCTCACAGAACCGGTGGTAGAGAAAATGTTGAATCCCACCCCCCTAAGACAGAGCCACTGACCTCCAACTGCAGCACCGGCTGTCCATCTTTCGATACGCAAGAGATATAAAACTTCCCCCTCTGGATGCTCAATACCACAGGGACCTTTTGAGTTCCAGCCTCGATTTTGGGACGATACACAGACATCTTTAGCTTCACTGAAAAAAATAAAAATAAAACCCGTGGTGAAAATTACCGCTTTCTGTTTGGCTGGACCCAGAGACCTGGGTTGCCCCCTAATTCAGCCTGGCGAGGGAGAGGTAGCCACCGGGCTTCACCTGCTTGCTCCATGTTGAGGCCCTGAAGGTGCATGGCCACCAACTGTGCCGGCTCCTTGAAGACGAGGGACTTGTGGTCAGTATCTTGGATGTTGTAGACGATATTCTTCCAGAAGTGATAGATGGAACTGGTGGCTTCGGTGGAGCTGCCGATGTCGAAAGTGACCGGTTCTGAATAGGGGAATACATTCTCGTTTGATTTATTCCGTTCCCCCCCTTAAGGCAACTGTTGATGTTGCCACCACCGAATCCCCCACAAGTTCAGCCAAATGGACTTTGGAGATTCTGCCCTCCTCCAGGAGCAGCTGAGCCTGCTAGCCTTAAAATTGGTAGTAAGGCGACGGAGAGGACAAGTTTGGGGAAAGCTCTCACTTCGCTCTCGTAGTTTAAGTAGAATTATTCCTCCACAAGACAGGTAATTTTTCTAATCCTCTAGAAGATTGCTGAAACAAAACCCTAAACGTTCAGCTGTCAGATACTTTTTCCTAACACTCCCCCGTTTTACAAGTTGAATCTACGTGGTCCACCATAACTATCATTACAGTCGCTGGAGCAACCCTTAGCAGGCTGCATTTTCTAGGCCTTGCTGCCCTTTGGTATAAAGAGCCCAGGGCGAAGACAGCGTGAGCTTCTGTGCTCCAAATTGGGATCTCGTAGTTGTCCTACTGCTTGTTTGCTCTGAGAGATAACAGTCTGCTGGAAGGGATTTCTTACAGCCGCAAAACATCAAGTGGGCGTTTGATGATGCAACTCTACCTAAGATTGTGCTTAGAATGTCCAACAGATCCTCATCCGAGAAGAGCCTGGCGGGACACTTCCTCAGGGTCTCACTCGCAACGACAATCAGCACCGCTTTCCTGAAGCTCTTCAGGGGCTCATTCTTGGTCGCTGCTACCTGGATCTCCACCTCGCTGGTCTGGAAGGCTTTCTGTGGCAAAAGAGGAATGAGCAGGAGATTCTTAAAATCAAAGTTTGCTCCCTTAAAAGGAACAGGAGCCAAGTCCTTTCCCAGCCAACTTCCTTCAAACCTGTATCCCAGGGAGATAAAATACAGCTATCGTTTTTATAAACTCGGTGATCTATATTTAAACCCCCCCCCCCCCACACACACACATTAGACCCATTAAGGTACCTGTTCATAGACAATAAATATGGTAGCAAGTTAAAAATGAAAGATCATGACCGCAATGGCCACCCAAATCCAGCATGCTGCCGATTCACACTGCCAGAAAGTTAGGTCCCTGATTGTGATGGATTGTGTGGCTTTCAGGCAATAAGACATGATGGCTGAAATGGCCACAAGGAATAGGATGCCAGTAGTGGGCTCCCTGTTGGAGGGCCTAGACTCATTTGCATCTTTTTTGGCAGTTTATCAGGGATCCTAGTGATGGGGGATTTTTGACAATACTTGGAATGTGAAAAGCAGCCAGTCAAGTTCCCGAGATGCTGAGTCTAATCCTGGCCTGGGCCCTTTCCTCCTCCCATCCTTCAGGAACAGGGAGAGGCTGGGAAAGAGGTATGGCTGGTCCATCACATTAAAAAGCTTCAGCTGAGCTCCAGATACTGGTTGGAGTACAAGGTGGCTTGGACATGCCCAGGTTTGCAGTTCCAGCCGAATGCTGATGAAGGACCTGCCAAAAGTCCTTGTCTGAGCAGAGGAGCCACGTTCCAGAAGAAGATGGTTGAGCAACTTACCTTTGTCAGGTACGGCTGTTCCAGTGCACAGAACTGCATCTTGCTGGGGCTGTGAAGCACAGGAAAGAAAAGTTGAGTCAACGCCTTTCCCCTTATTTCTGACAGTCAATTTATCACGGTTAGAGCAGAAGGACTCCTGGAGCCAGCGATTACACCCACGTTCATTGAAGGGTGTCTTTCCTCTGGCTTCTCAGAAGAGACCTTTGCTTGTTATCTAGAGCAAACATGAAAAGGCAAACACAGAGACAGACAATTCAGGGTAAACTTAGTACCTGCAGAAAAAGGCTGGCAGATTTCTTCCCGATCTCTTCTCCTCTTCAAATTGGCTTCTGGTCTCCTGGGGTAGTCCTTTATATACGTTGTGCAGCTGGTGAAGAGGAAGTTTCTCCGTTTCTAAGAACAGGATGCGGTCGATTGTTGATTGTGAAAAATGGAGAAATCCTTAAAAACAATACAACTTTGCATAAAGACATCTGGGAAATTATTGAAAGCAATGATGTGTGTTTGGATATTCTGTGTGAACTGCAGGAAAATTATGACTTCATTGCCAAGGCCCAACCCATGCTGAGTCTTGCCAGCTCAACATAATCCAGAGGTGCCTCCGGGCCTTTGCAAGCAGCAGATCACCCATTAAGTGATCTCAGCTCAGCAGCTTCTGCCTTCACTCCTCCATTGCTGGAGGTGTCCCGTAAGAGGTGCTCAGTTGCAGGTGTGTAGGCTGCAGCCATTGAAGAGTTCCCTGGCCTGTGGGACATTACCCACATCACGGCTGAAAGAGCCTGTTGACTGCCAAAGTGCTGTTGCCATCTGTGAAGGCCGTTGTATTATTCCGTAGTACCCACACCATGCTGGGATCAATTGTAGGCAGAGGCTGCATTGGGTGAACCTCATGCAGTAGAATTTAACTTTGCTTGAATCAGGTGGGAGGTTTTTGTCTTTGTTTGTCCTGACCCCATTCCTGGAATTGCTCGTGGGAATGAAACATGCTCCCAGTTGATTACAATACTCCTAGATTACTTGCCAGATGCAGGGGTGGGATTCTACCAGTTCGCACCTATTCGCTAGAATTGGTTGTTAACATTCTAAGCAGTTCGGAAAACCGGTTGTTAGAAGAAATTACTGGTCTAATCCTGTAAGGAAGGCAGGAAGGAAACATTCTGGTGTTGCTTACAGAAACTGCCTCTCCGTTAACCCTTATTACATTCTTGGCAGGACTGGACTTCCTGTCTCAGGAACTTCTCTGGAATTTTTCCCCCCTCCTTTGCTGGTACTTTGCTTGTGTGGAGTGACCATTCAAAATTACAATGGCACTGAAAAAAGTGACTTAGGACCATTTTTCACACTTACGACTGTTGCAGCATCCCCAGTCATGAGAGGTCAGGCGAGGAGATGCGTGCCTCGATGTGAGTGATGTTGAGTTGGCCAAGCCTAGCCAGTAACATGACCACCAAGCCACGCCCACCACCTAAGCGACACCCACAGAATCGGTTGTTAAAAAATTTGAATCCCACCCCTGGCCAGATGGTGGCCTCCTTTGTGGAAATACTGGTGGGACTGTCGTTGGATTCATCAACCAAGACTGAGGGATGGAACATGAAGTCCAATCACTGTTCCAGATTACACCTTTTGCAGCGGATCCATCTCTCCTGTAAAAAGAGTAATTAGGTTGTGGTGAAATTGCACTGCTAGGTTGAGGCTTTTGTCTCCAAAGTAAAATTCCTGTGTGGGAGTCAACAGCACAACGTGGCCCAGAATCCCTTTTGGAGGGAAATGGGACGTTCAAATAATATGAAAGATAAACAAGCCAGCAAACAAACGACAGTAGTTTTAAAGGCTAAGACAGGTGCCATCATTCTTTTCGGCTTCATGTTTAGGGTGATTTTCAATTGGGGGAAAAATCTGAAATCTAATTGCAAAAGTACATTTATGCAACTAGCAAGCAGAGGGAGGAGATGGGGCAGCCCCCCCCCGCCCCCCCACTGACACTTGGTTGGAGCCCCTCAGGGCTGCTTCTCCAGCCTGGGAGACGTTCCCTGCTGCTTGACCAGCTGCCCTCCGGTCCTGGGCTTCTCTGGGTCAAAGGTCTCACTCTCAGGAGCCGAGCTTGGGGCGGAAGCTGTTAGTCGAGCTGGCACCGTCTTTGGGCATTCCCAGGTTGAGTCTTGTGGTGGCGTCACTCGCTTGTGGTTTTGATAGGAAGTGGATCTCTGCTCTGAGTCACTGCTGTTGCTTGGCTTCTTTCCTCGGTGGATTTCCTCTTACGACCAGCCGCTCCGCAACGTTGGCTCCAGGCCCTGATCCACCTCCACCTGAGCAAAGGCCTCCAGTGTCAGACCCCTCCTTTGTCAATGCTCTTTTAAGGACACCTGGCTTGTCAATCTAAGGGAATGCCCCACCCCCCTCCCTCCCCTCCCTCCCTCCCTCCCTCCCTCTCATGACGTGAAGGGAAGAGGAAGAGGAAATGTGCATGTGAGAGAATGCACACTTTTTGCTAGGAACTGCCGCCCTATGAATAATGGCTATTGCTTTCATCATCAAATTTCCCAGCATAATAATAGAGTTTAGAAATATTCTGGTTGAATATTTCTAAATCAAAGGCAGGTAGGAAGATTAGACACACCTGAGAGGCATCCTTTTCTTCAGAGTCCTTTGACTTCAAAACTGACTGAAAGACTGAGATGAGGACATAGATGAGGAACTCATGAAATTTGCATTAATCTGACATTAATCTGGCAGGAATAGCCAACACCCAGAAGACAGCCTTAAGGTACAGGGGGATCTCCAAACCCTTCCATCCTCCCTCCCCCGCCCCACCATCCAGCCAGAGCTGATGAAGCTTCTTGGATAAGAAGCAACATGTCTTCTTCTTCAAGGAAAAAACACAGTCCAGTTGCCATTTGAAAAAGCACCTTGAGACAACCATCACCTGGAGGACTGAGAATCTCCATAGATGTCCCAAAGGTGTTTTTTTTTTTTCAAGAGGCAACTGGACTTTCTGGTTTTTCTTTGAAGACGTTTTGCTTCCCATCCAAGAAGCTTCTTCAGCTCTAACTGGATGGAGGGGAATAGAAGGATTTGTGATTCCTTGAAGACAGCTGGTCATTTGCATCCTTTTAGCCTTTAGTCTTCAAAGAAAAAAACAGAAAGTCCAGTTGCCTCTTGAAAAAGCGCCTCTGGGACAACCATCACCTGGAGGACTGAGAATCTCCATAAACAATTTCCATAGATGTTTTATGCTTAGGCAAGAAAAAACAAATGCGCAGGTATAGAATCGGTGCTCCCTGGCTCAATAGCAGTAATTGTGAGAGGGATCTGGGAAACCTAACGGACAATCAGATATGAGCCAGCAGTGCTGCTGCTGCAGCCGCCAAAAAAGATATTGCAGTCTTGAATGGCATCAACAGGTGGATGGAATCAAGATCACAAGAAGTCGCAAGAACACTTTATACTGCACTAGTGAGACCATTCGTGGAACACATCGTTCAGTTTTGCACACCACAATACAAAAAAGATGCTGAGACTCTAGAAAGAGTGCAGAGAAGAGCAACCAGGATGTTTGCGGGGCCAAAGGCTAAAACATACGATGAATGGTTGCAGGAACTGGGGGTATCCAGTCTAACGAAGAGGCGGTTTAGAGGTGACACAAAAGCCACCTTCCACTACTTGAGGGAAGGTTGGCTTATTCTCCAAAGCAGCCGAGGGCAGGACAAGAAGCCATGGGGGAAACTTATCAAAGAGAGATCCAACCTAGAAATAAGTAGGAATTTCCTGACAGCGAGAACAATTAATCAGTGGAACGTCTTGCCTCCTGGGGCTGTTGGTGCTCCATCACCACTGGTCTTTAAGAAAAGATTGGACAACAACTTCACAATGATGGCATTCCCAGAATTCCTCTCCAGTCAGTTTAACTCGGGAATCCTGGGAGTTGAAGTCCACAAATCTTAAACTTGCCAAGTTTGAAGACCCTTGGAGTAGGGTCTCCTACTTGAGCCTCCCTCCAATCCTATGAATCTATGAATGATCAATGTGGTGTGTCCATAAAACTGCCATGATTTGTTGTTAGTGGGGAAATCACGACTTTAATGCCAGAAGATCTCAAGGCAACTGGTCTAAGTATGTGTTCTGACCCAAACCCTTGTCCAATAAAACCAACATGGACCAAGTTGAGTCCTCGCTCTCTTCAGCCATCCGCACCTGCTGCCGGCTAACCACAACAGTATGAGACAAAAGGAAAGTTACAAGATGTGACGGGGGGGAAAAAAGATGTTGTAAGGCACATTTATGCTGTGGTTAAGTTTAAACATACAGTAAACTGGGGGGAAAAAATCAAGATTTGATCCCTGGGCAGTAATGCAGAAGTACATAAAAACTCCAACTCTGCTCCCATCTAATAGTTTTAGGATTATTGCAGCTTAGATGTATGTATGAGTATTTTCCTTTCTTTCTTTCTTTTCCTTTTTTTTTTTTTTTTGTCTTCAAGGAAGCTTTGATCTTTTCTCAGGCCCCGTTTCCGGAAGTGGTTTCTTCCTAGTGCTGAGGGGGAGGCCTGCCCCCAACGTCACCAGCTGGTCTTGTGATTGTGCCACAACTAGAAACCGAGGTGCTCTGGACTCCTAGGCCAAAGGGGCTGTTTCCAGAGGGTTGGGTTGACTGAACAGACACAACCTTGTGTTTTCCTGATGAGGCTGGAGTTCACAACGGTTGTGTCTCTGGCAGGTGTGGGGGCCATTAGACAGAGTCTCTCGTCTGTCTCTTGAATGGTCACACACACACACACACACTTGATTGGAGCCCAAAGGCCAAAAAATACAAATTTGTGCTAAGAATTTAATTAAAATTATTATTATATTAAAATATTTAAAAAACAAAAGTTAGAAAACTAAGAGAAAAAAGAAAGAAGAAAATAGTGCTTTCCAAAAGAGGATAAAAAAAATTACAGCCTCAATCTTTTACTTTATATTTCTCAGCATTTGAAGTCATTTCTATAATAACAATCATTCTAATAACGTTAGAATGATTTTAATAATGTTAACAATATATAGCATATAGAATTTTAATATAATAGTTTAATATCTAATGTTTTATAACAAGATGATTCCGTGGTGGCACAGTGGTTAGAAGGCAGTACTGCAGGCTACTTCTGCTGATTGCTGCCTGCCTGCCATTTGGCAGTTCGAATCTCACCAGGCTCCAGGTTGACTCAGCCTTCCATCCTTCCAAGGTGGGTAAAATGAGGACCAGGATTGTTGGAGGCAAGAGGCTGACTCTGTAAATGCACTATGAAGTACTATGAAGCAGTATATAAGTGTTATTGCTATATAAAACTCAGCACTTTCTTTCATTTCTTTAACACAGGTAAGTTTTGCATGAACCGTAAGAGGGAGCTCCAACATAGGGAATCTTTATTAAAGCCTGGACTGCTTCAGTGTTTGGTGTAGCCCAAAGCTTCCCTTTGATGCAATTTTTTCCAAAGCGTTGTATTTGAGCACTCATGAGAACCACTGTAGCCGAGGGTCGAACTGTGGAGAGCACCCAACCACCAGCCCTCTAAATATTCTGGCTTTATCTGCCCCTCTAAATATGCCTAATGCTATCATTTGCTTTTAATTGTAATTTTCAATTTTATAAACAGAAATTCTAAGTGTAAACCTATTTAGTGTTTTCCCAAAACGAGGAGGAGGAAACGCTGCAGAGAAAGCCCTGCCTGACTGCTTTCCTCTGTGGGAAGGGAACTTCACGAAGACGGTAGTGTCACACAAAAAAATAGGAAAAGCCCAAGGGGAACATCAGGCCAGCCAGAAAACAAACTTACATAGGAAAAGGAATCAAATAAAAAGTATTAAAGAATCCCTATAGACAAAAGCCTAAGGAATTAAGAAAACTAGACAAATAGAAAAAAGGAAACAAAAGATAATTCAGAAAACCCTTACGAACACAGGACGTACCAAATAAGCAAAACAAACAGACAAAAGACACAAAATATAAATTACAAAAGGGGCAGACAGGAGATTACCACAGAACAAATATCAAAAACTATCTTAAGCTAAAAGAGATTACAGAAAACCAATAATACAATCTGTCCACCCCGCGGAGTTTGCCTTCCGCACCCCCCGGAGTTTGCCCTCCGGCGGGAATAAAGACAAACTCAAACAGGATTTGCAACATTAGGCACAAATACAAACACTCACACAAAATCAACTTACAGAGGGAGAAAAAGGTATAAAAAACCAGGGATTTACCATAAGAAGCTAGCCTAGCCCAGGAACGCAGACTTCTCGCTGTTCTCCGCCTTCCTGAAAAATAAAAAGATCCAGCTTTCAAGCAGTTGTCTGTATCCTTGCGCCGGAGCTCTCCCAGCGGGAAAATCTAATCCTCGAGAGAAAGGCATTTTGACACCTTTCAACACCTTGAAGAATGTCTTACAGGTGAGTTGCATAGCCACAGAAGATCATCTCTTTAAATGGACTCCCTGAGATCTGGAAATAAAATCTGACTCTGTGGAGGCTGGTGGTAATGACCGAGTAAACAATGATCAGCTCAAGTAAAATGTCAGAACAAATGTGGTTTGGTGTATTTTAAATATGTTTTCTCAACAAACACAGCCTCTTTGCTCAGATGAAATGGACTCCTCTTTTATTTATTGAAAACATTTCAAACCTGCTCTTCAGCCAAAGCGGCTCCTCAAACAGCTTATGGATCAATAAAAAGAGATAGGGCTTATTCCCAGGCATGCAAAATAAAAAATAAAATGGAAAAGATGAAAAGAAAAGACAACTCTGGTGCCAATTTGCGAGGTGAGGGTTGCCTTGTGGTTGGAAATCATCTCCCCACAGCTGGAAGTGATTCAGAGCAGCCAAACTACATGGCTTCCCTGCTGTGGCTTCCCTGCCTGAGCCTGGCGCTCCCTTGCAGCTGGAAATGGGCCTTTCAGAAGCTCCACTTGTTCTCCTGCTTGGCTAATCGGTGGCCCCGAGGAAGTCCTGGAATGCAGCCCCGGGGGAGACAGAGCAGAAATGCAGGTCAAAACAGGCAAGGAAAGGGCAAGTTTTTGAAGTTCCAAGTGTCCAAATGAGTTCAAATCACCAGGACCTGATGGATCCCACCCCGAGGCTCTGAAGGAGCTGGCAGAAGGTGTGATCTCAGAACCCCCGAAGAACAAGGGGAGAAGCAACCTAGAACTAAGCAGAGGCTCCCTGGGGGTAAGAACAGTCAACCCATGGAACAACTTGCCTTCAGAAGTGGTGGGGGCTCCACCACTGGACAGCCATTTATCTGAAACGGCGTAGGGTTCCCTGCTCGAGCAGCGGGTTGGACTAGATGACCTCCAAGTCCCTTCCAGCTCCATTATTCCGACCAATTACTATTATTTATTTACTTTTAAAGAAATACTTAGTATATCCCAGAAGGTGTGGGGGGAGGAGAGAAGGTCTATGTTGTTTTGCTTTCCTCCCCTTTCTCTAAAACATGACTTGTGTTTTGGATTATAACGCTATTTTGTGTTCTTGTAGTTTTGTCCTTTTGAGCTTTTTCTTTGACCCCCTCCGCCCCCCACCCCCCCGGAAAGCAAATGAAAGTATCTGTTGTCCTCTAAGTTGGCTTCTGCAGGGCTTTCAAAAGACTCTCGAGGACAAAAGGGGAGCTTGAACTCGCCTCTTCGGCGGGATGAATGCATTGTCCTCAATGGGTCCATTGAAGTGAGCCATGCAGGAAGTGCTTCTACTGAGCTGTGCTCTTCCCATCCCACCAGCTTTCTCCTGCATGGGGACATGGACCGGATGGTGGCATTTCAAGACAGAGGAAAGAGGGGCATCGATCAGGACCTGGTAAGGAAGCAAGTCGTGGCACCTGCTGCCGCGTGGAGTGAGGTCCCCCCCAGGATCGGTGGGGCTCCTGTCCCTAAGGCGACTCCCAGGGGCCTTCAGGAGCTGGCTCTTCTCCTGGGCCTTAGACTGCAGCCCCTTTGGATTTGTTTTGCGATGGGTTATTAGCTGAATTCACCATCAGTTCTCTTTTGTCATTTCATTATAGTTTATCTGCTTTAGTAAGGCCACACCGAGAGTCCTACATCCAGTTTTGGTCACCACACTATAAGAAAGATGTTGAGTCTCTAGAAAAAGTACAGAGAAGAGCAACCAGATTGATTAGGGGACTGGAGACTAAAACACATGAACAACGGTTGCAGGAACTGGGCCTGGCTAGTCTAGGGAAGAGAAGGACCAGGGGAGACAGGAGAGCATCTTCCAATATTGGAGGGGCTGCCAAAGAGAGGAGGAAGGGGGTCAAGCTATTCTCCAAAGCCCCTGAAGGCCAGACAAGGAATAATAATGGATGGAAACTAAACAAGGAGAGATTTAACTTGGAAATAAGGAGAAACTTTCTGACAGTGAGAACAATCCACCAATGGAACAGAAGTTGCCCTCGGAAGTTGTGGGAGCTTCATCACTTGAGACCTTCAAGAAGAGCTTGGACGGCCATTTGTCAGAAATGGTGTCGGGTCTCCTGCTTGAGTGGATGCGGGGGTTAGACTAGATGACTTATAAGGTCCCTTGCAACTCTGATTATCTGTTATTTTCTGTTTTGGCTTATCTTTATTCTACACACCTGGGGTTGGTATGATGGCTCCTGAATTGGATAAATAAAATCAGATTAAATGAAAACACCAGGATATCCAGCGCAGGCAAGCAAACCCCCCTTGCAGCCCGTGGTAGCAAGGGGCCTCTCTGGGGGCAGCTTTTCCAGGGGTTTGGCCGATGAACCCAGGAACTGCGGGGGCCACACAAAGAGGGATGCCCACCCGTATCTGGCCGGGTCTTTCTGGAACCCAGGAGCTGCCACTCCACCACAGACCCTTCCGCCGCTGTTTCGGTGCCACTGGCTTCCAAACGTTGAAGGCCAGAGTTACCGTATCTAGGGCCAAACACCAGATTTAGGAAAGCACCAAGATGCCCACCCACTCATTTATGTTCTGCTCAGCCAACAGGAAGAGGGAGGAGTAGAGCCCCCCCCCACTTCATTTGCAGCCCCAGAGAGCAGCTTCTGTTTGCTCATCCAGGATGTGAAACCGAGGAAAGGCCGTTCATTCAATTTTGACACAGAAATTGATTAATGGGCGAGATTAAAACAAATCCCTGGTGCCTGAGGTCTCTGCAAAGAGCGTGGATTCCCTTTGGCCTTCCTGCGGCCCCCTCCTCTTCTTTGTGCTATGGGGCACACTGGAAGCCAATGGCAAGGATGAGGAGGGGGGCAGCTCCATGGGTCTTGGGGGAGGAGGGGGAAAGGCTGCCCTTGGTGACAGTGCATATTTTTTTCTTTCATTAGCTTAATTTACCTGCTGCTCCCATGGTTCCCATTCATGGTACTTGGCCAAGTCAACCTCCACTTTGTCAGCTGGAATGAACCTCCCTTGCAGGGTTCGCAGTGTGAGATAACCAAATACTTCATTGTTTAGCCCAGGGGTCTCCAAAGCTGGCTGGGGAAGTCTGGAAGTTGAAGCCCAGGCGTCTTAAAGTGGCCCAGGTTGGAGACCCCTGGTTTAGCCCATCTTGGAAACTCTCAGCCAGCACATCTGGGAGCCAGTCGGCTAATCTGCAGACCAGACTCCAGAACTCTTGGACGTAGGACGTAAATTTCATGTTGGTGGATAGGGCCCATGGTTCAAGTCTGTCAAGATCTTTTTGGATCCTGGGGGGATGAGCTTGTCTTCTGGGGTGTTGGCTATTCCTGCCAGCTTGGTGTCATCTGCAAATTTGACCAGTTCTTAGTCCCTCATCTAACTCGTTTATGAAGATATTGAGTCCTGGGCCTAAAATGGTTCTTAGACATTCACCCCCTCGACTGAGGGACCAGCCCACACGCCCTCCTCTCAAAGGGTTATATTGGCTGGTGCAGAGATGACGAGTTGGACTGTGGTAAAGTCTGGGAAAATACTACACAGGGCTGAAGTCTTCCCCCCCCCCCGGGGGGCGGGGGCTGGTGGGGGCATTGACCACAAGGTCATAGCAAAGGCTTGGAAGGGGGGATCATGGCTGAAAGGGTCCCTTCATTGGGAATCTGTCTGCTGACATTCTAGGTCAAAGAGACGGCAGTTAGCAAAGGAGAGAGATGGGCTTGAGAACGGGAGGCGGAAACGGAAGGTCAGGCCCCACCAGGGCTTTGAAGAAACTATGGGCTCATTTATTCTTCAGTGGAAATGGGCCCCAGATGGAACTGAATCTCTGACACGCGTGTGTGCGTGTGTGTGTGCGTGTGTGTGTGTCTGTGTCTGTGTGCGTGCGTGTGTGTGTGTTAATCTTCCCCCTGGTCATTTGGGGAGGCACTTTGCTCCATCTCAGGGCCCATCTCAGAGCTCAGGCAGCTTCCTTGCGCAAACCAGAGCAAGCATTAGAATGGGGAGCATCTGGGCTCCCCAAAGATCTTCCTAGCTCATTTAAAACAAACCTCTGAATGCCTGCATGTCTTTCACGCTCTGTGGGGTTCGGTTCCTTGGAAGACCACAAAAGGGAGCACCCCAGCCTTTCAACAAGGATTCAGATCTATGGCTGTAAAATACAACCCACAGTTACCCAACTAGTGACCCAACTTTTCTTCTCCCCCCATAGCCCCACTGACTGCTCTTTCCCTTTGAAGAGATGCTTCATATCTGGTCGATCTGATCAAGGGCCTCCTAACGCACCCTCCCCACGGCGGCCACAAGAGGAGCAGGGTGCAAGCTATCCTCCCCCGCCTCCCTTGCGGCCTTGTGCTAAGCTGCCTTTCAGGTTTAGGTGTGGGGGATTCCTCCCTGCTTCAGACAGCACCCAAAGGCACCCTGGAGAGGCGTCGAATGGATGGGTTTCGTCTCCCATTCCTCGGAAGAGTGTTGGGGCCCAGAGAGGCTGGAAAAGAAGCTGTGGGGCAGGAGAAGCGGCAGTGATGGGAGGGTGCGTTTCATGCTAGTCGTGCCTCCTGCTGACCCAGGGACGAGGCCTCAGTGGTGGTCAAAGGCCGTTGGCCCCAGCTGGACGGGTTCCAGGGCTTCCTGGGTTGACCTGCTTGTCTACTGGCAAATAGCCCTTCCCATTGGAAATTCTTCCAGCCAAACAGCTTCCTTGTAATCTAAGAACATTATTTTTCCTACCCAGATGAAGACGTTTGTGTTTGTGGCTGTTGAACGTCTTCTTGCTGGACCTTAATCAGAACTGAAGGTCCTTCTGAAACTTGATAATGCCCTCAAAGGTTTTCCATCCCCATTAACTCTGTGTCATTTGCAGACTTAATTATTTCAGCCAAGAAATCAGAAAAGACCCTTGCATTTGGCAGGAACAATGGGAAACAAAACAATCCTTGTTTGACTATTATTATTAATTATTATTATTATTATTTTTAACCATTTCCTCCCCACCCTACTTGCCAGAAATCCCTAAGGCTGTTCTTCCTAAACATGAACCTTCCTGAAGAAAATTTTCCAGAGCGCAGGGGAAGCGCCAGAGGACTGGAAAAGAGCTGATTCTATTCATTCTATTCATTCTATTCTATTCATTTTAATGTTTGCCATTTTCCAAAGCATCAGAAAGCAAGACAAGAAACAATGGATGGAAACTCATCAAGGAGAGAAGCAGCCTAGAACTAGGAAGAAAATTCACGACTGTGAGAACAGTTAACCGGTAGAATGGCTCCAGAAGTTGTGAGTGCTTTTTAAAAGAAGACATTGAACAGCCACTCGTCCGGAATGGTATTGTCAGTCCTGTCCCTTAGGAAAGAAAGACCCTTGACACGCCTGTGTCGGTAGTCTTTGCTTGCCTAGGAGCTGTGTCCCTCAGCTGACCGATGTTGACTTTGTGGTCCACAAGGAAACCCAGGTCCTTTTATCCTGGTCTAATATTAAGGTGACCAACCGTCCTCCTTTAGGGAGGACACTCCTCGTTTTGTAAGTTCTGTCCTCTCTCGAAAAGTGTCCTCCTACATGTCCTCCTTTTTGATGTTTGAAGACTAATCTGTAAATCTCCGTATTTGATCGATGCCGATCCGATCCGTTGTTTGTGATGTGATGTATTTGTATTTGACATGACGATTCGTCAAGGCTCGGTACAGTGTGGCGAGACGTGATTATGAGACGCATGCACTCCACACAAGATAATTGTTTTGAGAAAGTGCGCCGCGCGCAAGTGGCTTTGGTTTTTTTCTTCAATTTATTTGTGTCCTCCTTCTCATTGCAAAAAAGTTGGTCACCTTACTAATATGTCAGGAGAAGCAAACCACTATGACCCAGGGTCATCTTCAGAGATGGAAGGGTGACATCAGGCACCATCCCCTGCAGTGACTTCTCGAATCTTCTAAGACATCCAAGCCAGGGATGGGATTCTACCAGTTCATACCTATTCGCTAGAACCAGTTGTTAACATTCGAAGCAGTTCGGAGAACCGGTTGTTAGAAGAAATTACTGGCCTAATCCTGTAAGGAAGGCAGGAAGGAAACATTCTGGGGTTGCTTACAGAAACTGCCTCTCCATTAACCCTTATTACATTCTTGGCAGGACTAGACTTCCTGTCTCAGGAACTTCTCTGGAGTTATTTTCCCCTCCTTTGCTGGTACTTTGCTTGTGTGGAGTGACCATTCAAAGTTACAATGGCACTGAAAAAAGGGACTTATGACCATTTTTCACTCTTACGACTGTTGCAGCATCCCCACAGTCATGAGAGACCAGGCGAGGAGATGCGTGTCTCAATGTGAGTGATATTGAGTTGGCCACGCCCAGCCAATAACATGACCACCAAGCCACGCCCACCAACTAAGCCACACCCACAGAACCGGTTGTTAAAAAATTTGAATCCCACCCCTGATCCAAGCATTACTGGCTGGCAGAAGAGATGTTGATCTCTCTGGCATGTGGAGCTCCTCCTCTCGGCTTCAAGCAACCACCAAACGGAACAAGGCTGGGCCTTCCCCAGAATTCCCACCAGTCTTGGGGGCTGAGCGAGAGGCCCCGTCCTGACCAAGCCGTGGTTGAACCAGGCTTGTCCCCTGGAGTGGCCTGCTTCGCCCAGCCAGGGAGGTTCTGGGCTCTTTCGGGGATCAGCCCACAATGGCCTGGCGGTTCATCTTCAGCCAAGTCCTTGAAATAAATAAGGATTGTAGCGAGTGAAATGTTCAAAGAAATTGTTAATTACAGCTCCGAGAGAAATGACCGAGATCCTTTGTTCTCACCCACTCAGATCCCCTTTTTTGCAGCCGGTTCCAAGTGGAAATGCAGAACAAAGAGGCTGCTACGAGAAGAGCCGTTTGTGGAGGCCCCTCTCGTCTCCCGAGGGCTGGCGGGGACACGGGGACTGGCCTTGGGGCTAAGGTGGGGAAGGGGGCGAGAACTCCCAGGCCCCAGCTGGGTTGTTTTCCCCTTCAGAGTTCCATTTACCTCGTAGGATCCTAAACTGGAGGCTTCCTCGGTTTGTTACACGGCTTCTGTGTGAATTAAGAAGACGCTTCACTCTCTTAACTGAAAATGGAGGAACCTCCGTCTTGGTTAGGTCTTGACTCTTTCTCCAGTTCTAAACACACCACTGCATTTTTAAAAATTATTTGCTTTGATCCATTTGAGGATAATTCTCCTTTTGGGGGGTGGGGAACCAAAGGGGAATTGAGGGATTTTGTCCTTTCCCCTAGTGGCATGCCCAGAAGGGACTCCAAAGCTGAAAGACGGTGGGCACAACCCTCACTACTTGCTGGGGCACCTTTCTGGCAAGTGCAGCCCCCCCCCTTCCACTTCCTTGTCAGACTGACCGTTGGCCTTTTAAGGCTGGAACTGCCTTCCTGGGGAAGGAATGATATGCCTCGTTTCTGTCCTGGGGAAGCTTCCTATCGGCTGGACGGTCTTACTGTGGCGAATGAGGCAAACGAAGGAAACTTGGCTTTGAGAGATGTTGATGTGCTTGTAAACCTATTTGGAATTTGCCTAATTGTGAAGAATGTTGGATTAATTGTGCTTGGATTCTTGTCCAAAATATTATAATGCGTTCTTGGAAAAACTCTCATTTGCCAGATATGAAAACTGGCTTGATGCAATGTCTGAGGGCTCCTTGGTGCTTTCTTGCTTTCTTGCAAATGTTTCATTACCCAAACTAGGTAACCTCATCAATTCTAGTCAGGGCTGGAGGTGCCTGAGTATCAGACTTCCAGCCAACTATTTATTGACAGATTTATTTATTTATTGGCTGGCGACATTATTCTATATTACCAAAGGTTACTTTGTTGTTCTATTGATGATGCCAGTTTTTAGCCCGTGGTTGGTTTCTGAAAGTCTTTGCTGCTCTCTCGTTGGATGTTGGTCTTTTGTTCGAAATAGAGATGAAAACACACCACTTGCGCTCCTAATCCTTTAACTTTCTTCCCTAGCTGTTGTATTCTCTTGTTATTGTTTCTAGATTCATTCTTGTGTCATGAAGGGTCCCCGTGGGGAGGAGAAGGAAGGGTCAAGTCACCTTCAGCTTTGGTCGTTAGAATCCCCCTTTCTGCCAAAATTGCATTTAGGTTGACCCTTCAGCCACTTTTCTTAGGAGACGAGGCGTAGAAGGCCTCCCTTCCCCAGGGGTCTTCTGCAAAAGTGGGCCTTATGAGAGGACAGTTACCTGCTCAGAAAAGGGGGAAAGGGAAGGGGAGGCCAGCACCTCCCAGGCTCTGCTCTGGGGCTCACAGCCATCCTGAGATCTTGCCGGCAGCCCTGGAGAGGCTCTTGGTGTCCGTCTGGTTTTAGCAATAGCCCTTAGGCTTATATAGCGCTTTACACTGCTTTACACTTAAGCGGTTTACAGAGTCAGCCTCTTGCCTCCAACAAGCTGGGTCCTCATTTTACCGACCCTGGAAAGACAAAAGGCTGAGTCAACCTGGAGCCTGGTGAGATTCGAACCGCCAGATTGCAGTCCGTCAGCAAGCAGCAGAAGTAGCCTGCAGTACTGCGCTCTAACCACTGTGCCACCGAGGCTCATCAGGGTTTTGCCTCTCTTGGGGGGGCAAAAGAACACAATGCAGGTCCTTGAAATGCAGAACCTGCTGCCCCCCCCCTGCCCCCTTGGCAAAGAGCGACACCCACCCACCCACCCCTGTCATCGGGCATCCCGTGCCCAAGGAGTGATTGCTCCGGAAAGGTGGGGAGTGCGCTGCAAGTGGGGACAGGCAATTAGGTACCTTTCCTGTGCCTGTCACAGCCTGGCACCCAGAATTCATTGCAGGAGGGAATTGTTTGCCTCAAAGCTGACATTAATAACAGCCTGCAGGGGAGTCTTGCTGAGGAGTGGGACGCTGATGACTCTTTGCCTGCCTGGAGAAGGTCATTCCGGAATAGCATCCAAGGACTGACGGCTTTCCGAAAGAGGAACAGCCTTCGCCTTGGAAGCAGGGAGGGAAGGAAGGAACTCTGGAAGAAGCCATGAAATGGCCTCACTTAGGTCTCCCTTCTAAGCTTTATAGCATCTTTGTGAAAGACTGGAATGGCCCGACTAGAATGTCCCATCTTCAAATCTGCAAGTGATGCAAGAACAGCAAACACTCAGGGAAGACGGTGAAGATTCAGGAAGCCTTTACGGGCTTGAACGAGAGGCGATAAGGGGGGAAATGAAGGACCTGCAACGTCCAACATTGGTCCTCTTTACGTTTGTCTCCGAAGAAGCAAAACCACGAGTTTGGGTGGGCACTAACTCGGGAAGAGCCTGCATGATGCAGCTGCAGGAAAGGAAAGTGCCACCCAGGTTGCCTCAATGGATATATATCATGTCCACTGGTAGGCAAAGCGTCTCAAGCTATTGCTTTAAGTTCCAGGCCCCGCATTCTGGAAAGGGGGACCAGATAAGGGACAAGGGGCCTGGAACGACAAGCGACGGGGAATGGTCGACGGCAGCGACTGTCCTCAGGTGTCTGTGGGGCTGTCCCAGGAGATGGGGTAGAGTCATTCTAGCGCGGGGCTCTCCAACCGTGGCAACTCTAAGACTCTAGAGAGCAGAAGCAACCGGTTGAAACTACAAGGACCGTCTCTGATCTGGCCACCAGGAGGAATTTCCTAAGATTGCGAGCTTTGCAAGGAGATGCTCAGCTCCCTTCATCAGAGGTTGGGCAGCCATCTGCCAGGGGTGTTGCAAGCGGGCTGGGATCGGGCCGCTTGATCTCCAGGCATTCGCTGCTTTGCTTAGCCACCCTTTGCCTCCAGCAGCGTCTCTGCTTCCTCTGGATCTTGGGGTAGGGGAAGGAGGAGCTTCCCTGCCTGGGCCCAGACCTTAGCCAGCCTCTGACCTCCGGGCATCTCCTGTTGCCCGAGGCAGAATTGGCCCTGGTCCTCAGCCCCCTCCCAGCAGCCGCTCCCTGGCCGCCGCCTCCAGGGCCTGGCAGAAGCCTGGATGGTGGTCCTTTGGATGCCGTCCTCCTGGAGGGCCACCACCCCCCTTCCCTGCCCCCTTCCACGACCTCTCAGCAGTTTCCTTCACTGGGAGCTTCCTTGACCTGGCGAGCTGATCCGGTGATCTCAAGGGCGCTGCCCTGTTGCACGGACTGCTCCCACCAGGTCAGTTCTCCTCATCTTTCCATTTCCCTGCAATTCCCACCATTCATGGAAATGTGGCAGGGAAGGAGGAGAAAGGAAGAACAGGGAACTTCTAACAGGACAGGTTTCTCTGCGTGCTAATTGCGGGTTTTTAAAAAGGCAGATCCCATGAAAGTTGGTAATGATGGGGGGAAAGAGAAACACTTCAATGCCTTGGTAGCCAAGCTCGAAATAGCACTCTGAAAATTAGTCCTTTTTTAAATAGGAATCTATCAGCCAGCGAGATAATAGTAGCCTGGGCTAGGCCTGGAATATCTACCCCCACCCCCAAGCAACCTCAGTTCGTGATGCAGTTGCAATGGTTGAGAACCGGTTTCTCTTATGCCTTTCGGAGACGCTCCCACCACGGCCGCCCTCTCATTCTCGGCCTTCCAAACAGGTTTTTTGGGGAGCCTGGGGTAGGAAATAGCCAGCTATGAAGGTCAACTCCACGAAGACTCTCTGGCCTCCATTTCGGGAGCAGCCTCAGACACGGCGGCTGCAAGTGAGGGAGCCCAACTTCTCTCTAAGTCCAGGAGGAGGAAAGAGGACCATTCGGGGTGCAGGTTCAAGGTCACCCCTGCAACATTCTGACAGTCCCGAGAGCCAGGTGATTTCCCAAGAGCTCAAGGGTCCCCATCCTGGACCCAGGAAAGCCCCGGCAGCTGCTTCCCCCTGCCTGCCCCATGGCTGTCCATGAGGTCAAGTCCCAAGGGCGCTTTTCATGGAGGCTGATGGGCCTTTGCAAATTGGGGTTCGGGGTGTTCCAGGCGCCAAGCTGGGCACCTGGGTGGGATGGGAAGGAAGCCCAGCATCCCTTGCCATTCTCAAAGCGACCCATGGGCACTTTGGTGCAAACTTTTTGCAAGGAGGGTCAGATTTGGTGAGATGAAAATGGGGGCGGGGGGCGACCATTCAGCCTGACATTCTTTGAACCATTCACATTACATGGGAAAACGCCCATAGGCGGAGATGAGTGACAGGCTGAGCCGGCAGGGAGAAGAGGCTGCGGGCCGCTCGAAATTTGAAAACGGGCCACAATTGGCCCCCGGGCTGGACTTTGGACACGCCTGCTTTAGCCATACAATGAAAACAAAAGATGCAGAGGTCAAACAAAGCAACTTGCATCTGCAAAAAAAACAACGTTGGTTCCTTCAGGGTTTATCAGGGGATTTTCTGTGAAAGGTTTGAAGGCGTTTAAGTGGCTGGACATGTTTAGCATCCACCCATTCGGATTGCGACGTGGGGGGGGAGTGGTGCCACTCAGTGAGGAATTGGATACCCCTCCCTGCATTTCCTCGAACCTAGGATTTCTCCTGCAGTGGAAACGGGCGCCCGCTGGGCTGTTCGGGGGAGGGCGAAGAGGTGACACTGATCTGGGCTTCAATAAGCTGCAGTGAAACGTAGGGTGGGTGCAGGTAAGGTTCTTAGGCAACCCCAGGTGCAGAGCGACTGGCTTCATTACTTTAGCCACGGGCAATGGGCCCACGTCTTTAGGACCTGGCTTCCTCGGCTGCTGGGTGGACTGGAAATATTTTCTGGAGAGGTAAACTCCATCACCCGCTTCAAAATCTTTTGGCCTCACACATTTTTATCGGCTTCTTTCTTAGGTGCTTGATGTGCCTCCCGGGCGACCCGCCAACTGTTCTGGAGTTGTGCTAAGGAGGGTATTTGAGGGGGTCCCTTAAGGCAGCTCTGGCATAGCTACAAAATCTTGACCGGAGGCCGCCTTAAATGGGCTGAACTACTATGCACGGAATCGTTACAGGCAACCTGTTCAGCAAATTGGCTGACAGTCCCGTTTACTTATTTATTTATTGGGCCTCACACGCTGCTCATTTCAGGACTGAGAGGCCCGGCCTGCCAAATTTTAAAATTGTTTACAGTAGTTTATTATCATCTTAGCGTTTTATTTTTAGGACTGTGCTGTAAAACTCCTCTTATTATTCTTTCACGCGGTCACATATAGTCCAAGTTATTCAGGAGAAGCGCCACTAAAATCAATGAGGAATTGTAATTATAGCCACTGCTACTTCTAATAGATATTATATGCCATTACCAAGGCATGAAATAGATTTAAAGAGAAACACAAGAGTTACAAAATACTATCCAATAATTCATCACAAATTAAACAACCAGAGTAGAAAGAAAACAAATGGAAGCTAACTGTCAGACCTGCCCCAGCTAGGTCCCCAGGAAAGAGAAACCCTCGACTCCATTTGGCTGAAGTGATGGATGTTCCCCTTAAAGTACCTGGAGTCCAGTATCCCCTCGCTTCTAGTGTTTTTTCTCTGCCCCCCAACACTGGAGGCAGAGGCTCCCCTTCAACTGGCTTTAACTTAGAGCCTCAGAAGGGTTTCCAATAAACTACAGAGCAGGGGTGTCCAACCTTGGCAACTTTAAGACTTGTGGACTTCAACTCCCAGAGTTCCTCAGCCAGCAAAGCTGGCTGAGGAACTCTGGGAGTTGAAGTCCACAAGTCTTAAAGTTGCCAAGGTTGGACACCCCTGCTATAGAGGAACACCGGGTACACTCAACTAAACACTCTCAGTAACCTTATTTCCACTGGCAATTGTTTCATGGACATGCCCACCGGGCAGCTGGTTACGGGAGGGTCTTTTCCAAGGAGTCCATCTTCCCATTTGGTGGCAAACATTTGAACTGCGTCATCAGTCTCTGTCCTTCCAAAGGACAATCAGGGTTGATTTCCTTTAGGACGGGCTGATTGGTTGCAGTCCAAGGTCTTCTCCAAGAGTTCGAAAACCTCAGTTCTTCAGCACCCAGCTTTCCTTATGGCCTGACTCTCACAGCCATGCTACTGGGAAAACCATAGCTTTGATTAAAATAACAATACGTTTTCTCTTTAGGGTTAACTTTCCAATAATTTTATTAAGAATTATATTAAACATAAAAGTAACAACCCTAGTAGAAGAATTATATAATTCCCTCCGACGTGATAACTTCCTAGATTCTTGGGAAGAATGTGATGAGCATAATCCAGGTCAACCCCCCACTAAAGAACTAGCAATTAGGACCTCACGTTTTTGTGAACAGATGATCTTCATCATCATCATCACCATCCTCCTCCTCTCCTCCAAAGGACCCTTGTGATGGGGGAAGACCCTGGGTGCTCCCTGATGCCTCCATCCCTCCATTCTCACCATTCCCCCTTGGAAGCCTCCAACTGCTACCCGAGATCCTCCCTCTCTGCCAACTGGCACAGCTTGGCATCTTAGCTCTGGCATCCAGCTGGTGTCGGGAGACCGTTGCAAACGGATCCAGGTCATATTTGGGTTGCATGTAGTCATTACAAGACATCTTATTGTACCATAATAGAGATATTTGCTGCTCAAAAATGGCAGCTTGCATTAGTTATACACCACCAGACCTAAACAACAGATTTGTTTACTGATATTAAATTCAGCAGATTTTTTTCCTGTCTTGTTAAACTGAAATCAAAAGCAATCCAAATATGCCCGAATGGATTATAATCAATTAATTTCAACTGAAAGCAAAACTATCGGGTAGCCAAGAGGGGAAAATGCCAAACTTCAGATCGGCTTGGAGGCAGCCGTTGAGGGTTCGCCCCGAGGAATTACTCAGGAAAAAGTCACATTGGGGCAGCAAAACGTGGCCTGCAGGGACACAACCGGATCCCTTCTCTGGGCAGAAGAGAGCCTGTTTCTGCTTGAGAGGTTTTATCCCAATGCTCAAACCGTCTTCCAAAGCTGACAAACAAGCACAGCTCATCCGGCCGGTGCCTGCCAGCCTCTGCTTCTCAAGGGTCTTTTGTGCTGGTCAGAATTACTGGCATCTCCCAGCTGGAGTTTAGGGCTGGAAAGGGTTAATTAGCTGGAGTGCAAGTGTCACAAGAACAACTTGGCTCTTCTCCTGGTTGTTGCTCTGGATGAGGCTGTAGCTGATCCATGATAGGATGCTCCTAGTGGACTTAGAGCCTTTGCTTAACAGCAGGTGGAAGCCATTTCCGGGAAAGGAGGGGGGGGTAGCAATGGCCAACACAAGCAAAAAAGTCCAAAAAGGGTGGCCAGAAGGAACAAGTTTATTTTAACCTTGACCAAATAAGCCAGCTTCATACTCCTTTTTCATTCTAATGGCTACTTTCACATCTTCCAAAGACTGCCCTTCCTGGGAATCAGCTGCCATGAGTCCCTTGCAATCTAACCCAAACCAAACCAACCCAGAACCTCCAACTCATTCTCAAAGATTATTCCTTCCAGGCCTCTCTTTATTCTGGTATTTCCCCCCCCTGGATAAGCTCTAGTTTGCCAGTGAATTTTCTAAAATGCGAAGCCCAAAACTGGATGCATTGCAAGTGGCAACACCTTACAAGGGTGGGGAGGGAGAGGAGGTTGTAGGTGTCAAAGTCAACAAGACGGCTAACCGATCCTCGGAATGCAAGGCTCACTCTTTTTGGGGGGGTGGGGGGAGGAATCCTTCTATTGTCCTGTTGATTTGGACGCCGGCAATCCAGGGACGCCACCAAAAATAGGTGTGGCCTGACCACTTAAAAATAAAGAACACTGGCTTCTCGGGAACTTGGCCTTTCTCTTTCCTTCTAGCCCCACAGGATCCATCCCTTCTGTTCAGCTAACTGACTCCCCAAAGCGGTGAGTCTTTCCTGCCATTCCTGTTATCTGTGGGAGAATTTTTAAGGGGTATATAGGGGGAGGAACCGCACTACAAATTCCTCGTGTGTCCAATCACACTTGGCCAATAAAGAATAAGCTATTCTAATAAAATATGTCATGTTCAGATGAGTTATTGCAAGCACTTTGCCCTTTTTAAAAAAATTCTAAGCAAGCAGCTTGATTTACGGAGTCTATAAAATTAATTCCAAGAGGCCTTTCCCCATTCAGTCCAATAAACTTAATCCCCTTTGTGTGAAATTGTGCAAGGAATGCAGAAAAGGCACCATTAGATAAGCGTTGGTTTCAGCCGCTTACAACTTGCAGGATGTCAAAGTGATGGGAATTTGGTGGTTTGTTTCAGCTCTTGGGAGTTCAGAAATGCTTCGCTCTATCTGGATTCATTCTCTCATAATATTTCATCCCTTGAATGTGAAGTGGGGAGAGAATAGAGAGAGACACAGAACACAACCACCCAAAACGGCTACACAAAGCCCTGGGCGGCATTGCAGCTGCAACCCACGGCTCTTCCCAGCCCAGGGCTGCAGAGGACGGCTTTGCCAAGGCTTCCCAGCCAAGAAATCCTCCAGCAAAGTTGAGGCCACGGATGAGTCACTTGCAAAGCCCAACAGTAAACAAACTGCCTTGCAGGAAACATGGTATTCCAGCAACCTGATTTCTCATCTAGTCCTTCCTTTGAGGTACAATTCCTTCGGCATCAACTGGTTCTGCCCTTTTCTCCCAGGAGCAAGAAGGGCCTCTCCCTCCCTCCCTCTCTCTCTCTCTCTCTCTCTCTCGTTTACTTTGCTCTCTCCTCTGCCCTTGTTGGTAAGGTTGATCTTCTTTGGGCACAGACAGACAGACGGACACAGGAAACCCAGCCCACCAGCCTCGGTCTGCTCTTGGAGGAAAATCCTCCCCTCTTTTCCTTCCCCTTTTCTTTATTCCCAAGGACAGAATGCTCAAAAATAGGGTCAGCATTCTTTGCATTTTAACTTTTTAAAATCAATTTGACCTTTGAGATATCGAGTATCTATCTCTACTCCTAATAGCTTGATTCTACCAATACCTATTGTCTACTAATCCGGCATATTTTGATCTCTTCTCTTGAAGGCAATTAATCAATCATTCAATCAACAAAATGGAATAGAAGCACATAAATTGCAGGAGTGTGAGATGATTCCAAAGGCCTTCTACATGAGGATAGGGCCGGGATTCCAACAACTGAATGGTGCTGAATTTGAAGTGTCGCTCCTCAGAAGAGAAATATATTTGAGCATCTGGCGAGTACATCCATTTAAAGAGTGAGAGAAATGCTGAAAGGAAACCATCGGTAGGAAATGCACCAGTTTGACATTTTAAGAGGGGGTTCCGTCTGAAGCAAAATTAATGCTAAACAACTTCCCAGAATATGCTGAAACTTCTGAGAACGCTAAAAATGAGGCGTGATGCAAATCTGCAGTTTCTGAGAAGTCCGTTAGATGATTTTAATACCTGCCAATATGAAACTGTCAGGAGGGAGGGAGGGACGGCCTTGGGATCCAAATGGAAGAAGATGTGACCCCTGCAGCGGATGCACTCAAGTGCACAGGCAGAAAAAAAGGATGAGAAGCAGATCAGCCACATTCCAGAGGAAATAACTCACCAAGAGACAACAAAGCTGAGGCGCGAGATATTTTTGGAACTGTATTGGCTCTGAAATGCACTATGAAGGGATCCATTGGGAGCTTGGTGCAGTCGTTAGCTTAATCAAAGAGAGAGGCAGATTTGCTGAATTGGACATGGATTGTAGCCCCTGCTGCCTTTATTAGCAGGTCATGGAAGTGGGGGGAAGACTTTCGTGAGGGCAGAGGAAGCCCCGCACTCTGTGGCAGAGGGAGAGAAAGAACAACGAAAGCGATGCTTTGTTTGGATGCCTGTTTCATGTCAGCGAAAGAGAAGTTAAAGGAGAGCATTGTTCTGCCACAGATGGAAATGGGCTGCACGGGAAAGAAGAAGCTCAAAAGTGGCCCCTTTTACATAATCGTGGAAGCCTTCCAGACCCCCAACCCCCCCCCCACCCCACCCCCAAGGCAGGGTTTCCAAGGCACCCCAAACAAGTGGCTGTCCAGCCTTTGCTTGAATCCCCCAGGGCTGTCCCAGAGCTCAAGGCCGGGGAACTGCTGGAGCCCTAAGACTTCTGTCCCTGCCCCGCCCTCAGCCCCCCCCCCCCGGGAGGATAAACCCCCCACCACCACCTTCTTTGGGATGGCTCTGGCCAAAGCCAGGATCATGCCTGCCATCCATCCCCGAGCTGCTCTGCTTCTTTAGGCTAAACATCACCGCTTCCTCTGGTAATTTCTAATAGGATGGTCGCAACCGTCACCCTCCTCGTTGCTCTTCTCTGCACACCTTCCTCCCTCCTTGACACGGCAACCAGAAGTGGACATTGCGTTCCAGGTGCAGCTTCACCCGTGGAGCCTTCAGGAGAAGGTTGACTTCCTGCCATCCGACCAGGACAAACCTCCGTCAAAGCGATTTGGGGGGGGGGACACTCTGGCTCTCTGCTGGTTCATACTGGGAATGCACAGATCTTTCTTACAGGGGCTACTATTAGGCCCAGTATCATGGCCACCTCAGCACCCAGTTTGGAGGAGGAGGAATTGGAATTGGGACCATCAGCTTTCTCTCTACCCCATTTCCCCGAAAATGCGACCTGCCCTGAAAGTAAGTCCTTGCTTGATTTTTACACGTGCACCCAATATAAGCCCTACCCCCCCCCAAAATAAGCCCTAATTAAGATCCCACCCACTTCAGAGTCCACGGGTAAAAATGAAGCCAGGGTGGGGATAGGGGTGGTGGAGCTGCCCTACTACTTACCTTTGGGCAGGTGTAGCCAGGCCTCGCACACCCCGACACCTGCCTTGCCGGCCCGTTTCTTCTGCAGCTGGCAAGGCTGGCAAGGCTGGCAAAGCTGGCAAGGCTTTCCTGAAGGCCTCTGGAGCTGATCGGTCCAGAGCTCTCTTATCGGCTGCAGAGGCCTTCAGGAAAGCCTTGCCGGCCACAGAAGAAGGAAATCCTGAAGGCCTCTGGCAGCGAAAAGGAGGCCAGGGGAGACAGACTCAAGTGAGGTTAGTCAGTGGATGACACCCCCCCAAAATAAGACCTGGTGCCATTTTTGGTGGCAAAAAAAATATAAGACAGGGTCTTATTTTTGGTGAAACACAATACTACCAGGGCTGTGTTTGGAAGACTGAAGGCGCAAGCAAGCAAGGCATTTGACAAAGTAGACCACAACCAACTTCTTGGTAAGAGAGAACAATATGGGATAGACAATATCACTACCAGATGGATTTTACAATTGACCTACCAACTGCCTTCAGCGTATAGTTCCCCCAGTGGAATTACATCTAAATGGCCCTTAGATGATTGGCAGTCCGGCCTGCTTGGACCCGAGTACTGTGCCGTCTCCTTACAGACTCCTGGCTCCCACTCAGTGCCTCCTGCCTAATTCTCCTCCTCAGCCGGTTCTGGCATCTGGTTTCCTGTTTATGATGCCTTTCAGACTTATGGTTTGGATTAACAAACTGAATTCTGATAGCGATCTAAGAGATTTTCCCTTTACCCTTTTCCACACGGGCAGCTCTCTGGGCTTGCTTGGAAAGAAATGCGTCTGTTTTAATTTTTCAATTCTTGGGAACTGGAGGCCGCCTCGTTCTTTCCTAGTCCACAGGGAAGTGAGTGCGACAGACATCAAGGCATCAGCTGCTGCTTCCCTGAAACGTGGGCCATGCTGCACATTCTGGGGAGAACTGCCTATGTCCACCGCTAACACAAAATGGATCCAAGGCTGAGACCGCAGAAACTAATAATTAGCTCAAAATTAGGTCTCAAAGGGGCCTAACCAGTGAACTGCAGAACCAGGGAGGTTTGGGGTATTTCTAATCACAGTGAGACAGAGGTGGGATTCAGCTGGTTCTGGCCGGTTCTGCAGAAGCGGTAGTGGACATTTTGAACCAGCAGATCCCACCTCTGACTGGCCCCGCCAACCCCATCTCTTCTCGGCCTCCCATCGAGTCCCGGCTGATTGGCTGGGTCTTCTTTGGTTGCCCTGCCCGGGAGAACGGAGCTGGAAAGCAGGTTAGTGGGGTGCGGAGGGAAGGGGGGTCTTGCAGCATCCTTCCCCTGCCACGCCTACCAAGCCACGCCCACAAAACCAGTAGTAAAAAAAATTGAATCCCACCACTGCATGGAAGGCATCAGAGTCCCTTGGGGTGAGCTCAGAGGTGTGTATATGGGGGGAGCTAAATCAACCTGAGTCATAAGCCAATCCCCAACCCACTTCCATCCTTAGGGCTGCGGTCGGTTTGGACCGGCCCTTTGTTGCCGATGGCACAGGATGGAAAAAAACATGAACTAGGAAGAAAGATGGTAGCTTCCTTTCTCCCAAAGAGGGTCTTTGCCGCTTGAATGGCTGGGAATTTCTTTTCTATTTTGACCAGGGGGGTTTCCTTAGCATTTGGCGAGAGGAGGGGCTCCTAGGAGTGGCTGCTGAAGCGCACCAAACAGACCAGTGGGGCCCATGGAGCAAACCAGCCTCCCCCCCCCCCGCCAGCCAGCCCTTCCCCTCGCCCATTCGGTGCCAGCACAACCGCTGCAACCGAAAGAGAGCCGGTCAGAGCCTGCTCTTTGGTCGGATCTCCTCGCCTGGAGGAGGTTAGATTTTAAATGGCGAACCTGAACGGAGGCTGGGGGGTTTCAAATGGCAAGGGTCTCCAATCTGGGGAGACTTTAACACTCCCAGAATTCCTGGATTGGGACATGCAGCGAAGGGAAGCCGACAGTCTCTTCTTGGAGACCATCAACTACCATTCCTCTGATCTGACTGTTGGGAAGTAGTTCAACTGGAGGTGTCCTCCTTCCTGTTGATCAGGGGTTTCCAACCTTGGCCGCTTTAAGACTTGTGGACTTCAACTCCCAGAATTCTCCAGCCAGCTATGGAAGTCCACAAGTCTTAAAGCGGCCAAGGTTGGAGACCCCTGCCCCATGGGATTATGAGCCTCTCTCAGCTCACCCCTCCCTGAGCTGGCCCCACGCCGCTCCGTCAGAGCCTCCGCTGTTCCCCACCGAGGATGCCGCCTACGGCTGGGAGTGAACATCACCGGACACCTGGCTGGTTTCTCAATAAGCGTTTATTGAGTTATCCACAAAGTGGCCCTTTGCTCTTCCACGGACCGATCCTTCGCTGGCCACAGGGCTGCTCAGGGCTCGCTGCTGCACTCCAGTTTTAGAAAACTAAACTTTTATCATATTCATATTTCATCTTTTGTTCTTATTCTTATGACTTTTTTTGGGGGGGGGGAAACAACACGGAAGGAAGGAGGAGAAAACATCAATCGACAATGTCTGGTGGGTTCATGGCTGCCCTCCGTGGGTGCTTCCACCCGAGGTGGCAGGACAGTGACACTCCTGGGGTAACTTTCCAACAGAGTGGTGGGATCATTTTATCGGAGATTAAAAACCTAGAAAAGAGGATGAAGAGATGGAGAAGCAGAAGAATCGGGGGAAGTAGAAACTCCATCGGACCAGGGGCGGCATTCCTTGTTCCATGAGGCACAGCTCTGTACGCGCTCCAGCCAGCCAGTCCCAGCCCTCCAAGCCTCCTGCTTACGGGAGGCTGCCTCTAGCTGTAGAAGCACCTCGCTCCCTTTCCATTTTCCTAGGATGAAGTTCGGACACTTCTGAGTATCCTCTGAGCTGAAGGGAAGCCAGGCCTGTTTTGGAGCATTTTCAAGCAGCAAAAAACGGTTTGGGTGGTGACCTGGGGGTGGGGAATGGCCGCCCCTCGGCCTTGCAGAGCGAAAGCAGGACAACGCGAGGCCAAGCCTCTCCACAAGGCCTCCGGCTCCACTGAACTGCCCAGCTGATACCTTGGATCCCTTTGAAACACGGGTGGTAAAGGGGTGGAAGTTCAGCCTGGGTTTGGGATCCTTGGGAAGAGACGAGCCTGGATTCCCAGGCCTGGCAGGTCTTTACTAAGGGCCTCCACACGGACACAACGGAGAGCGTCTCGCAGAGGCCTCTACAAGGGCTGTGGTGCCTCCTTGGAGGCAGCGGCCAAGGGAAAGTTCTGGGTGGCCTACAGGTGGAGGGGGGTTTGCACGGGCCCCTCCCTCCCGTCTCCTGGCAAGTCTTGTTCCATGTCCCTCCTACATGGCCGTTTTTGCAAGGAAGACGAGCAGAGCAGAGACAGTCCCCGTGGAGGAAAGTTGGCTGCCTGATCCTTTAGGCTCCACCAAAGTCTTCTGCTCTGGCATGAGAGCGGTGGTCAGTGATTTCTGCAAGATAAAAAAAAATAGCTTCAGCCCCGGGACAAGCTTTCTTCCAGCTATGGATGTTGTGCCCTTCAGAGGTTGGTTGGCTTTCATGCTTTTGTGCAAGGCTGGCCTAGGAGGGACGGGCAGAATCCCTGCGCCAAAACTAACCTGGACCATGAATTCCCAGAGCATCCTTTGCTCTGCCATTATCCTACCTTTTAGGAAAGACCATTCGTTTGTTCGTTTACTTATTATTGCCTTTATTATTGGTATAATTATAGAAGGAATGGCAAAACCCGAGGGTGGGTGGAGTAAAAAGGGGGATTCAGCCTAGAATCCCTACCGAGCCACAAGCAAACTAGGTCCAACCCCCTTTGAAGGCCCATGACCTGACTCTAACCAAGCGCTGGCTGGTAATTGAGAAGATACCTGGGCATAAATCAGTGAAATTGGACCTTCAAGTGCGGACCTGGCCTTCCGCATCTGATACTAAAGCTCCCTCCTTCTCCTGTTTTCCCCACAACAACAACTCCTCCATGGGTTGGCCTTGCAGGTTCAAGAGGCTCAAGATCCATGCAGATGCTTTCTTGTATCTGGAGCCAGGTTTAATTTCTGGCAGGGTCACCTGCTAAAAGACCCTCAGGAAACAGAGCTATTGTCTACCAGCCAAAAGACCCTGGATGGGGAGTGTTTAAGGCTGCCTCCATGCCACCAGCAGAAGAACACAACGGTGGCCTTTTCCAAAGAGGGAGGAGATAGTTGCACTGAGGTTGTGCGCTCAGGAGGCGATTTGCTGAAGCCATGATACTTTAGAGTTCCATTAGGCAACGACCTGGGTATAGCCAAGAGCTGAGGGCACCTGGCACGCTGGTGATGTGGCCTCCTCTGACAGTGGACCATCAGCCAAGGTCCACTCCCAGTTGTGCCTCTCTCCTTCACGGCATTTGGGAGTCCTCACCTAAAGGGCAGCAGTGAAAGATGTGGCAGGGACCAGGCATCGGTTTCCAAAGAGGTCTGCCACTTACCTCTGAGAAGCAAAGACTCTGCTCTGTGGACTGGTTCACCTTGGACCCACTTTCCTGTGGAGACAGAAGAAGAAGAAGAAGACCCACATGGAGGAGGAGGAGTCCAAGTGGGACAGTCCCTTCCCTCTGGAAACAGTCCTCACTTATAGGAGTTGGTGGAAAGAAAAGATCGCAAAGCTTGTTCTGACATCCTAGTGTGCCGAAGGGCACTAACGCAGGCAGTGGATCCAACTCACACCCAGAAATGGGAGCAGAATTTCTGTCATGAATCTTGGTGCTGGCAAAGCAGTTGCCAAGCCCCAGAATTGCAATCAGGTGACCATGGGGTGTGTGTGTGAGGGGGTGTGCAACAGTTGTAAGTGCGAGCACAGATCCTAACTTTTTCCGAGGCTATTGTAAGTTGGAATGGTTTTTAAATGAAAATGTGTACCTTGAAGACTACCTGTATTTTTTCCTACTTATAACAGCAACCATCCCCAGATCTCAGCCCACTCCATGCTGCACAGCCAGTTCTGGGTGGGTTTTTTTAAACTTCGATGGGAAACTAAAAATGGCTCTGCGAAAGCGGAGATGGTGATTGCAGCAAAGACCAAGGAACCAGCGAGCAGATCAGCTCCTTGGAACCTCTCCAGGTAAGGACAGCATGCGAGATTGCCCTCCTATGCTCACAAGGCAGGTGCAGTTATATCCACCCACCCATCCATCCACCCACCCATCCATCCATCCATCCATCCATCCATCTATCATGATCTATCTATCTATCGTTTCACTGGATCTACAAAAGAAACTGGCTGCACCAGGACTGAAAAGTTGATGTTTTTATGGTTTGTTTATAGACAAGGGATGGGATATGGGATGAAGAGATGACTGTTTGTAACATTTGAGATGGCAAAGTTAATACATTTGTTGATAATTATTTTTCTAGGGTAATCAAAATTCTTCATAAAAAAGTATAGTGTTTTTCAGCCCAAAGAGTCTTGTCCCAGCTTAATCCCCCTCCTGAGCCAACGTTTAGCCACCCAGCCAGTGAGGGAGACCCCGCTGTGTCCACTGCCCACCCCTCCGGCTCCCCTTCTGGCCTCATGTGCAGGAGGAGGCATGCGCTGTTCTCCTTCCGGCTCACCCAAAGGGAACAAAGTCTCCCCATTCTTCAGCCGCTTTGGAGCGAGGACTTCGCCATAAATGCATCCACGAACACCCGGAATGAGGTTTAGGTCTGGGCCACGGAGCCTGGCACTCCAAGCCCCATTGGTCCCGGGTAGAAGCTCCCCTGCCGCATTGCCCAGACCTCCGGGAGAGCTCCCAACGCCGCCGTACCTGGGTGGAGGAGGTGCAGGGGAGGCTGTCATTCACGCTGCATGGCAGAGAGGCAGCCCTTCCAGTCGAGGGAGGCAGGGTGAGGAGCAGCGGCGGGAGGGCCTTGGGCGAGAAGGTCAGGCCAGTGCCGTTGCCAAAGGCCTGGATGGCATTTCCTGGGGGGGGAGAGGAGGGAGTTGTGAAAGGGCCTCTCGGCAAACCGGACCGGGCCGTGTTTCTTCCGCCACTAGCACCCCTGGCCCAAGCGCTCAAGCCCACCCCTGGCCCAGGGCCCCCAGAAGGCCATTCTGCCCTGCGGTGGGGGGCACGGGGGAGCTCTGTGTCTTCCACAGGCATCCAGAGCTCTTCTGCCAACGGATCTGCCAGCCCTCCCCCCCCAGAAGAGGACCCCGGGGGCCACGGCTGGGAACAAGCAGGGCACCGACAGCCCCAGGAACTGGTGCCAGCCCCAGATGGAGCGTTGGGGGAGGGATCTTCTTCCCGTGGCTGACCCACAGGAAGACCTGGAATGGCTCTCCAGCACAGTCCGAAGGACGGACCCACCCACCCGCCCCCCCCTCTCCCACCAGGAAGGGGCCCGGAGGAAGCCCTGCTTCCAATGGGCCCCGGGATCGATGGGAGGCTTACGGAGACAGGCGTTTTCCGTGAAGTCCTTCAGGAATTTCTCACACTCCTCCTCCATGTTGCCACTCCCTTGGCAGGAGCACCACAGGGAGATCATCGGGTTGCTAAAGCTCGCATCCACATAGTTGGGGGTCAGGTCCAAACCTGTTGCCAAGGAGGAATGAGGGTGTGTTGTGGTTAGCCGGCAGCAGGTGCGGATGGCTGAGGAGAGCAAGGACTCAGATGAGGGGCCAGGACTATCGGGGAGTGGGGTGCTGCCTTCAGAGATTGGGGGGGCTGGCAGCAGCGAGGAGGAGGTTCCCGAAGAGCCTGGGCCAAGTGCGCGTGAGCGCAGGGTGAGCCGTAGAAGAGAACCGCTGGAGCAGCACAGGCGACTCGGGAGTAAGGCTGCAAGGTAAAGGCCCCTCCCTCAAGAGGATAAAAGCCAGGTTTGGGAAAGCGTTCTTGGCAGACAATAAAGGAGCTTTGAAACTCATCTGGTGGACATCTTAGTTCGTGTTTGGAGAATCTGGTAAATTAGTTCTTATCTCTGGGTTTTTGGCAGCCTTGACCAACAACTTGGCAAGGCTTTTTCTTGTTGGAGCTAATTGTTGGAAAGCAGTTCCTTTATCTGTAAAGGAACAGAATTGTGATTCAACCTTGAAAGGTGGGGGCTGCTGCCTTTGTCTGCGTTTGCTCTCTGGGAGCCCGGTTGGGTCAGAACAGGAGGGTCTCCAGGGCGCACAAGCCCCCCAGGGAAGCTTTTGATGGAGGCTATGGAGGGAGGGTCTCCCAGGAGAATCCCCTGCACAGGGACGCTCTCGGCACCCAGCTCAGCCCCCCCCCACTGGTATCTCTGGCACCCTCCCTTGGCCATATCACCCCCTCTTCATTGCCCCTCAGGTGAACCACAAGCTCGGCGTCTCTACGGAAAACTCCCAAAGAACGTGTGGTTGCTAAATTTACTTTGGGCTAGAATGGGAGTAAGTTAATGAAAGGTAAGCCATACGGCAATTTTATAATTCCTATTCTTCTCCTGCTCCTTCTCACTTTAGATAATAAGTGGCTAAAGGCTACATCCACACATTTATATTACTAACATCTTTATTTTTAGTGTAGAACAAAAGTCTTATTTTAGGAGCAGATGGTATAATAGCATACATTACATATGAGTCCAATGTTTGCATAATTTACTTTAATTCATAGCTCTTAATTCATACTTCAGTATTACTATTTCTTAGTTCTGTTTATGTCTTTCTCTGTTGGTGGAAGATTGCAATAAAGGCTTGTCAAAGAGAAGAGAAGGAAGGGAAAATAAAAGGGACCCAGGCAGGACATTTAAGCTGGACATATTCATCAAGAAAGGGGAATCAGGAAATAGTGGTTGATTCCACGGGGACCTTCGACAGACCAGGGCAGCCAAATGCACCCAGAGGCCTTGGATGACTCAGCCAGAGAAAAGGGGGGGGGGGCTCTGAGAGATGCTGGCCAATGATGGGGAGAAGGGACCCCTGCTTTGTTCCAGACCTCTCCCCATCCCAGGGAGGAGCCCGAACGCACAGCGGAACCAGCCTCAGAGGAAGGAGAACTATGGCCAACGTTGCTCCCACTCCTGGCCCTCCACAATGGCGCAAGGATCCCAGAATTGATGGTCTGGGGGCCTCCAAGAGATCGGAGTGTCCCTCGACTCACTGACAAGCAAAACTGAACCTCTCTCGGCCTTGTATCTCAGTCCGGCTGTCTTCTCGGAAACCTCCCCTTAAAGGGGAAGACTGGCCAAACTGGCTGGATAGCCACTTCCTTACTTGACCCTCTTCTCCTGGTCTGTCAGACTTACCTATCAGGCCAGTGTAGGAGTCCAGGCAGGCCTGATAGTTGTCCCTGGAGCAGCTGGTGAGGAAGGCTTGGCAGTTGGTGTGGAAATCGGCCAGTCTTGACCTGCTTACAGGAGAGCCAATTAGAATGACCGGGAAGGGGGCGCTGAGAAGGCCTGCCTCTTGGCCCTGGGTTGGGAAGAAGTTGGGGACTTGGAAATTCCCCCCCCCCTCCGCTTCGTTGCACTTTTAAAACCTTATTTCCTTCTTCCCACCTGGGAGTGGGAATGGTTTCTGCACCCATGATCTCCTTGTGGACGAGGCCACGAATCCGGCATGTACACCTGAGCCCTCTTCCTCCTCCTCCTCCTCCTCCTCCTCCTCTCAGGGGTGTGTGCCCTTGGGTGTGGGGAAAGGGGTCCAGGGAGCCCTGAGAGCTTTCGGGGTCCCTGCACTGGAAATCTATGCCTGAGCTTCTAAACTCCATGGGCAGGTTGGGGGTGGAGGAGCCCCTCTCTGAGGCATTATTGATTTGCCCCGAGACAGCAGCCTGGAGTGACCCAGGAAGCCGTGGATGAAATCCGTTTCTGGGTGCCACCAAGGCCTCCTCTAATTGGCGTTTTTCTGGGTTAAAAGGGAGCCTGGTTTGTGTGAGGTAGCAGCACAATGCCCCCCCCCAAAAAAGGTATGAGTCCGAATTAAAAATAAATAATAATGTGTCAAGTCCTGACTTTGGACAACTCTAGATAAATGCTACTTAGAATTATTTCTTTGCCCTCCTGCCTGAGTTCCAAAACAGGGTATTTTGCCAAGTTTCCAACAGGAAGATGGATTAAATTATAAATGATTATTTGTTTAAAACCACAGACCATCACAAACTAAAGGGTATATGGAATAAATCAACAGGACTCCAGATGGGATGAGGAATGCTCTGTTACAAATTATATAATCCAATGCAGGACCCCACTCCATCTCGTTTATCGGACAGGCAGGTAGTTAAATGGGAGCAGCCTCTGCTTCCCCACTTCCACAGCTGGGACGAGGGGGGGGGGACCCAAGTCGAAGGACCTGCCAGCTGCAAGGAGCCTCCAAAACGACCAGCCTGAGGACCCCCCCAAGGCCAGCACTGCCCTTTTCACCCTGTCCAAGCCACGTGTTGCTTTTCCACTGGGCCCCCCCAGAGGAAACCTTGGGCTGCCAGGCGCCTCGCCCTCTGCGGCTCCCTGGGGGTTGTGGAGGGGGCAGAGCCAAATGGGGGGTGGGGCGAGGCTTTGCAGGGAGAGTCCAAGGACACGGGGTGGAGACCAGCAAGGCCAAAGGGGAAAGGGGAGGTCGGACTGCATCCCTTTCATGGACTAATCTGGAGAAGACAGGAATGAAAACAGACCCCAGGAACTCTCTCGCGAAGGGCAGCCTTTCAAAAATAAATGGGCCCATTCTCCCCTTTGATGAAACTCTCTTTGCCCTTTGAAGACTTTAAAGCGCCTGGTTTGCCTCAGGAGCCTAAGTTTGCAAAGCTTCATCTGCAGGAAGACACACACACACACACACACACACACACGCACTAAAACCGTCCCACATCTGGCTAAGATGGGGATGCCGCATTGCCTGGATGGCAGAATCTAAGCAGACAACGGAAGGAGACGCCATTAGATCTTGCAGTCAAGGAAAGAAAAACTGTCCTTGCTCAGAAAGGCAACTGTGAAAGTCTGAGAAAATAAGTCACAGGCTGCCTGGGAGAATTTAATGCAGGGGAAGGATTGTTCTACGCATGCTCTAGGATTAAAAATGGGCAAACACTATGTTATTATGGGATTTATTTTGCTAGTTACTAATATATTAGTCTATCTATTTGCTTCACTTGATTTAAGTTTCGGTGGTGATTGACCGAATAAATATTATTTTATGCTTTATAAGTGTGTGATTCAAGAGGATAAGGAGGCTGAGCCCTGCTTGTCGTACTGCTGGTTCCTGGCCTCAGCAACTTTGAAAATCCCTGTTTTATTGGCACTGCTGTGATTTGTTCCATTTTTATCTTTGTTGAAATATTGCAGCTTTAAAAGAAAAAAAAAGATACACTGGGGCAACCTGACAATTGCTTTGATATATCTCATTTGGGAGGGATAATTGTGATAATTACTGCTAAAACCAGTCGTTGATTTAATTAGGTAGCATCCCTGGACTGTACGGAATCAGCAACCAGCAAATTACCCAAACTGGACTCCATCCAGCCCCCCCCCCAGCCCTGCCCTGGCTCTCCGCAGAGCGAGTCCGTGTCTTTATTAATTTAGAGGGCGCCCCCCCACCCCCCACTTCCAGAAATCCAGAAGCAGCAACTGCAAGACTGCTGATCCGGCAGACAAGCCCTGCCTAATGAAGGGGGCCTGGGGGGGGGCAGGCATTGTCCCTCCCCCAAGAGGCAGGCCTTCAGAGGCTTTCCAGGTAGCACCAGGGTGGGGACTGGGCAGCTCTCGGCCCAGCCTGGTGGGGGATGCTCGTAGTTGGCACTGAGCCACTCTTTCATCCTTTAACAGGGAAGCCGTAGAGATCCTGAATAATTCATCAGTAATTAATACATCACCATAAACAGAAGATCAGAGCAGGCGCCAACCGCCCCGCCCTGTGCCTAGCAGGCGGCCAAACGACCCTGTTGTGGCCCCTTTCAAAGCTGAGAGGCAACCCTCCACCAGAGCCTCCCCCACCAGGCTGGGCCGAGAGGTCAGTTTCTCACGTCCGGGGAGGGTCCCTCGCAGCAAACACCTCAACCTGCTAAAGCCCCCTGCAAGAGTGCCCCGCCTCCTCCTCCCCCCCCACCCCCCACCCAGCAGGCCTACCGGCACAAAGGCTCCGCCCGGCACTGGCTCCGCAGAGTCAGGCAGTTGGGCTTCTCCGTCTCCTGGTACGAGCAGTCGGGGACGATGGTCTGCCGGCGGCGCTCTGCGCAGGCCTGGTCCTTGCAGGGGCAGAAGAGCAGCCGGTAGCTGTATGCGCTGGGCACCTGGTCAAAGAAATGGCGCAGGGCTTTGCGGCACCTGCGCTGGCTGCAGTGCTCAGAGGCCGAGACCTCTTTGTTGCAGGTGGAGATGTAGGCCGACCGCAGCTTCTTGCAGTTGTCGTTCAGGTTGCAGGCTTTGGCCGCCTCCAGGCAGGGGTTGCTCCTGGAGGCGGCCGCAGAGTCGGTCCCTGCTGGGGAAAGAAGAGAGTCAGGGAAGGCGCAGGGGATGGACAGCCCTTCTCTAGCTAACGGGGGTTTGGGGGCCGGGGAGGGCTTTGTGTCCCCCTCATGAAGGCGATCCTGCCTGGTTCAGGCCACCCAAACACCGGACTAGATTGCTTCCTATCAGATACATTTCATAACAATGACAATGAATTATGGGGGGAAATTAAAAAGATCTTGAAATGTGAAAAAAAAACCTCTAAGGGTTTATTGGCTGGACTCAGCAGTTGAAGACGCTGAGCTTGTCAGCTGGAAAGCCGGCAGCCCAAGTTCGAGACCCGAGTGCCATGTGACAGGGTGAGCTCCCGTTCCTCGCAGTTCGAAAGCATGCAAATGCGAGTAGATAAATAGGTACCACTCCAGTGGGAAGGTGACAGCGTTCTGTGCGCTTTTGGGGTTTACCCAACCTGGCTACATGACCATGGGAAATGTCTCCGTGCAACGCTGGCTCCCTCGGCCAAGAAAGAGAGATGAGAACTGTGCTCTCGAGTCAGACACGATTGGAGAGGGGAAACCGTTACCTTTCATTGCAACGGTAAAAATGGATACTATGCCCAAGATGAACTTTCTATGTCAAAGGCAACAATTCTAATTTCAGACAAAACCCTGCAGAGTTAGCAAAAGCGAATCAACTAATTCACATGGAACGGGGGAAAAAGTGAGAGCAAGGTTTGAAGTGTTGCAAGATTTAAAAAAAATAATCCACTTTGCATTTTCTAACCTCTAATTGATTGATCGTTCTGCCTGTCTTGGATAACAGAATAGATGAAATCCCCAAACAGAATATAAATCATAAAAGGAGTCAGTTTAGTCACTGTACTTCATAGGTATTTTTGGTATAAGGAAGCAAAAGAAAAATAATTTGAAAGGACACATTTTTAGACAAAGCTCAATTAAAATGTGGAATATTTTAGAAACAAGAATAACTCTAGCGATTTCTCCATTAGCTTTGCCATCAAATGCCTTTTACTCTAAGGACAACTATAATAAGAAAGTTTACGTATGCCAGTGCATCCAGACTTAAAAAAAGACTAAATATTCAGCAAGAACTGCTCAGCTAACATGGTTAATGTCATTTTCAATTTGGTAGAAGAATAAGAAGTGATCTCAAGAAAAAAGGAGGGACTTAGAGAACAATGATAGAATTTACAACATTTATACAAAACCTAGACAGACAGACAATTAGAGCTCACATTGTTATTAAAATATAACACAGAAATAGTATAAAATGTGTAATAATATGTTCAGCATGCTGAACTTCAAGGAAATCACAATAGAAGTTACAGTTGTAGTATAACTCTGGGGTTAAATGTCTAACAGATGGGATATAACTCTGTCAATAATTACCAAATCATACAGCAATAAATTTTGGAAATGCCATAACTATCATACATGATGGTTATTTTTTTTAAAAAAAACCTCAAATGATTTGGAAAAGAAATACATCAAAATATTCAAAAAATGCCTAAAAATAAATTTTGAACAGTAAGAAATTTTTATTAGTTATAATTATTAGTTGTGAAGTTATATTACCATATGTATTAGTTATTATTCCAGAAAACATAAATAGCACAATTAAGATATAAGCTGCAAGTTATCAGAACTGCTTAACTCATTATTTGCATGTGCCTTCACACAAATTTAGTTCCCAAATATTGACTATAATTAACCCCAGTCTGTTCAGTGTTGATTTAGTCTAGTCCCACATGCTGAAGTGACTTCTGGGCACCTCCAGGATTCAGGAAACCTGCAAAGGGCCGCCGAAGGAACCAAAGACTAGAGTCAAAGGGGTCCAGTCACAGAAAGAGAATACCCCAAGCCTAACTCAAGAAGTGGAGACTGTAGGAAATAGAATATGAGAATAGAATATGACGAAGGAAGGCAAAGAAACACACCAATAGCACATGGTCTTTAGTTAGAGCAGAGGTCTCCAAACTTGGCAACTTTAAGACTTGTGGACTTCAACTCCCAGAATTCTCATAGCTGGGTTGAAGTCCACAAGTCTTAAAGTTGCCAAGTTTGGGGACCCCTGAGTTAGATGAAAGTCATTTCCCATTGAATGTTTATTTATTTGTAAGTATTTTCCACTCATGAAACTGCAGGGTTTAGTCTAGGACCTGACAGCCTTCAGAACTTTGATGGAGTGGTTGCAGGAGAGCATATGACCTGCTGTTGGGATTTCAGAAGACAAAAACTTTCAGGTTCAAAATTATTTGGATGTTGAGAAGAGGACTGAATAAACAAAATGAAGTATAATAGAAATAAAATGTAACAAGTTAAAAGAAATGCAAAAAAAAATTCACTTTAGGAAAAACCAATTAGATACACACAATGGATTTGGTCATAATATTTGTGAACTAGGATATAGAACAAAATTAATTGTGGGTCAGCAGTGAGATCGTGCTACTAGGAACTATGAAATCATTCCACTTTTTTTCTGCATTATTCAAACCCCACTGAGCACTGTGTTTCATTTCTAAGCAAAATACTTCCGAAAGGATTTAGATGAGCTGGAACAAATTCAGAAAAGGAAGAAGGGTGACTAGAATTGAAGACCTATGAGGAGAGAGCAAAGGAGTTGGAAATGTTCTTCAAATACCCCCAAAGAGGTCACGTAGAAGTTCCAAGGTCTGAAGAGACCATGCTTCTTCAGAGAATAGGACACGGAATAATCTACAGTAGGGGTGTCCAACCTTGGTAACGTTAAGCCTGGAGGTCTTCAACTCCCACAATTCCCCAGCCAGCTTTGCTGGCTGGGGAATTCTGGGAGTTGAAGTCCTCCAGGCTTAACGTTACCAAGGTTGGACACCCTGATCTACAGGAAGGAGGGCACCTCCAATTGAACTACTTCCCAACAGAGGAATGGTAGAGTTGATAGTCTCCAAGAAGAGACTGTCGGCTTCCCTTCGCTGCATTTCCTGATACAGAAGCCGGGCAAACACCCGTCGAGGATGATCTAATTTCGGTTCCCTGCACCGAAACCTTCTTGGTCTCAATGGCTCCTGGGATCCTACTATTAATTTCTCCTGAACTTTTCTGCTGTGTTCTTTGTTGATGTTTGTACTATACAAACTTCTAGCATCCTTTTGTAGAGTCGGCTGTAATCTTGTGCAATTCCAACCTCTTCAGATTCCCAAGACTCTCCCAGGACTTTTATCAGGACGAATATCCCCTAATCTGCACCCGCTTTAGCATTATCCTGAAAATAAAATAAAAAATCTAAAGAAAAATTCCAGATATGTTCCCAAGAAAAAGGAAATCTATCAGATTAGTACATGTAGGGAAACTTTAAAAAAAAAAAAAAGACCAAGAAACCCACCATCCTCAAAACTCCCCAGAAAGCCCCCTGGTGTGCCGGTCTCTCTTCCCACCTGGCCCTGGAGTCTCCTGCTTCCCCTCGGTGGATGAGGGATCCGGATGCCACACAACGAATTAACAGGTGGCTCCTTTTTTCGCCACCTGCCTCGCAAGGGCTGAGATCCACGCAGGCTTTCCTTCCCCTTTCCAGCAGCCCAGAGGTCGGTCAGCAAAGAGTTTCTCTTTTGAATATTTGAGAGAAAACAAGCAGCATCTCTAACCTGCCCTGGAGTCAGAATTAGCCCTCTGACAACTGCTGGAGAAGGAGGAGGCTGAGGGGGGAGTTTTTGAGATGCAAATAAGTCGCTTTCCACATCTCTTCTGGATCCAACCTGGCTGATCTATTACGAGTCCCAATGCAGCTGCAGAAGTGACACTCCCCGTTAACATTTAGCATTGCTTCCTCCCCTAGGAAACCCCCACATTCTCAGTTCCCCCTTCCTGAAAACATGCTGTTGTTAAGCCCAGAATCCAACAGCGAAGGGCTTCTCAGTGTGGCACCCGTCCTATTTTCCACCAGCTAAATAGCTTAAGGATGGCAATTTAATTCCGAGTGGAAAAAGAAACCTATTGTCAACTGGAGTCTAAGCCTAGCATTTCTTGGAGAAGACTTCTGCAGATCCGTCTTCTAACATCAAGCCAGATGTCCTGTCCGTAGATAGAATTGCCACCCAGGGTCTCCCACCGAGGCCCCCACGGCCACCAGCCTCACAGAGGCCGGGCTCCACTGGCAGCAGTTCCAGCCTGAAACACCACCGAGTGCTTCAAAATGAGAGAATAATTGTACTATTTATTTCTAATTCAAAATATTTATCTCCCACTGTTGAACCAAGACTTCTATAATGTATTTTTAAAACGCTAAAGCAATTTGACAAGATAAAGCCCAGAGTCGCCTTCTAGGTGAGGGGGTAGCATATAAATTTAATCAATAAGCAATAAATTTAAAAACAAAACAATTATGCCAAGGGCTAAATAAATAAATAAAAATTGTCATGCCAATGAAAAATAAAAGTGCACCCAAAGATGGAAACGTGCCTATTAAACTTTCAACTACCAGCTTCTAAAGCCTCTCCAAAATAAAGCTTTACCTCCAAGTAACAGCAGTTTGCCAGTCAAAAACTCTCCCTGAAATGGGCCCCTGGTTATGCCAGGGCTGAGCCCCCCCCCCCAATCTATTCTCCTTTGGGATCAGATGGAGCCACACTGTAACTTGCCTTCACCTCTCCGGGGCCATTTCCACTTGGAGCAATCTCCCAATCCAATTAACACTGACTGGAATTGGGCCCCCGAGAAACAATAGGCCATGAAATGGTTCCCCCCAACCCACGGAGCTGGCCCAGAAGGATGCTGTGCCTGATGGTGCTGAAAGTGTCCAAGAGGTTAAGAAGCACGAAATGAAGGCTCCCCCACAGGTCATCGCCAAGCCCAACGCCAGCTGTCCCAGTCCTGAATCCCAGGCCCAAATGGGTCCCGTTAATCCAGAGGTCTCTCCAAACTTGTGGACTTCAACTCCCAGAATTCTCCAGCCACCTGGCTGGAGAATTCTGGGAGTTGAAGTCCACAAGTCTTAAAGTTGCCAAGTTTGGGGACCCCTGAATTAATCCATTTCCTCCTGGATTCTCATCAACTGCAGACTGACCTCCCTCTTAAGAACTTTCCCCAAAGAGGAAAGGTTGGAAACTGCTCAACGGTTACTGAAAGCGGGCCCTTGAGGAAGGGACACCCCATTACCCCTTCCAAGTTGGGGGCACCATCCCCTCCACCCAAGAGGCCGGTTCCCTTCCCCAGCAGCTTTCACCACCCAGAAGGGCTCCAGGCAGCCTATTGACAGCCCTCGGGGGGGTTTCCTCAGCCGTCACTCGCTCAAACTCACCCCAGGTCACTCCACCAGGTTGTAACCCAGGTACCTCAGCCTGCTCTGCCCAATCAAGAGTAAATCCAAGCAACTTTATCCACCAGATCACCTGATTAATCTTCCCTTGTGGATGTTCAGGGGGGGGGCTATCTAACAGAGACCAGGTCACCCCCACAGGGCTGCTGCTGGACAGCCATCAGCAGAGGCAATAGCAGCTGTGGGGCACCTGGAGGCCACAAACTTCCCCTTGAACAAGAGGCCCACTCTTGCTGTGTTCAGAGTGTTCAGAGCACAAAGGGGGCACCTAACTTTTTAGGGATCTACAGTCGTGTGAATTAGAGGGGGGGAGAAACAGGTGGGTGAGGAAGCAGCTGCTCCCATTCTTTCCCCAAAAGTACCTGAGACAATTGAAGCCAGCCTGAAGGCATCCGAGGAGGGAGGGGAGCGGATGGGCTCGTAGGGCGAAGCTTCGTACAGTTCTTCCCCTGGAGACACAGAGGAGGGAAAAATCAGCCCCGGACCAGCTGCAAGAGGCGGGGGGTCAGTGGGCAGGTAGAGGCGGCTCCTCTTAAGGGGGAGGCCTGGGGAAGCCCAGCCCTTGAGCTGCATATCCACTGAGGCCAGGCTGTGGGGCTGTGGGGCCTGGCCTGGATGCCCTTCTCAAAGCCTGCACCCGCCACTTCAGGCCTTTGGGAACACAGCCCCCATCATCCCCAGCAACTGGGGTCAGTGGAAAGCCAAGAGCTGTCCTTGGGGAGTGCTCCCACCTGCCAGCACACTTTCTGCCCAGGGTTGCTGGCTGCTCCCGCCAGGGATTTTTACTACCCCAAAAGGCACGGGGGGCATTTCCCACCCTGCAGCCCCTCTGGCTGGGCTTGCCCTTGCCACAGCAGCAGAGGAAGAGAGGGGCCCCCTCGGCCTCCCCAGGCAAGCGCTGGGCCCCAGGACCCGAGACCTGAGCAAAGAGACGGGAGAGGCGCCTTCCTGTAGGCGGCTGGGATGGGGGCAGCTTGGCCGTTGCTGACCATCCAAGGGAGGCCTGGGGGGCAGCTTGAGGAGGAAGGCTCTCTGGGGGCACGTGAGAAGTCACCCCTCAGCATCCCAAGGGGCCCTGACTGGTGGGGCAGCCTTGCAAGGCACACCCTCCACTCCGGGGTCTGCCAGGAGCAGTTGCTGCCCCAACAGGACAGTGAGGGGGTGGGGGCTGGCAGAGGGGGCTTTCTCATGCAACTCTGGTGAAATGAGAACAAAAGGAGCAGCTTCCCCAGCCGGGCCTTCCCGGGGCCAAGGGGCGTCCGGGACCAGCCACTCCATCTTCTCAGCACTGGCTCTGCCCAGGCGACGGATCCTGGGACGGGGGGCAGGAATTGAGCGTGACCTGCCTTGACCTGGGCTGAACGCTTCCCTCAAGCAGCAGGCAGGAAGGCGTCCTGGGCAGCACCTGGGCAGGGGGCCCCCGAGGGCCTGGCTGGCAGGAGGGCCTCCCAGCTCAGCAGCGGCACCAGTCCTGGCCTTGTCTTTGGGTCATGGCAACTCCACAACTGCACAGCCATCGCAGGGGACATCCTCCAGCTCACCACGGGGGCAAGGCCCCCCACCCTACCCAGTCGTGTGTCCCCCCCCTCCAAAGCTCCCAGGAGACCCCGGCTCTGGGCTCACCCCCAGCCGAGCCCAGGTGGAGGCTCCAGTAGATTTGCAGGCAGGGCAGCTCCCTCTTCATCCTGCGCCTGCAGCGGCAGCCATGCAAAGCGCTCCCCTGCAGCACCTCCAGCGCCAGCCGGCACTCCTTGTTGCCCAGCAGGGTGTTGTGGTCTCGGCCGGCCAGGCACTGGCGCAGCGTGCGGAAACTGGAGCTGCAGCCGGGCTCAGACGCACAGAGCACGTTGGCGCGGGCACAGTCCATGGGGCTCTGCCAGCCGTGCCCATCCGGGGTGGCTGGCAGGGACAGCCCAGCCCAGGCCTGCAGCACTCTGCCTGCAAAGACAGAAGCAGCACGTCAGGATCGGGGCAGGTCCTCAGGGCAGCCGGGCAGTCTCCCCCCCTGGGCCCCCCACCGAGTGGTCTCCTCCAGGACCTTCCCTCTGGCCCTGGTCCACAGCCGGGCAGGGAGGAGCCAGACCAGGACTCTGCAGGCAAGAGTGGGGGGAGGGCAGGGAGCATTGCCCGGTGGCCATTTCAACCTTTCTCATCCCTCAGGGACCCAGAGAGCACAGCAGGCTGAGCAGAAGCAAAACTCCCTCCTTGGACTATGGAGAGCAGAACAACACGGGGACCAAATCCTACCAGGAGCGTTTCTGCCCTCCTGCTACAGCCCGATGGCTCGGGAGGCAACCTGTAGCCTCGGCCCTGAGCCATGTCGCGTCCTTAACAACAGCTGTGGGGTTTCTACCCAAAAAGATCCCCCATTCCAGGCAAATGACCCTCCTGCTCCAGCACCATGGTGGCCTTTTTCCCCTCTGTCGTCGCTTGTACACCCAAGGGGTAGATGCAAAGCTCTGCTCCCACCACAGGCCCTGCTAATGCCGCAGCATTCCCACTCAGGCCTCCCGCCAGGGGCAACATCTGCATGTCCAGCAGGAACCCCTCCGGGCTGCCCCCTCCTGCCCCAAAGCCAAGGGCACCCAGAGACCCTGCCCAGCCTGGAGACGGGAGCACAGCCGCCATGCAGATTGGGGGGCGTCAGGTAGGTGCAGGGCTGCTCCCTCCCGAGGTGCCCAGTGCCCCCCTGGTCCCCAGCAGAGAAGCCTCCGGGGATGCGACTGGACCACAACCTTCCATTCTGGGAATTCAGAGCCCGGTTCTGCCCTGCCCCCCCTCAGAGCAACGGGGAGGTTGGGGAGGGAGGGGCTCAGGGGCATCTCACCCTTCCAAGCGGGGACCCTGGACTCCCATTCCCGCCCCCCAAGCTCTCCGAGGGTGGGAAGCGGAGAGCGAGCCGCGCGGAGCTGAGCTCGGCGAAGTTGCCTCGCCGGGCGGGATCCCTGGGCCGCCCAGCCTGCAGCCCCTTCAACGGCTTCTTCGCGCCGAAAGCCAGAGCGGCCGCCCGGACTTCTTCCCCGCGGCTGGGCGGTCTAAGCGGCGGGCTCCCCGGGGCTGCCGGGGCTTCTCTCCTCCTCCCGCCCTTCCCTTCGGGGCCGCCAGAGGTGGGAGGCTCGCGCCGCGCCCCCGCCCCGCCCGCCCCCGCGAGGGAGCCCCGGGGTCCCGCCAGCCGCGCCCTCCGCCGCCCCGCAGCTCCCACCGGGCCCGCCGGCCGCTCACCCAGCGCCAGGAGGAGACCGAGGAGGCCGGCGCGGGCCATGGCGGGGCGGGCGGTCTCTCGGCGGAGCGTCGGAGGAGCCTCGGTCTCCCTCAGCCGCTGCCGGGCGGAGGCGGCGCCCTCCTGGGCTGCCCGGGCAGCATCGCGGCTCCGGCGGATCGACGGCCAGGCGGCTCCGGCGAAGAGGCGCCGACGGCCGTCCCGAAAAGCGGCGGGCAGGGCGGGACGCGGCGCCTGGCAGCCCCGGGCGGCAACTGCGGGGCTCGGGCCGGGCGGGCGGGCGGGGCGGCCCTTTTGTGGCGGGGGCGGCCCTCCGCGAGGAGGAGCGAGGCCGGAGGGGGTCCGCGCCGTCCAAGGGCGGCCGCTCCCTGCGCCCTCTGCCGCCGCCGAAGCGCCCCGGGCGGCGGGCGGGGCGAGCGCGAGCGGCGCGGCTTCCCCGCCTCAGCCGCGAGCCCCGCCGGCTCTGCCCGCCTCCCCCGAGGGGGCCGCTCGGGAGGGGCGGCGGAGGGCGCGCGAGCCCCCGCGAAGGGCGCAGGGGACGGGGGGCGACGGGCGACAGCTCTCCCCGCGGCCTCGCCTCTCTGCCCCTTCCTTCCAGCGGGCGGGCGGGGGCTCTCTGGGGTCCGCACTGGCTGGGCCTCCTCGCTGCCGGCTCTGGGCTGGCCTCTGCGGCCCCGGAGTGGTTTTGAACCCGAGAATCCTGGGGCTGGACGGGATCTCGGAGGTCCTCTAGTCCAGCCCCGGTCACCAGCCCCCACAAATGGCTGTCTTATCTCTTCTTGAACCCCACCCCACCCCCCCAAAAAAAACAGCTTCTGGCGGGAAGCCGCTCCCTGGTTCCTTGTCCTGGCTGTCAGACCGGCTCTCCGGAGCTGCGCTTCCCTCCTGGCTTGGCTTCTTCCCCTGCCTTCCGGGCCTCTGGCTGGACCCTTCTCCTTTGGAGGGGGCAGCCCCTCCATTCGGAAGACGGCCCTCGGGTCAGGCAGTAAAAGAGGAGTAGAAGTTCCAACCTCCATATAGTGAAAGGATAAATGTGCGTAAAGATAAATGTTTATCAAATAAACTACGAGCAAAAAACAAATGAAAGCAAGGTTTCCTGTATGTGCATAGACATCACCCTTACGCTCCCCTACCTCAACTCCTTTCTCCCGTCTGCAACAGAGGAATGAATGTCTGTCTGTCTGTCTCTCTTTACCACTCCCAACATCAGCAGCCCCGAAATGAAGGAAATAAACCCGAGGCTCTGGAAAGCTCTTCCCAATTCTAAACTAGCCAGCAATGAGCCCCATCCAGCACTTCTGCATGTACAACTCAGAGTCCGACTAGACACGATTCCCTTGCAATATTTTACAAGCAGAATATTTAAACGCTGCCCATTACCTCAGCGACTTTGAGCAGCTCAACCAAAAAGTGATAGATAAAAGCAAAACATATAGAACACTAACATTAAAACACTCCACCACTTTAAAAGGCAACGAGCATCTGATTAACCCCTCCCAAATTCTAATGTTTCACTGTATATATGTCTTCATTAAATGTAAGGGCTGCCCAACTCCAGAGGACTCTGGGAGGTTCATATTATAAAAGTAAGAACAAGAAAATAAAAAAGTCTTTCGGAGGGAAAATCACAACCACCCAAAAAATCTGGCAGGAGCCCAACAATCACATACATATATTTGGATATTATCAGTATATTGATGATAATTAGCTTTCAAAATACAGGTCCTCCCAAGGAACTTCACACATGAAAAGGGTGAAATATTATTGGAGTTTAATTCAATTCATTTCAAATCAATGCTGTTAAACTCATCAGGGTCCGTACAGCATGTGCTGCTGTTGGTGGGGCTTGGCATGATGCCTTCCTTCCTTCCTTCCTTCCTTCCTTCTCCTTCCTTCCTTCCTTCCTTCCTTCCTTCCTTCCTTCCTTCCTTCCTTCCTTCCTTCCTTCCTTCCTTCCTTCCTTCCTTCCAAAAACGGGGGTGAGGAGGGAAAGATGCTACTCCACAGGGTAGGTGACAGTTGCAGAGAGCTTTGCAGCTGGAACCTGAAATGTGCCAAGTCAATTATTTCCCTTTCCTTGTCTGTAAGCAGAAGGGAGGCAAGGGGTTGGACTAGAAGACCTCCAAGGTCCCTTCCAGCCCTAAGATTCTATGATTCAGGCTCCGTTTCGCACTTGACTGAGGAAGACAAGTCCCATCCCTTGCCAGGTTGGGACTCTCCTCCAGACAGCCCCCCAGATGTGATTGGGCAGATTCCCCCCCCCCATCAGCAGCTGGGGGCAAGGGGGAATGTGTCTGGTAAGAGCAGATCCCGACTTTTCAACCCGCGCACACACATGGACACCAGGGAATCCACAGCTTTGGAACCACTGTGCCATTTTGTTAATTGGGTGTTAATTGCTTTCTTAATCCTACTCAGCTGTTTTCATTAGGGAACATTAATATTTATGGCTGGGTTTTTTCATCTGCATTCTTACATATGCTACATAAATACTAAAACATGCTATTAAACTAAACGTTCACATGAAAAAACATGCAAAACTCTAAAACATGAATAAAAACAAAACATAAAAAGGTTGCAGGAGGAAAAATGACCTAACATCCTGCAATTATCCTACAGTCTCTCCATGGGATTCCCCAACATGGCTGGAAAAACCCCTTTTCAAGGAAGACTAAGGGGGCAGGGCTAAAGGGAGCTCAGGTGTCACCTAGTGGTACCTGGAGCCAGCAGAAGAGAACGGGGAAGATAACAAAATATAAAGACCCGCAAATAGAAGTAGAACCACTGTGGCCAAAGGCGGTGCCAATAGTCACAGGGGCCAACACACGGAGTCATCACTTGAACACCATCGGCATTGGCAAAATCCCCAGCAGGGATGCCCCTTTGCTCCTAACCCTCCTCCTTATCCAAGTGCCCCTTGGTCTCTTGGTCTCTTGCGCTTCAACTCCTGGTCCTCAGTTCAGGCTTATTCTTCCTTCCCTCTCACGGAGCCCTTTGGAAGAAAGAGGAAGGGGGGTCTTAGCTGCCCTCCCCATGGCTGGCTAAGTCGTTCTTCCTAGCCTAAAGCAACCCACCACCCCTGGGTGGGCTGAGTGGGCCTGCAGAAGCACAGCTGCGAACAGGTTCCGTCCGAGGCCCAGGACTCTTGAATCTCTTCATTCATGACTTAGATGCAGGGATAGAAGGCGAACTTATCACATTTGCAGATGATACTAAGCTGGCAGGAAGAGCCAGCACCCTGGATGATAGGCTCAAGATCCAGATGGATCTTGACAGACTTGAACCCTGGGCCCGCTCTAACAAAAGGCAATTCAACGTAGAGGAAAGTCGTACACCCAGGCAAGAAAAAACAAATATACAGGTGAAACCTGGCTTCATAGCCGTTTCGTGTAGCCAGGCTGTCCTTTTCCTTTTTGCATCTCCTTCTTCAGGACCTACATGCATTTTCACCTCTTCCCCTCACAGCAGTTTCTCATGCCAGGGGTTCTTTCCTTGCTAGCATCGCTCTGAGTTCATTAAAACTCTGGTTTGTGGGCGTTGAAGATCAGGACGTGTGTGTGTGTGTGTGTCATGCTCAGTTGTATTGTTCCTTTGATCAGCTCTGACCTGACAGATCTGGCAGATCTGAGGATCAGGCCCAGAGGGGCCCCAGTCCTGCCCCATTGAAGGTGGACAGCCATGGGAGAGGGAGGCTCTCCAGGCAAGGGAGCCCTGGGCTAGTTGGGGTGCAGCGCCCCGCAGGGACTTTCTCTTCAGAGCAAACGAGCAACGTGGCAGCTTGCAAGAGTGGCTTGCTGTGAAAGGGCCTATAAGAAAAATATATAACTGAACAGCTGCCACAAGTGAAACATGTTTCCCGACATTTGAGGAAACGCAGTTGAAGGAAATTTCATTTGTTCTACTAAATGTCAGTTTTATGGAATCCAAACGTTAATTGGAGACATGAGGCTCCCATTAGCTAGGACAAAGCAGTGTCTCCCTATTGCATCTGATGCCACAACTGATAAAATTACTCTTTATGGGCCTTAATTAATCAGAATATCACTCTGTCTGCTGGAATTTGTCCTTGGGTTCATGTTGCTGCAACATTTCCCACAGCAGCATCACACAACAGTTCTGAGACCAGCACACCAGGCCGATCGAGAGCCCTGAAGGGCTGATGGCATCGCAGGAAAGGTTTCCTTCCTCTTCTGGATCAAAGCATCCTTTTCCAGACTGATGGCACAGGATTGGCAGACATTCTTTGGGGAGATGGCTGCGGGAATAAAAAGCTCCTCTCTTGGCCTGAGCACATTATATGGTGCCATTTTTTCCAACTGATATATGAAATTACCCACAATAATTCCAAAGCTGAGCAATTCCCAGTTGAGCAGGTCAGATTTAATGGACCCAAGTGGGTTTTTCCCACTTTCACCTCACACAAAAGACTTCTGTATGGATCTGAAATAACTATATTATTGTTTAGGAATTCTGGGGATTTGGGGGAAGATATGGATTAAGGTTAAGAAGACATCAACCTGGGATCCTCAGCCCATCCCTTGGTCCGGACAGTACAAATTTGCCTGGGGAGCACATTTAATGGGCGCACCAGATTAAGTGCCCCAGCTATGAATTAGAGCAATTATCCAAATACGTTTCCCTTCTTTTATTACCAAATCAGAGGCCACAGTCGAAGCCCCCCTCCGGGGTTCATTGCAGGAGCCTCTCCCCCACCTGAAGGTCTTTAACAAGGGGAAACTCACCACTTCCCCGGCAGCTCATGCCATCCAAAGTATTCCCCCAACCTCGGTTACCTTGGTTGACTGCTCCTTTGGAAATATTAGCCGTCTCTTTAACCCTCTTTGCTGGGCTAAACATCCTCGGCTCCTTTTCATTCTTCCTCATAGAGTTTGGTCTCCAAAGCCTTTGGCCTTTCAGTCCCCCCACACCCCAAACCTGTCCCAATCTGCTACTCTCTTTGCAAAATGGAATGGCCAGAACTGTTATTAACAGATTAACAGAGTGGGAAGGGACCTTGGAGGTCATCCAGTCCAGCCCCCTACCCAAACACCATTTCTGACAGGTGGCAGTCCAGTTTCTTCTTGGAAGCCTCCAGGGATGAAGCTCCCACAACTTCCCGAGGGCAACTTCTGTTCCTTTGGTTGATTGCTCTCCCTGTCAGAAAAGTCCTCCTTATTTCCAGGTTGAATCTCTTCTGGTTCGGTTTCCATCCAGTGTTCCTTGTCTGGGGAGAGCCTGGGGCCTCCAGGGGTCCAGATTAGCTCCCCGGGTCCGGACTAGACATTAATGGCCCCGAGACAGGCTCCCCCTTTTTAACATCTGGCCCCTGGTTAACTTGCGAGTGGCAAGTGCACTCAGGTCCTTTCTCCCCAGTCCTGCTGCCTGCCGGTCAGTTCTTAACTCCCTCCTGGGCTTTCACTGTTTGACCGAGATGCAGAACTTTCTCCCTCTTCCCACCCTATTCATTGCAGCCCTGCTGAAGCCTGTCTGGCTCTTGGTGACTTCTCTCTCTCTCTCTCTCCCCCCCCCTGCCCTAAAATGCTCGCCGCCCCTCCCGGCCGTGTGCTATTTGCAAGCTTAATAAGCGCCCTGTCAATTCCCTGATGCAAGGCTGACAAAACTGCTATGCTGTGTTCCAAGATTGTTTTGACCCGCCGTGGTGGAAAGCATTGGGCTTGCACTTCTTCTCTCTCTCTCTCTCTCTCTCTCTCTCTCTCTCTCTCACAGGATTGCTAGTCAGATGCTGCAGCTGCTAAAGCCGGGAAGGAGGAGGTGGGAGGGTGACTCTGCCCTGGGGGAGGGGGCTGCCCTGAAGGGTCCAGATTCGGGGAGAACGCCTGCTTCCCTCCCCGCCTGTGGGGGTCCCAGCTTCTGGACTCCAGCTTTGAGGTGCTGCTGGCCCTCCGGCTGCCTTCTTCCCAGGCACCCTTACAAGGCCCAATAGGTCTGCTGTCTTGGCAGTCAGAATAACAGAGTTGGAAGGGACCTTGGAGGTCTTCTAGTCCAACCCCTTGCTCAAGCAACAGATCCTACACTATTTCAGACCAATGGCTGTTCAGTCTCTTCCTAAAAGCCTCCAGTGATGGAGCTTCTTAGGGCCACCCAAAGAACCTGCTTTGTGGCTGAAGTGATGGCAAACTGAGGAATAGGGCAATGGGCAAAGCCGCAGCCAGCAAGCAAGAAGCACCGGATTTCATCCAGCCCGCCTGGCATCTTGCTGCAAAAATGCTTGTCTCTGCTCTGGCTAGAAGTCGGATTCTCCCTTCTCCCCCTGTTTCTGAAAGGAATGAGCCCCAGGCTGTCTCTGGACCAGGAACGGTACCGACTCCCAAGAGTCCAAAGATGGGCTGCGTACGTGCAGGGAGGCTCCGCTTTCCATCGGGGTTGAAAGATGGTTTCTCTCTGCTGCTGCATGCCAGACGTGTGAAGGCTGTGGTCAGGCCAAGAATGAAGCTGTGGCTGGGGAAGAAACAACCTGGTTGCGCTGTAGTGGCGCACATTCCCGTGGCATCTGGATTGGATTGCTCTCAATGCCACACCACACCGTGGAGGATCATTAGCACAAAGCATATGTTGTGTGTGGAATTAATAATCGTTTTTGTCCTCACCAGCTGCCACTAATTGGCTTCCTTTGCACAAAGAAAACTGACAGGAGCAGGGTGGAAATTTAGTCACATGCTGGCGAGGGGGGTGCTCAAATGCTCCTCCAGACTGAGGTGCGCATGCAGACCTGCCCTGATGGCCCCCATGGGGGAGCTACACTCCAGGCTGTGACGATTAGGTGAAAAGTAAAATCTGCTGACCCAGGCAGCGTCAGGCAACCCAGGGCAAGGCTGCTGCAGCAAGCAAGAAGCAGCCAGAAATCACAGCCCTTGCCTGAAATCCATCGCCCCTTTCCTGACTGGGAGGGCAGAGAGCCCAACCACACGTGGGCTTGGACTGGCAAGTGTTGAAACTGTCTGGACCAGGATTCCGAGTGGGGGGCTCTTTCTGCCTCCCCCCCCTCCTTCCAGCCTGGAAGTTATGCGCTCCCTGGTCTGCCTCTTGTGGCATTTGGGGGCTTCTGAGGATCCCCCATCAGGAACCGGCTGAGGTTGCTACCAAACTCCTAGCACAGTAAATACATCTTGGAAGTCAGATAGGTTTTTCTGGCGAATTCTGATTTGCTATCTGGATACTATTAAACTCAATCAGCCCAGGAATCCGGGGGGTGAGTGACAGGCCCATTTTGCTGTATCGGTCAGGTTTTTATCAGCTCTACTTAATGGCTTTTGGAAGTCTGAATGTCCAGGCATCATTTTAAAAGCCTGCTAATGATCTCGTCTATGTATTAAAAAGCTAGATAAAAATGGAAATCCATAGGCAATAGACTCGTAGAACCATAGTGTGCAAGAGTTGGAAGGGACCCTGACAAATGCCCATTCAGACTTGGTTGGGAGAGCCTCAAGGAAATCTGTTCTATTGTCAAACATCTCTTATCATTACAAATTAAATTCCTTCTATTGCTGCTTCTTCTGTCTTCTGGGTCGACTCTGCATGGATCTACCCCTTCAGGTGTATTATCCTCTCCCTCGGCTGCATTTTATTCCCCAGATTTAAAAAAGAGCGTGTGCCTCCGTCCATTCCTCCTAGGTTTTTCCCTCCAGGCGTCTTGATTGCTGTCCTCTGGCCATACCCCAGTGGGTGTCCGGAACTGGACGCAAAATTCTAGAGGCCCGTGTGAAACGGAACAACTGGAATGGAAGCTCATGCGAAGCTATGAAGCCTGAAAGTAAGTGGCCTGCCTGGCCCTGCCGATCCAGAAGGTCCACCGTGGCTCTTTTGCAGGTCCTGGAAGACAAACATGGTCATTTCCTGAAAGAAAAGGTGGAGGCAGAGGATCAGCAGACACCCCCCAGCCCCTTCGCCAGAGAAACCAAGGGAGGAGGCTCCCATGGCGGCTCCTGTGCCTTCCCAAGGAGGTCAGCCAGGCCCTGGAAAGGGGCAGCCTGCTGACTCCAGCCAGTTCCACCTCAGCTGCCAAGCGTTGTTCCCTGAGGGAAGGGGATGAAGTAGACAAGCAGGCATCAGGCTTTAGGAATACCTGCATGGAGTGACCCTAACTGAGCAGGCGGCTGCGTGGATGATGTGAGCCACCTTGAACCAACCGCCATTGCTGCCTACAGCTGTTTTGGTGGCTCCTGGTCATCCAGAAGGTCCAGGACTTTCAAAGAGAGGCCAAAGATCCTCAGTATCAGCTTCATCTCGGGTTGGAGCCTCTCACCATCCCCACAACCAAGCAGGACCAAACAGAAAAAGGCTTGGGTGGCAAACGCCGCCACCCCCACCCAAGGACCAGCCAGGCAGGGCTGGTGTTCAGGTGTGGACTAGGCTTAACCCCACATCGAACCCCAGAGGCTCCCTGGCTGGATTTGGACTAGTGCAACTGCGCTGCTGCCCTTGTGGCGAGGGTGGGGCGCCTGCCAAGGGAAGAGCCCGGCTGCCCCCGCCCTCCTTTCCAGCTGCTCTTGGATTTCTCTCCCTGCCCCATTAAGGTCAGATTGATATCGTCCTTAATGGCCTCCCCATAGCTGGGCAAGGAGCGTGGCTGTGCAATATCTGGAGCGCTGAAATGCTCTCCAGGGCTCCATCAGCCCGGCTTTAATGCAGCTTATAGTTATTTTAGACTTCATCAAATATTCAGCAGCAGCTGAAGAAAACAAAGCCTCCAGGCTAACAGGCCGAGAAATTCAGGGCCTTTGTGTTCAGCGGAAGCCACAGCCCAGAAGGAGCCCAGGGCCCTCAGCTGCTTCCACTGACTCTCGCCTGTAAAGCCCAAAGTGGACTTGGTGCCAGTAAGCCCAATGCAAGGGCCATTCCACCCTGCCCCCCCTTGTGCCCAGGACCTGCCAGTCAGGGTACTTCTGAACCCCTTCAGTCCTGCATCCCTTGAAGGCGTCTAACCACTCCATCCCAGCCCCCTCCCCCAGCCCCGCCCCACCTGGCCCAGGGAAGGCCCTTTACTTGCCCAGCCTTTAAACTGGCAGGGTGGCACTGAAGGCTGAAGGCCTTGGGGCTATGGCAAACCGTCCTCATGCCGCCAGTGGCAAGCCAGCCGTCCAAGGACCGAGGCTGAGGCTGCAGCTGGGCTGAAGGGCCGGGAATCCTAAATGCCCAGCCGAGACAGGCGGGGGCCCTGCAGCAAAAACCCCGTTTTGTTTTGTAACCCCATGATGATTAAAGCCGAACTATGCACAGTGAGTGCCTGGGATCCCAGCAGCATTAGGAAAAGGGAGCAAAGAAGGAGCCGCTCTTTCTTCTTCTTCTAGGGAACCGTCGTTCTCTCCTAAGCGCCGGCGAAGCCTTTCAACTCGGCAGGAGGCCGGTGTCGTCCAACGGGGACTTTCCCTTTCGTTTCGCCTTCCCAGACTCCCGGGCGTTGGCGCGGCAGGCATCGCGGGGCTCAGGCCGCGCCTCGTGCCCAGGAGCGCCCGCAGCCTCGGGGAGGCAGCCGCCGGAGAAGGGCGGGCACAAGGCGGCCAGCCACCGCCGAGCTGCCGCGGCTGGCAAAGCCTCCGGGCGAGTCGGGCCGGGAGCGAGCCTGGCGGGCCGCCCGTCGGGCAGAGGCCGAGGGCCGCGGGGGGCTCAGCCAGCGCCCAGCGGCGTCGGGGCAGCAGGCGAGGCGCGCCGGGCGGCCTCCAGAGCTCCGCCGTCGGCCGTTCCTTGCCCGGCAGCCTCGGCAGGGGGCGGCCGCGTTCGGGAGCCGCCCGTCCTCCCTCCGCTGCCTGGATCGCGGGGCCGCCTCGGGGAGGCAGGCGGGCTCTCTCCGGCCGCGGCTTCGCTTGGATTCCCGCCTGAAGCAGCCGGTTGAAGAGCCCCTTTGTGGGACGGCTGCCTGCCGGGAAGCGCCTCGCCAGCAGCGCGGAGGCCTCGGGTCAGCCGCGGCACGAAACGGCCCCGGGCGGGGAGCCGCTCTTCCACGGCGGCGGCTAAGAAAGCGGCGGAGATCCGGCTCCCCGACCCAACAAGCAGCTGCTGCTTCGGGCGGGGGGAACAGGGAGGCTGCAGCACCTGTTGGTCTAAAGCGGGGCTCCCCTCCCTCCGCGGAGACGCCCAGAGGGGCCCAGAGAGGCCCCCTCCCGCGCCAGGCCAGGGACCCCGCTGGGCCTCCCGTGAGCGCCCCGCCCGGGGAGGGGCTGCCTTGAGCCCCTCTGGCGCTGCGGGCCTCAAAGGCGAAGGCGCTTTGCAGCGGCGCCTGAGGTGGGAAAGGAGGGGAAGCCGACCCCGAGGCGGCAGCCCCGGGGAGCAGAGGGCTTCGCTCTCCCCCTGCCTCGGTGCAGCGTCTCCCGGGGGGGAGGGGGAGGGGGAGGCCCCGCCCTCCAGGAGCGGCGGCCGCTGTGCGAGGAGGGGTTGCATCCAGCCAGCCCCGAAGCCGCTGGCCGGGCAAGCCAGGAATGTGAATCGAAGAGAAAAAGGCCTGTGCAGCTTCTCAAGATTTTCAAGAAGGGACAGTCACTTGTCCGAAACGGTGTAAGGTCTCCTGCCGGAGCAGGGGGCTGGTCTAGAAGACCTCCAAGGTCCCTTTCCAGCTCTATTCTGATGGATTGGTTGATCATCCAGGTCATCCTTGTCCCCAAAGGGCTTTTCCAAAAGGCAACTGGACTTTCTTCTTTCTCTCCTTTTTTCATCTGTTCCAAACGAAGAAGTTCAGATATGCCACCTCCGGTTTGCCAGCCAGTCCAAGTCAGAGTCTTGTAACCAAGATTCACAAGGATGACCTGCCATAGCAGCTAATATAGATATACCCACATGGTTCTCCTTTGTCCCCATTCTGGAGCAAATGCTTGGGGGGGGGGGGCTGCAAATGGTGCCCAGGCACTGTGGCCTTCCCCCTTCTTCACCTCCCCTTTCCTGGGGTCGCTGCTACCTTCTCCCAAGAGGCCGCCCTGATGGATCCCTGCCTTGATTAGCCAAGCCCCAAGCACATCACTCAGCATAACCCAATCGAGGCAGCCCAAACCTCTAATCAGGTTACCTCCCTTTGCTGAGGGCAGCTGGTGCCTCCGTGGAGCCGTTTCACAGCCAGACTGGCGCGTATCCAGAAGTGGATGTCGGAACAGACAAAATTGGGAAAGAAGGTTGCACGATGACACGTCTGTGGAATGCTTCCATTCCCTCTGTGAAAGTAAGTGGAACATGGGCTTGTGGGAGAGTGGGATCCCTCCAGCCATGCTCCCGCTTCTGTGGCATGGGGGGCCCACGCGGAAAACGGCCAGCTCCCCCCCCCCCATTAATAACAGCCCAGACTGATGACTGCACAAATCCTGGCACCTACCCTTGGCATGAATTCAAAGCCCCAAGCCCGCCCCCCCTCCACCCCACAGTCATGTGACTGTATTTTTGGGACTTGGCAAAGTATTTACGGACATTTCCAGCTTCCTCACAAGACTGCAATTTACAATGTCTTTTGCTAGAACATGTACTTCTGGTTGCTGGCAAAAAATGCTCATTGCAGACAATGGGTTCTCTTAACAACCACGGTGATTCACTTAATGACCAACTGTCAGATCTGCCTCAGTCTGATCCCTTAGGAAAGAAAGACCCGCGACTCTGTTTGGTTGAAGCGAAAGGTTGTTTTACTAAAAGGTGTTGGCTAAAGTCAGTAAAGGCAGGCTAGCTCTGGGCTTCCCATGCTCAAAAGGTACAGAAAGCTTTCCCCTCATCGCAGCCCCTCCCCCCCACCAGTTCATTTTCAGCCAATCGGAACTCACCAAAGTGTTTTGGGAATGCTGAGATCTTTTGGGTAATCCACATTCTTTCTCAGGGTGCCTGGCCTTGGATGCCGGCACAAACTGGTTCTGAGCTTCTCTGGTCTTTATCATCTGTCATTCCCCGCTCCCTATTCCCCATCACACACACACACACACACACACACACACACAGCTTTATTGCCCATCTATCCTCCCCGCCGTAGCCTTCGATGGCCGGATGCCTGTGAGGTGCCAGGCCAAGCCTGGCGGACCTGATTCATAAAATCATGTCTGTCCTGTGATGATCCACTTAACAATTGGCAAGATCTACAACCATAACTCAATTCTGGCTATCATCCAAGGACTCCCTGTGTTCGCAACCGATTTCAGAAAGCCATTTCCTTTGCTGCCCTCTCGTCGTCATGTGGATTTTTGCACCCGGATATTGTAGCCACGATGGGAGGAGACGCTAGATCAGCCAGAGCACCTTAAGGCTTCGGGAGATCTCAGGGGTCTCCCAAGAAGATGAGTCGGTTTGAAAAAAGCAGACTGAGTTGGCCCACCCGGAGCACATGTGGACTCCAGGCGGCGCCAGGGATTGCGCACACATGGAGCAGCCGGTGAGAGGGAGACGGCGTTTATGTGAGGAAGGCACCAAGCATTTGGCGGCAGTTCCCAGCTTCTGGCATGTGCGATCAAGCTTTTCCTTACTTCACAAGCGTCAGAACCAAAGGCAGGAATCACTCTGATTCCGTTGGAGATGAAATCCACGTGGGCGCCTCTCAAATCCCTCTAGAATTGTGCAGCAAATGTGCAGCCAAAGACAAGCTTATGTCTGCTTATGTGCCCCAGGGAAGCAGGCAGCTGCAAGCCTCATGTATAAAAGCTGGATGGTGGGGGGAGGGGGGGTGTTGGAGGCAGACATGCCCCTCCCTCCTTACAACTGCTTGTCCCACTGGCCTGGAGGAGCATCTGGAGAATGTTCTGCGATGGCTTCTGCATGCCACCTGTGGCTAGGGGCCAAAGGGGGCGCAGCCAGTGGTGGGCACCCAAACACCCTAAACTAGGGGTCTCCAACCTGGGCCACTTTAAGACTTGTGGACTTCAACTCCCAGAATTCCTCAGCCAACCTGGGCCACTTTAAGACTTGTGGACTTCAACTCCCAGAATTCCTCAGCCAACCTGGGCCACTTCCTCAAGCCAACCTGGGACTTGTAAATTCCTCAGCCAACCTGGGCCACTTTAAGACTTGTGGACTTCAACTCCCAGAATTCCTCAGCCAGCAAAGCTGGCTGAGGAATTCTGGGAGTTGAAGTCCACAAGTCTTAAAGTGGCCCAGGTTGGAGACCCCTGCCCTAAACCAGCACATCTCCCTGGCCAGTCAAAGAACCTGGGAGTTAGTTTGCCTGGGTTATCCCTGTTGCTATGGAAACATAATGATGGAAATGAAGCTCAGGACTTTCTTTCCAGGCACGCAAACAGTGAAGGACTCACTGCCTGCAGGACTCACCGCCATTGCAAAAGGGTTCTGAGTTTGGCTGCCGCAGGGATGTCAGGAATCTGGGGGTCCTCTGGTGCCCCCCCCTCTTGTCTCTGCAGATGTTTAGAGGCCCTCACTATCAACTGGTCAGTGAGCCCCCAATGACCCCAGCATTGTCTCCCAAGGAAAACTCAGGTATCGGAAGGCCTAATTTCCATTTTAAGAAAAGAACCTTTTTAGTTTAGGTAAGTTAAATGCTATTTCATCACAGCATCTACCTGTTCCACATCTGTGGGATATTTTTAATACGGTGAATCAGGTTCCAGGAAGAGAGTTAGATGATGATTAATCACTCCAAAACTCCGACTTCTTAAAGGCTTTCAAAGGGAGGCTGGATGCTACAGAGGCTCCTGCCTCGAGTATGGGATTAAATTAGACGGTCTGTAAGGGCCCTTCCAGTTTGATGATACTGTGGACTTTCTAGAAGATTCTTTTGGATCCTAGGATATAATCCATATGGCCTTGGAGACTTGTATTAAATTGAAGCCGTTCATTTAGTCTCTCCGAAGATGCCGTTCCCTCCTCCTTTCATTGACAGTTACAGCCCAATTTTCCCTCTGAAATAAGGCAGACACAAAATCAGAATTAAGAGTTTCTGTCTTCCGTCAACCTTGTCAGGCTGGCAAACTCAGAAAGAAGAGCTACTTTATTGTTTTAAAGTAAACAAATCTTGGAAGCCTGCTAAAGCAATTTTCCAGATCAACTTACTATACCTCAAGGTGGAATTGTTGAGCTCTATATCAGAGATCCTAGAGATTCCGAAGAGTGCTTGTATTCCTCTTTGGTGAGGAATTTCCTACTTATGTACATGTTTACATTCAGCAATTTAAAGGCTTTCCCCCCAGAAACCAGTTTTAGCATATCACGGAGGCATGGTTGTAATGGTGGGTTAGTCTTATTGCATCTCACAAAATAGTTTTGTGAAGTTGGAGTAGCAAAATTATACTTTGCTTTTTATATAGCAAAACTTCCATGGTTGCATGGGATTTCAAAATGTGCGTATAAAGAGAAATAAATGGATGAAGCTTTCAGAAATTCAGCAATTAACTCCACCCCCAGCTCTGCTTGCTCTTCTTTCATCTGTTTTAGTTCGGTTGCAACTGTTCTCTGCTGATCTCGTTGTTCTCCAGCCTGATCTTCCATTTTGGTGGTGCCCCATTTGGCTGTTTTTTCTTCTTGGTTGGTTTTGCATCCCAGCGGTGCTGTGTACATTGGTTGGTTGCAGTGAGCTGGTGCTTATATTTAATATTACAAGATTGACATATTTTAATCTTTGTGCTGTTTCTTTGGGACAAGCTTCAATGCCGGCTACTTTGTTTGGTTAGTTTTGTGCTGTTCTAGATGCTCTGACTCTTCGTTTCAATTCTTCTGCTTCTTTAGTTGGAGGGCTTTGATCTCTCTGAAACAGAGGAGGTGATTTCTGAATGAAGACAATTCTATAACCGTGCTGGCTTCCTCTACCAGCTGGGCCAACTCACTGTGGCCAATTGTATTGGGTCGCTATAAAAGGAGAAAAGAATGACATCGCCTTAGACATATACTGCAGACCGCCCAACGTAGCAGAAGGAACAGTGGAGTGTTTTGCTAATCAATTAACAAATGTATGTAGCAAACATAGTAATGGGGGACTTTAACTACCCTGATAGCAACTGGGAGTCTGGCCTCTGCCAATACCTGCTCGAGTGCGAGACCACCGCTGTCCTGGCCGGGATGGAAAGTCACTGACCTCAGGATGACAATAAAGCAAAGTGGGCCATTAATAATTTAGAAGCAGCTGGAAATTGTTTTTCAGAAAGAGCTGAGGTTCTCAAAATGAGGCCTCTCAACAGGAATAAGGCTGTCAAGTGCCTGCCAGGACACAGGCAGGCAGCTCTGGTGTGCCAGGCCTCAGGTTTGCCTGGGAAGCAACTAAAAATAAGGAGACATTTCCTGACCGTGAGATCAATTAATTGGGGGACCGTTTCCCTCCAGAAGTTGTGGCTGCTCCATCACTGGAGGCCTTTAAGAAGAGACTGGACAGCCCCTTGTCTGGCATAGGGGCTCCTGCTTGAGCTGGGGGGTGGGCTAGAGGACCTCCAAGGTCCCTTCCAGCCCTATTCTGATGGATTGAAACCCTGAGGTGGGCACAGAATATAAATTTAAGAAATAAATAGATGAAGTTTGTAGGCAATTTTTACTTTGCCCGACCCTTTCAAGAGGGTGCTATCAGCTGTCTGAGTAGCCTGCCTGTGGTTCCCAGCCCAAAACTGCCGACACAATCACATTATTTTTAATATGTATAAGTGCAAACAACTTACTCTCTTGCAATCCCTTCCTCTCCAATCCCTTCACTCTGCAGTGGGGGGGGGGGAGCAGGCAAAAAAGAGATTACCTGCAGGCATTCCTTATTTTCTTCCCCTGCTCACCCCCCCCTCCACAGAGCAGAGAGGCTGGAGGAGGGACTTCAAGAGAGCAAGCCGTTTGCACTACGGGTGCTTGCGTTGCGGTCAAGCCAGTAAGCAGGCAGTTGAGCCTCCCAAAGGGCAGGGGAGGGACCAGTGAGAGTGATCGGTCATAATCTCTTTCCAGTTGGACACCATGGTCATGGGCACAAGGTTTCCCATTTGGCAACTGCTTTGTTTTGCGGCAGAGGTGCCAGTCCCAAAAAGAGTCATTAAACAAGTAAAGAAAGTGGCCTGCCCTGGCTATGCAACCAACTGGGTCCTGGAGATTGTCAGGCTGAAGCCTTGGGGAAGTGGGGGGGGTGGGGGCTTTGCATCTGACAACGTAGAGGGCCTAATAAGCGTAAACACTAGACGGCTGTGCTGTCCAGCCAGTGTAGGGGAATTGGATAGTTAGGTAGCAATTGTGAGCTGTCCCTTAAGGGAATGCATTATGGTAAATGTAGTTAAGGTATCCTGGGAAATGTAGTCCATGTCACGTGACCACATCTGTAATCCTGATTGGTCACTAAGTTGACCCTTGATGGGTTGGGGGAGGTTTCTTCACTCTTGCCTGAACTCATGGACTCGTGGTAGCTGCTCTACCTCTACCGCTACGAGATGGGAGGAAAGGGAGAAGGAGATAACCCTCTTTTTACCTACAAGACCGATGCCTGCCTCTCCTACACTCTTCCTCTCCTTTTAAGCCTGCAAAGAAGCTCCTTTTGAGAACAAAGCTGTGCGCCTGGGACAGCTGATACAGAGCCATGGGGGAGGCTGGCAAGTGATAAGATGGGAAGCTGGAGCCCATCGCCCATCATCCTCAAAGGAGTCAAAGTAATTGTTAACGCTCTGTAGCAGGTTAACACACCGGAATGGAAAACCACTGAGTTAATGATGGTTTAAAACTATCCCTGCTTCTTGAAAGAGGAGGAGGAGGAAAGGGTGCTGCGAGAGCTGAGTGCAAGAGGGGACAAAGTCACAGGGCCAGCAGAAAAAGGGCTGAAATGCCTTCGGTGTTCATTAAAGCAACGTGATGAGCAGAATCATTTGTACGTGTTTAATCATCACGCAGCATTAAAATCACCCGGCTCTAAAACCTCTGGGGAGCACAGGCAGCCGCGGGGCTGCAGCTGGGTAGCCCCAAGGGGGAGCATCCCTTGGCTCAGGGCCCATGAAGGCAGCTGAGATTAATGGGGGCCTCACTCTGGGCTCGGGAGCAAACTTCGGAGGGGGCGGGGGGATGGCCTGCCTTCCATCGCTTGGAATGCGCTTGTTTCCAGTCAGCCAGTGCCCTGTTCCAAATGATTCATGAGACTCAACAATGAAGAGACCCCACAGCAACACTAACAATGCTACCCCCCCCCCCCGCACACTTAGCTTCCTTTGAGCTGAACAATGATTGTGTGCCTATTAAAAGACCCCCGCCCCCCCTCCTCTCCAGGCCCTGCTACTGAACGCAGCTCACCCTCAGACAAAAGCAAAGCTGGGCTCATCCAGTATCCGATGGTTGGAGCCCAAGGCCAAACGGAGACCTTGGCCCACCCCCTCCACGGATGATGTGTGTCCAGGGTGGAAAATATCCCAGGGCCACAGGAAAAACAGCAACTATCCCTGCTGGATTGTGCTGGAAGGAAACCTGTGCTCTGTTATTGAGAGCCTTACTTTTTTTTTCCTGTTGGAGGTCCAGGATCAAAAGTAACAGAACAGAGGCTAGCAGATTAACATCAATATAGAATGCAAAATAAAGTATCCATAGAAGCAGAATTGGAAGGACCGCTAGGTTGACCAAGGACAAAGAAATCACAGTTTTGGCAGAAGTAGCTCAGATGGAGGAGGCAAACCAGATGGAGGAGTCGCCAGTAGAGGAAACGAGCAACGCTATTGTGTCACTTTCCTTTGATTCAAAAGCCGGGGTCCCTCTCTGCCTTTCCTGCCTTCAGGAATTGGAAGACTGCTGTCATGTCTCTCCTGAACTTTCTCTTCATTCGGCTAAACATACTTAGTTCCCTCAGCCGTTCACTAGAAGGCAAGACAAGGAGTAACGTGGGAGATTATTAGCGAAAGATCCAACCAAAAACTAAGGGGAAATTTCCTGATGGTGAGAAAAATTAACCAGGGGAACGGCTTCCTTCCAGAAGCAGTGGGTGCTCCGTCATTGGAGGTTTTAAAGGAAGGATTGAATGGTCTAGGCGGGTCTCCAGCTTATAGGGGGCTTGGACTGGAAAACCTACAGGGCCCCTTGCAACTCTCCAGTTCTGAATTGCAAAAGGCTAGGCACAAACAGGCACAGATTCTCTAAAAACAAGCCTTGTTGAAAGATGCTTTTCAACATTTATCCCAATGTTTGAAGTTTGTCTCGGAGAAGCCCTGGCAGCGATTCGGGATGGCGGAGGGTTCCTGCAGCCTTCAAGGAGGAGCAGAAGGAACCGCATGGCATCGGGGAGGCTATCAGAGCGAAGGGAAAGCAGCCGTTGACCCAGGAGCAGGCACTGTGTCCAAGGAGCCAGAGAGACGGACCAATGGGGCACTGCCATGTGGGGGCCTAGCGTCAGAGCTGCTTTGCACCTGAGGGGAGGACTGGGTCTCAACCGGATCCTCACCTTGCATTTCTCGTGATCCCGACCCCTGGCAGGATCAGCCCATGTGGAGATTGGAGGGGTGGGAAACACCTATTAAGGCCACCCATCCCGGAATCCCAGTTCCGCCAACAGCTCCATCCTGCAAGCTCGGCAGTTTCTGCTGGCCAATAGCGAGCAAAGGGCGCCATCTGGTGGCAGAGGCTGCCTTGGCTTCCTGTCCATGGAGCTGCTCAGTCCTCCAGGTCAGGGGTCTCCAACCTTGGCAACTTTAAGACTAGCGGACTTCAACTCCTAGAGTTCCTCAGCCAGCAAAGCTGGCTAGTCTTAAAGTTGCTAAGGTTGGAGACCCCTGCTCCAGGTCACTGTTGCCCCAAAGGTGCTTTTTTTTTCCAAGAGGCAACTGGACTTTCTGGGTTTTCTTTGAAGATGTTTCGCTTCTCACCCAAGAAGCTTCTTCGGTTCTTCCCCACCATCCAGTCAGAGCGGAAGAAGCTTTTTGGATGAGAAGCGAAACGTCTTCAAAGAAAAACCAGAAAGTCCAGTTGCCTCTTGAAAAAAAATACCTTTGAGATTGTGGCTTCCTACCTCTTCCCTCCTCTCCCCCTCCCAAAAATCCAAATGAGAAGCTGCTGGACTGGGGGGTAGGGGGACTAGGAGGGTCATGACGGGCGGGTGGGGGGGCTCCGCATGCAGCTGACTGGCTCACCCAGTTCTTCAGGACGCCCATGGCCCCAACAGAGTAGAGGACTACGGCAGCTCTTGCAATCCACTGTTTCCTCTGCTGACTTGACAATCCCAAACTGCCCAATATGTTATATGTGGGCTTCGCCTGCCCAACGCCTCCTAAATTGCTCCCAATTGCTACCAGCTTCTGGTTTGGGGAAGGTCTTTCGCAATCCAAGAGCAGGAAGTAAGAAGAGCTGCTTCCTGCTCTGGTGTGCTCTGAACAATGGAAAGGTCCCAGACTCAGGATTAGCAGCTGCCTGATCAAGCTGAAGCGCCACAGGTCACATTAGCAGGAGGGCAATAAAGGAGCTAAATTGCCATTTATCATCCCAAACTGGGCACCTATACAAAGGAGCTCTGGGTTGTAAGGAGTCCTGGATTTGCAACAATTGGGAGTAGAATTTCCATTGCTGAGGTCATTAAGCATCCTGAGGGCACCCGATCTTACGACTTTTGCCGCAGTCAATCAAATCACTACGGTCATTATGTGCCTTGCACTTTCCATTGTTAAGTGAACCTGGCTGGTCATTAAGTGAAACAAGAGATACAATATTGGGGAATAGGGTTGAGAATAATCAGCGGGTGTTTATATTACTGTACTCTAATGCAAAGGTTCCCAACTTGTCTTGGTTTATGGCACTGCATTCTGGGAACTCGAGTGATGAGTGTGCACCTCAATGAAACTGTTCTGTTGATATACATGGTGTGCATGTTTTTTTGCAAGAGATTAATAAAACTCACATCCAGAATGTTCCTAAGGAATCTTTTTCTCTTCCTTTAGTGTACGAAAAAAATGTTTTTTCTGGAGTCAATGTGATGCCCAAACAGGACACACACATGCACGGACCCACCCTTGAATTGAACAGAACTTGTGCGTCATGCAGACAATCTAGTGAGGACAGTGCCGAACTATAGCAAGACGGCTGTGACACACAGTACTAGGGAATATAATTCACGGAGCTCAGTCAGACCTGCAGGTCAGTTGGCAGGTTCAGAAGTACAAGGAACAGCTTATGATTTCCATAGATGTAATGAACAACAGAAAAATGAACAGGTCTCTAAGAGGAGGAGGACTGGTCTCGAAAATTAAACAGCACAATTGTATTAAATTCTGTGGTTGCAATCCAGGCAGGGCTGCAGTCCTGGGCAAGGAGCAGAATCCATTAGTGGCTGGAAGACTTCTCTGTGGGGCAGCAGTAGGACAGAGGAGGCTAATGATTTCCTCTCTTAAGCTGTCTTTAATTCAGTAATCAATGTTACTCTTCCAAGAACTGTACCTTTTTAACATTATAAAATGTCTTTAATAACAATGCTTCAATAACATAGCAATACTTAAGTATTATTATAGGCATACTGCATTACAATACAAAGATAGAAGTGCAAAATCAGATCTTACAAGTACCTATAAGGATCAATACAGTAAACTGCTCTTTTTCTGTGTCTTGAGTAATATTGGATATGCTGGCTAGAGTTGTTTGATAGTGAAATGGGCAACATGTAAATGTAAGAAATAACAAATAATAGGGGCAGCCTAGAGGTGAAGACGCTCACCTCCCACTCTGAAGGTTGAGAGCTCAATCCTTGACCGCGACAGATGTTTATCAAGGCGCAAAGAGAAAATGTCTGCTGCAAGCTCCACACTGGTGTCAGGAAGGGCATTTGGCTAGTAAGCGCTCAGCTCCATTCAGTTGCCCTGACCACAGCAAGGAATTACAGGGTTGAAAAAATAAAAAATATATAGCTGGTTGATGGCTAAGAATTATCTGAGTCTTCTATTCCTGTGGATGGGGAAGGAAGCAGAGTTAAGGAAAGAGTAACTTTCCTAAATAACTCAGTAAGTGTGGCTTGCATATTTTTTCTTCATATATTTCAAAACATTTTAAGATGTCATCTATATTTCAACTTACTCCAAATGCTGCATATTTGGATCCATGCTTTCTAACCATTACAATGATGTCAATAGCAATAGCAATGACTTATATATCGCTTCACCGTGCTTTACAGCCCTCTCTAATGCTGTCCATTCAGTCATGTCCAATTCTATGAGTCCGCTCTCTCCACATTTCCTGGTCTTGCATGGCTTCAGGTGTTTTATGCTCTCACTGGTTAGGTTTTGTTGGTATCTACCCTCTAAATCAAATGATTCCATAAATGTCAAAATATCCTGATTTATTTCATGCAAATCTTTGTCATGGTAAAATCTTTCAAAAATTATTTACAAGAGCAGCACATTTTTAAAACAGTTTTTCAGAATTCCTTGCCTGAATTTTGCAGCAACATTATTGACAAAATGAGGCTCTTGTAGCCTTTCCAAAAGCCACACGTTAGTGCTTCATTCTCCATTACAGCTGCAGCTTCAGCAAATGTTTCAGTAGCTTCCAGATCACAAACTGAAAAAGAGGGGCAAAGTTGAAAATAGAGAACACACACTGTTTCACCAGCATGTTATCCTCAGGTTGGCTCTCTGCCTTTTCTGCATGACCCAGACTTTCTCTTATACAGAGAAAAGGGAAGGAAGGAAGGAATCCTTATTCAAACATTAGGAAGCTGATTAATTTTTTTCTGGATTCAGCTATTTGAAAAAAGTTAAAATACAGTAAAAAATAAAATAAATTTCCTAGATCGACAACAGCCACTAAGACTTTATAGTAAGCTAAAATTGCTATCCTGTCTAAATATAGCAGCCGGGCAAGGATTTAGTAAGATATGTCTACATAATACGACTGTATGCGTTGTAATTTCCTGTATTTGGTTACCTTGTTCATAATGGAAAACACACGAAAACCAGGTAAGAATGCCCCGAAGGCTCCTAACCTTATTTTGCACATCACTTTTCATCTTTTAAAGAGAAGTCAAACTTCTTCCCTACTGGAAAAGAAATAAAAACAAAAGTCTTCCCTTACAGCAACATGCACATGCAGGCACCCCATTCATTCTTGCCGATTCCAGCACATACCTGGGGGAACCCAAAGGTGCTTTTTTCCAAGAGGCAACTGGACTTTCTGGATTTTTTTTCTTTCGAAGACATTTCACTTTCACTTCTCCTCCAAGAAGCTTCTTCAGCTCTGACTGGGTGGTGGGGAATGGATGAATTTATATCCCTTGCAGACAGCTGGTCATTTGCATCCTTTGAGAGCAGGAATCTCCACCCTTGGCCACTTTAAGACCTGTGGACTTCAACTCCCAGAATTCCTCAGCCAGCAAAGCTCAAGTCTCTGGACTTCAAAGCTGGCTGAGGAATTCTGGGAGTTGAAGTCCAAAGTGGCCACGGGTGGAGACCCCTGTTTTAGAGGGTCCTTGGAGCGCTTGGAGGTTTATCTCGGTGTGTCCTCAGGGTCCCCTGAGGCGGTGCTAACGGTCCCTGTGGCCTGCAGTGTTTCTGGGGATCCGTCCATGATCCTTCCCTTCCCCTCCATCCGGTCAGAGCTGAAGAAGCTCCTGGGAGGAGAAGCGAAACGTCTTCAAAGGAAAACACAGAAAGTCCCATTTTGCCTCCTGGAAGAAGAAGGAAAAAGGCTCCTTTGGGACAACCAGGAGACCCGGACGGCGTCGGCTGGACCATCCCAGGAAAGCCCGGGTATCATTACGGCCGCCCGAGGGCCGAGCCCTGGCCGTAACTCCGGGCACCGCACCGGTCGCCAGTCTCGCTCTTGAACCGCCCTCGGCGCTTCAGGCGGGAGCGACTGTCGGGACGCTTCCAGCCTTTGGAGGCTCGGACACCGGGGACGGGGAGACGGGAAGCTCCGGCCTCGGCCGCCCGGGGAGGGAAGCTCCGGGCGACGCTCCTCCGTTCCAGCGGATGCGCCCCTTTCGGGAACCGCCGCCTGCCGCTCGCGGGGCTCCCTTCCTCCGGCTCTCCGCCCAGAAGGACTGGAGGGGAGCGGCGCTGGCTCCTTCCCTCCAGGCAGAGACCCGTAGAGGGCCCCGGCGCTCCCCTTAGGATGGCCGGGAGAGACGAAGACGCTGCGCTTCTGCTGCCTTCGGCCCGTTTCCCGCCGCCGCGGCTTCGAGCCACCCCGCTCCGCCCGCTTCTCTCCGGGCCGCGCAGGCGCGTTCTGGGCCCCCAACCGGCGCGCGGGCCCTTTAAGAAGCAGGTAAACACAGCGCGGCTCCTCCCCTTCCTCTCCCCCGCGCGTCAGCCGACGTCGCTGCCGCGCGACCGGCCTTCTTACGCCGCTGCACTGAGCCGCGCTATTCTCTAAACGCACGCGCCGCAGCGCGGCCGCTGGCGCTCGGGCATCCCTTACGCTGAATGCGTGGGGAGGCCGCCGGACGCGCGCACGCGCAGGAACCTTGCTTGGGTCGCCTGCGGGAGGGGGAGGCGGCGGAGGCGGCGGCGGCGGTGGCGGTGGCGGCGGAGCAGCAGAACATGAATGGAGCAAAATGGCGGATCATGTGCAGGTGAGGCGGAGGGGCCCGCGCCGCGCTCCTCCTCCCCGCCGACGCTCGCCGCCCGGGGCCCCGGCGGGCGGATGGAAGGCCGGCGCGGCGCCTGCTGGAGGGCCGCGGCGGCGCGCCGTCCCTTCCGAGCCCGGGCGGGCGCCGGTCCCCGCGGGATGCAGGCCCTGGCCCCGTTGGGCGCGCGCGGAGCAGGCCCGGGGCGTCTGTGGCGGGCGCCGGGGCCGATCTCGGGAGGCGCGGGGCGGCCAGGGCCCGGATCCGCAGGGGAGAAGCGGAGGGAGCGCTGCCGGGCGAGGGTCCCGCCGGGCCCGCCGCCTCCTCCTCCTCCGGAAAGGGTCCCCGCCTCTCGGCCCTCGAGCTTCTCGCCGCGCTTCCTCCCGTCCCTGGCGCGGCTGGTGGGAGATCCCACCTCGGGGCCGGTCTCGCCGGGAGCCCCGTCCTCTGCCCCCGTCTGCCCGCCGGCTTCGGACGAGGGCAGGTGGGCCTGGCCGGGGCCCGGGCTACCTTGACAGACTGGCGGCTTCCCTGCCTCCTGCTCCTCCCACGTGGCCCCGGCTGGCCAGGCGAAGGACGGGAGCGGGAAGCCGAAGAAGGCGGTGGGCTCCACCTCCCCGGCGGCCCTTCCGGAGTAGAAGCTGCACGGGGAGCGATTCGGGTGTGCTGGGGGTACCCAGAGGGCATGGGCCCACCCCTGGCCTTGTCCAGCCAAGGCTGGCGAGGCGCCTGGCAGCCCCTCCCCCCGCTCCTGTCCTTGGGATCCCCCCAGGAGGGCCAAGCCTTGAATCTAGCAGACAGTCAAGTGGATGGGGGGAGCCAGCTTTGCTTAATGGCAAGAGGGGTCTGAAATGGGACAGAACTCACTTAACAAACGTCTCCCTTAGCAGACGAACTTTTGGGCTCCATTGCGGTCGTAAGTCAAGGGCCGCCTGTACTCGTACCAACGGCCTCCCCAAGCAGCCTGGCTCTCCTGTTGTCCGCCTGTCCTGGGGCTGCAAAGGAAGAGGAGGGTCTCTCCGTCTGGGACCACGGCTGAACATTCCCCATTCTGGACATTTGTGCCAGTGCCTGAAGCTCCCTTGGCTCATCCACAGTTTTGCTATTGTCTATAGGGAAGAGGGTTTACTTGAAGGCCTCAGCTTCCTTAAAAATGTCCCTGGAGATTCTCGGTCACGCCCAGGTCACGCTTGTCCCAAAGGTGCTTTTTCAGGAGGCAACTGGACTTTCTGGCTTTTTCCCCTTGAAAACGTTTCGCTTCTCATCTACGAAGCAGCTGAGTTTAGGCTGCCGGGTTAGAAAGCTGAACTAGCAGACGTAACGTTTATTTTCTGAGTAAGTCTATTTTCTCAGTTATTTTCTCTTATTTTCATTACATTGAAGTAAGTAGTATCTACTCCAGTTTAGGAAGGAAGACTTTGCAGGTCATCAGTCAGAGAAAATTGCTTGACACATTGCTGCCTTGAGAGGATCCTGAATGAAACAGTTTCAGACCCAGCACGGGGCTGAAACAGTATTTGTCATACTTTACGATGACTTCTGGATGGTCTCTCCAGTGATGGAGCATCCACGGTTTCTGAAGGCAAGCTGTTCCATTGATTAAGTGTTCCCACTGTGAGAAAATTTCTCCTTAGTTCTAGGTTGGATCCCTTCTTGTTACTTCTTGTTCTGCCTTTAGGTGCTTTGGAGAATAGCTTGACCCCTCCCTCCTCTCTGTGGCAGGCCCTTAAATATTGGAAGATGCTCTCCTGTCTCCCCTGGTCCTTCTCTTCCCTAGACTAGCCAGGCCCGGTTCCTGCAACTGTTCATCATGTCTTTTAGCCTACAGTGCCCTCATCATCTTGGTTGCTCTTCTCTGCACTCTTTCTAGAGTCTCAACATCTTTTTTTGTAGTGTGGTGATCAAAACTGGATGCAAATATTCCAAGTGTGATCTTACCAAATCATAGAATAGAATAGGATACATCATCTGGCCAAGTGTGATTAGACACACAAGGAATGTGTCTCTGGTGCAGAAGCTTTCAATGTACATGCAAAGCAACAGAATCATCATTATTTTCATAATACTAATAAAAGAGGGAAGTAGCGAAGATAAGCAGGGTAAATGATAATGCTGCAGCCATACGACATGGGGAAATATACATAGACATTAGACAGCACTGTGAGAATTAGGTGTTTAGTAGATTGGTGGCATGAGGGGAAAAACTGTCCCTGTGTTTAGTTGTGTTGACATCTTAATGCCCTGTAACGCCATCCCGAGGGGAGGTATTGAAACAGTTGATGTCCAGGATGTGAGGGGTCTGTAGATATAAGAGTCACCTTATAGGGGAGGTGGGTGGCATAAAAGTGTAATAAATGAATAAACAAAGCGTGGTATCACTTCACGTGATCTTGAAGCTATCCCTTTGTTGAAACAGCTTAGGACTGCACTGGCTATTTTGGCGGCTGCAGCACACTGCTGGCTCATTCTAAAGTGGTAGATCCTTTCACAGTTACTACTGTTGAGCCAGGTATCGCCTATTCTGTATCTCTGTGTTTGTTTTTTCTTGCTTAACTGTAAAATCTGACTTTTCTCGTATTACACTGCTCAAAAAAATAAAGGGAACACAAAAATAAGAAATCCTAGATCTGAATGAATGAAATATTCTTATTAAATACTTTGTTCATTACATAGTTGAATGTGCTGACAACAAAATCACACAAAAATTATCAATGGAAATCAAATTTAGCAACACATGGAGGTCTGGATTTGGAGTGACACTCAAAATTAAAGTGTAAAAAAACACTACAGGCTGATCCAACTTTGATGTAATGTCCTTAAAACACGTCAAAATGAGGCTCAGTAGCGTGTGCGGCCTCCACGTGCCTGTATGACCTCCCTACAACGCCTGGACATGCTCCTGATTAGGTGGCGGATGGTCTCCTGAGGGATCTCCTCCCACACCTGGACTAAAGCATCCCCCAACTCCTGGACAGTCTGGTGGATGGAGCGAGACATGATGTCCCAGTTGTGCTCAATTGGATTCAGGTCTGGGGAACAGGCGGGCCAGTCCATAGCATCAATGCCTTCGTCTTGCAGGAACTGCTGACACACTCCAGCCACATGAGGTCTAGCATTGTCTTACATTAGGAGGAACCCAGGGCCAACCGCACCAGCATATGGTCTCACAAGGATCTCATCTCGGTACTAATGGCAGTCAGGCTACCTCTGGCGAGCACATGGAGGGCTATGCGGCCCCCTAAAGAAATGCCACCCCACACCATTACTGACCCACTGCCAAACCGGTCATGCTGGAGGATGTTGCAGGCAGCAGAACGTTCTCCATGGTGTCTCCAGACCCTGTCACGTCTGTCACATGTGCTCAGTGGGAACCTGCTTTCATCTGTGAAGAGCACAGGGCGCCAGTGGCAAATTTGCCAATCTTGGTGTTCTCTGTCAAATGCCAAACGTCCTGCATGGTGTTGGGCTATAAGCACAACCCCCACCTGTGGACGTCGGGCCCTCATAGCACCCTCATGGAGTCTGTTTCTGACCGTTTGAGCAGCCACATGCACATTTGTGGCCCACTGGAGGTCATTTTGCAGGGCTCTGGCAGTGCTCCTCCTGTCCCTCCTTGCACAAAGGCGGAGGTAGCGGTCCTGAGGCTGGGTTGTTGCCCTCCTACGGCCTCTTCCACATCTCCTGATGTACTGGCCTGTCTCCTGGTAGCGCCTCCATGCTCTGGACACTACGCTGACAGGCACAGGAAACCTTCTTGCCACAGCTCGCATTGATGTGCCATCTTGGATGAGCTGCACTACCTGAGCCACTTGTGTGGGTTGTAGACTCCGTCTCATGCTACCACTAGAGTGAAAGCACTGCCAGCATTCAAAAGTGACCAAACCATCAGCCAGAAAGCATAGGAACTGAGAAGTGGTCTGTGGTCACCGCCTGCAGAACCACTCCTTTATTGGGGATGTCTTGCTAACTGCCTCTGCTTTCCACCTGTTGTCTATTCCGTTTGCACAACAGTATGTGAAATTGATTGTCAATCAGTGTTGCTACCTAAGCGGACAGTTTGATTTCACAGAAGTGTGATTGACTTGGGGTTACATTGTGTTGTTTAAGTGTTCCCTTTATTTTTTTGAGCAGTGTATTTTGTTGGATAGGCCCCAGTATTCAAGTCTTGTCAAAATCCTTCTGCATCTTCTGAAGTATTCCCCCTCCTTCATTTGCTGTTGTTGGTAAATTTGATGAGTGCCCTTTCTGTTCCCTCAGCTAAATCATTCAGGAAGATATTGAAGAGTATCGGGCCAAAGCAGAATCTTGAGATAGCCCACTGCATGCTTCACTCCATTTAGATGTAGTTCCATTGAGGACAACACGTTGAGTGTAGTTGGTCAGCCAGTTGCAAATCCATCTGGTGGTAATGCTGTCTATCCCAATTTTTTTAATCTTACCAAGAGGTAGGTTGTGGTCTACTTGTCAAATGCCTTACTGAAGTCTAAATAAATTATATCCACAGCATTTCACTGATCCATTAATTTTGTCACTTTGTCAAAGAATGCGATAAGATTTGTCTGGCATGATCTGTTTTTGACAAACCCATGTTAACTTCTGGTTACAACTTTGTTTGCCTCTAGGTGTTCACAGATTCATTGCTTGATTGTCTTTTCCAGAATCATTCCAGGTATAGATGTCAGGCTGATAGGTCTACAGTTTCCTGGAACCGTTTCCCCCCCCCTTGTCTGAAGGTGGGAATTACAGCAGCCCTTTTCCAGTCCTCTGGTAGTTCCCCGATGCTCCTGGCTCTTTGAAAGACACGGTTCAATGGTTCCAAGAGTATGTCTGCCAGCTCCTTCAGAATTCTGGGATGCCTTCCCTCTGGTCCTGGCAATTAAAACCCATCTAGGGTGGACAAGTGTTTTTGTACCCTATTCTTTGCTATTTCGATTTGTATGCCTAATCTGTCTCCTATACGGTGCTGTTTTTGATAAATTGTATTATATTTTTCTTTTGCATAAAGCCAGAATTAAATACTTCTGCTTGCTGCCTGTTACACATCACCTTCTTGCCATCTTCTCCCATTAGTGGACTGATTGTTTCTAGACTTTGTCTTGTTTTTTACATGGAATCCTTCCTAAGCTCTAAGTTTGTTGAAATCTGGTCTTTTAAAGTCCAGACTCTCATTTGATTTTGTTCCACTCCTTGAGCTTGCGTTTTGTTGACCTCCAATATAACATAGTCACTCTTCCCCTAAGTTCCCTCAACTTCAACCCCTTCTATCATTTCATCTGTCAGTGTGAATTATGTCCAATATAGCTGACCGTCTAGTTCCTGTCCTCTACCTTTTGGGGAGACAAAGTTGTCCGCTAGGTTCATCAGGAACCTGTTTGATCTCCAACTAGGGGCAGAGTTTGTCTCCCAGTCGATGCCAGGCTAGTTAAAGTTCCCGATGACTCCTGTGCCTAACATGTTCCCTGCACACCTTAACTAACTAATTAACTAAACAGATCATCTATTTCCTCCACTTGGTTGGGTAGTGGGTAATATATGCCTATGGCAATGTCATTCCTTCTTCCTTTTCTGTTGACCCAAATGCGTCCCAAGTCTCGGAATAAACTCCTGGTGCCTGCCTGGAGCCTCTAGTTTTCTTGGCGAGAATTCAGAGCAGTGCCGGCTCCCTAGGATTGAGAAAGAGTCATCAAATCGTAAGGCTAAAAGGCAGTGGTGGTATTCAAATAAAGTTGCCACCGGTTCGGTGGGCGTGGCTTGGTGGCCGCACTTTGCGCGCATGCGCACGCCAAACACGCACTTTGCGTAGGCGCAGAGGCATTCTAACTTGCCTCCTGCAAGCCTACACAATGCTGGTCGCTGCAGCAGCTGCTGCGCTTTGAAATCTGGCCATAAAAGTGAGTATGGGAGCCCGGGCGGGCAAGTGGTCCAAACACAGAGCAGCGAAGAGAACCGGTTCGGTCTCCACTGCTCATCACCGCTACCGGCTCTCCAGAACTGGGCAGAACCGGTCGAACACCACCACTGCTAAAAGGGACCTTTAAGGTCTTCCAGTCCAACCCCAGCCCAAAGCGGGAGACTGTATCCCATTCTAGACAAATGGTGGTCTGATCTTTTCTTGAAAACCTCTAGCAATGATTTGCCAACTTACGTAGCATTTGAGATTGCAGTATTTGTAGCATTTCTGCAATGCTAGAACTGACAGTCTCCTAGTTTCTTGCTCGATGCCTTAAACACTATACAGGTAGCCTCGCAGAATCACAATTGACACCTGGAACGTTATTGCTAAACTTTATTGCCTGATTATTAAGTGAGACATCAGGTGATTTTATTCCCAGCTTCTCTATTGACTCTGCCTGTCAATAGGAAGTTGGCTGTGAAGTGTGCAAATGGTGGTCATGACCACAGGGTCCTGCAAAGATCATCAATGGCCACTAGTTACAAAGTGCTTGTATCTTGATCATGTGCATGCAGGGACACTGGAATGCTTATAAGTGCAAGGCTGGTCATAGGGTTACTTTGTCAGCACTGTAGGAACTTTGAATTGTCACTAAACAGGGCAGTTACTAAGCGAGGACTACCTGTATACCGAAGTGGGTCTTATATTTATCATAATTTTATATAAATTCACACTGTGAGGGACCTAATGCCTCATGGCAAGTATTACAGCTACACCAGATTGCACCAATTTAGGAGCATAAAGCAAGCCACTTAACGAGACCCCAGGTAAGGCCTCTTAGGTGCCCACCAGCTTCGTTATCCCATTGGCTCAGTTGTTCATAAATGGTGCCCATTGAAACAGAAAGCAGATAAAGTATGTATTTGTTTATATTTCTTTTCAGTCTGGTAGCTTTCTGAGCTACTACCTTCCCAGCAAAATACTTTGGCGGAACAATTTGATTTTTCTTTTCCTAATTCCTGCTGTAACAAATCTGAACCCGTTTTATTCTGGTTTTTGGAAGAATCACCACACTTATGGACTAACATATAATTTCTTTCTACCATTTTTTTGCATTGTAAAGTGCCAACATTCGCTTAGTGAGACAAAACTCAGTTCCAGAGACTGAAGGTATATTCTGTACTCGATTATCCTTACTCATTTTTCAACTAATTGGCCTGTCTATGGCAATGATTTCCGTAATCCTGGTCATTGAATCAGTGTTGATCTAGCTTTGCGATGAATTGCTGCTGTTTTCTGTTCATGCTTGGAATATCAGCAAAAACTATTTAGCTGAAAGATGTACACATCCATGTACTACTGAAAGTTGGAAATTTTTTGCCAGTAATTTGTGAATTAGATATTGCCAAAGACATCAGCGTCCATGATCAAGTAGGTGATGTAAAAGCAGAGAAAATACAATGGCTTATTCTTCTAATGATTGGTCATCAAGGAAAAATCAACTCGAAGCCTACAAGATTTGAGGAGATCTGATTCAGCTATACCATGGACGACAGCTAAGCAGAAGGAACACGTGGTTGGAACAACCCAAGCAGCCACTATACGCTTGGACTTCACCTAACGCAGAACATTGAAACCAAATTGACTACATCTTGTGCCCAAAGAGGCAGAAAAGTCCCATCCTTGCTGTGAAAATGTTCCCTGGAGCAGATTATGGGTGAGATCATGAACTGTTAGCTGCCAAGATAAGGTGCCAGTGGCGCAGTATCAAACAGCCACCCAGGATTCAGAAATTTGACATCGAAAAGATTCCCCAGACATATGCAGTTAACTTCAGGAATAGATTTCAACTGCTCAGCTTCACAGAAAGACAACCAGATGAGCTGCGGGAGGGAATAAAAACAACCCTCACCAAAGTAGCCCAAGAACCTATTAAGCAAAAGCCATTGGGGACAGGGGAGAAAGGCGAAGACTAAATGGAAGGTTCCGGAGAGAGGCAAGAAAAGACAAAGCAAAGTATTCGGCTGAGCAATGTAAGAAACTGGAGGAAGCAGCCATGAGAGCCGTACAAGCGAGTGTTTTGCCTATAAGGAGGCGGCCAAGCACCCCTTCGTGGCAGGAAAGGAAGGCTGTGGTCAGAGGACGTGACGGGCAGGAATGGCAGGACCAACAAGCCATCAGAGAGAATCTCAGAAGGTTAAACCATGGCAACTGGAGCAAAGGTACCATGATTTCACCTTCTGAGATACTTTTGGCCTGAAAGAGTCTTCATGGACGTGAAGCCGTCAGAGAAAGATGCCAGGAACATGCAGAACAGCTTTGCACGAACAAGGCCAGGCCATAAGAGCAGAAGCTGATTTACCAGAAATGGAACCAGATATTCTGGAGGAGGAGGAGGAGGAGGAGGTGTGGGCACTCAACGGGTTGCCTAACTGCAAAGCCCCGGCAATTCCTGCTGAGTTGCGGAGGCCACTGCTGACGAAAGCACCGGACGTGCTTTGCTGAAGGGTACGGAAGAGCGGTCAGTGGCCAAAGGGACGGAGAAGGTCCATGTTTATCCCGGTACCAAAGCAAGGTGATTCGAAAGGTGTGTGGTCTTACCAAGGCATTTTAAAGCGGCATTAACGCTTCACGTGATCTTGATTCTGGCTCTTGGCTAATGCAGCCTAGGATTGCACTGGGGTTTTGGCTGTTCATCCTGAAATGATGGTGCACTAGGACGCCACGATCCCTCTCACGGTTAGGGCTGTTGAGCCAGGAATTGGGTTTTTTTTAGCAGGGCATCAGTCTGTTCTCCTGCATCCTGATGTATTTATTATTTACAGTCTGTTTGAAGATGTTATTAAAGTTTTAAGTGATTTGCCCTGAGGTGCAGCTCATTTATGTTTGGTCTGTGTGTCATTAGTTGAGAATCACTGGGCTGATGCGGAGGGTTATAAGCTTGAAAATGATTGCTTGATCCCGTTGCTGTAGAGCTATAGTGAAGAGGTTCAATGTTTGCTTCCAGCGCATTCCTTGGAGCGCAAGTTCAGTGCTGCAGAATGTCTATTGTCCTCACAGCTGTATAAGTGCAGCGAATGGAGATCAGTGAGGTTACAGAGAAATCAGTATTTCCAATAGAAGTACGCTCAGGGTATAATTCATGCTAATTACTCGACAGTTAAATTGGAGTTAAAATGAAATGCCACTGGGCATACCCTTACTTGGTATTAGTATTAAGCCTTACATTTCAGTATTCTTGGTAGAGTTTAGTTTAGTTTATTGTCATTGCACCTCCTGCAATGAAATTAAATAAAGTCTACTCTGCTTAATCAAAGAGTTTGTGTTTGATATCAGAAAGATACATTTGATACCTTTGCACCTGGCCAAACCGAAGGCTCTTCCTCCCCCTGTTTCTGCAAGGCTGGCTGGGGGCGTTGCCTCCCCTGGGAAGCCCCAGTGGGGCAGAGGTGGTGGAGATTCCCACTCCGCCTCGTAGTTCACTGGGCCGGTTTGGGCTACTTGCTGTATCCCCTGTGAGGTCTCTGGGGAAGCTAAAAGGAGACGGACGACCTTTTCAGCTCCACAGAGTAGAGTAAGCATTTGGGGAACTCGCTCAGTCTCGAAACTGTTTTTGTTTTAAGAACTATCTGGGCCCCACGGTTGCTAGAGATGGCCAGTCCTGTTATTTTGAGGTGGGAGATGCTCAGAGCGGTCTATGACAGCCACAAAACAGACTTAAAAGTAACTGTTCCTAGAAGCCCATTTCGGAAAAATCCCGGCCCATAGCCATCATCAAAAAGCCGCCTGCCTGCAATTGTTTGCGTTTTTTACAAAAATATACATGTTTTTTAAAAACAAGAAAACCCTGAACCAAGAGAGACAGCACTTGATACATTTTGTTGAGGGATGTGCCATGCAGTACATTCAGGCTGTTCCATGCCTGCGCCCTTATCTCCTATGTACAGGACTCCTTTGCTAGAAAGTCTGTGCCCAATATTGCCATTATCATGGCTCCAAGAACGGCTGTTGTCCAACTACATTGAAGAATAATTCCAAGTCCTAACCCTGGTCTTCGTTAGCTGGCAATTGGGAAATAATAAGTGTGCAAACTAATTTGGTGTTTGTTCAAAATTATCTGCAGTATTCTGGTTGGGAGGAAGATGTAGCGTCAGGCACAAAAAAGTTGACTTTTCATATTTGACTATCCCTGGCAATCTCTCAAAGGCATCTTTAAAAAATTAGAATTGCTGAAGTAAAAAAAAAAAAGTTTGAAGTAAGTCCCTGCATATCCATACATTGAATCTAGCTCACATGTGATCCAACGGACGTCATATTAACATATTCCCAATAACTTATCCACATATTTTGCTCTTTACCTCTATTCATTTGATCAACTTACATTTCCCCTTTCCTTCAGGACTTAATTCAGGATTAAATACATTATCTCCTTCGTGCAGACTTAAATAGTGTCCAAATTTGTTTGCTCCTGGGCTTTTGGGGTGTGGCTTCATTGAACTGTTCCACTGTGGAATAGCTCTGTTCCGTTGTCAAAGAGCTTGTAGGTTTCACATGAAAGTTACCGTTCGTTAAACTTGGCAAGGCAGGCAGTCCTTGGATTACGAACGGCCAACTTAAGGGCAACATTAGGTAAGATAGGAACAGGCTGCCTATTGCTAAAAATGGCCGACCACGGAAGCCACACATTTTAAATGTACAGCCTGTTTTCGGGGGTTCCTGAAACCATGCATCTTCAGGGTTTCGTCGACGGAAGGAAGGACAATGCTCCCCATCCCTTTTAGTAAGTGGAAGTCCGTGTTTTGACTAAAATACAAATTTGGGTTAAAGACAGAGTTAGGGAATGAGACTGAATTTTAACTCTGGGTTAAAAGCCTAGATCAGATGTTACCAGAATTGCATTTTAGTAGGATTTCAGTAGTGGTAACCCAAAACCAGAGGCTGTATAATATGCTATTTTTAAGTATTTGTTTTTTCTGTCATGATATTGTCTTCCAGAATGGCAGATGCACCCAATCCTAACTCAATTCACTTTGGTTTGTTCCAGAGTCTAGCCCAGCTAGAGAATCTGTGCAAGCAACTATATGAGACAACGGACACCACTACACGGCTCCAGGCAGAGAAAGCCCTGGTTGAATTTACTAACAGCCCGGATTGCTTGAACAAGTGCCAGCTTCTCCTTGAAAGAGGGAGTGTACGTAGACAAACAAGCCACAAGGCTGCTGTTGAAAGGGTTGGGTACCTTTTTTTTTTTTTGCAAGTTTAGGGATGCATCTTGCTGACCCAATATAGGAAGGCATTTGCAACTGGCAAATTGGAATTCTTTAAAATGTGGCTGTGCCAAATATGTCTGTGGAGATCCGTGTAGTGGGTCATCTAATCTAGGATTTAAAGTATTCGGTGAAAGATATTTTTATTTTATTTATTAACTTTATATGCCACCTATCTCATGGTTCAGGATGATTATTAAATATTAATATATTGCCATCTTGCCAGTGTGAGAATCACTAAGAGCCTTCAGCAGAATCCCAGAATTTATCCATCCACATGAATGGCTTGTTTTCTTTCTGTTTGTTTTACAGTCGTCATATTCCCAATTATTGGCAGCTACATGCCTTACAAAACTGGTGTCACGCACAAACAACCCTTTGCCCTTGGAACAACGCATAGACATACGTAAGTACAGCAAAGCTGGATCGCTCAGCCCCAAGGCCTGGCTTGCCTAGGATCAGACGGGCTATTCGGAAAGTTTGCGAACGTTTGCTGGGATAGAAAGGGAACATTCGTAGTGTTTCCTCTTTTAAGTTACCCATAGTGTGAGAAATAAGTATGAATTTGCCTGGCTTGCCTTCTATGTACGTGCATGCTTCCCTGTTCCTTGACAACATATTAAAATTACAATGTGATAAGTTGAGAAGTAATTCTTTTTGTAACATACTGCACCATAAAGTGCAGCTGTTTTGGCTGTTCTTTGGACATTGTGAGGAGAGAGGGTCAGACCCTGAAAGAAATGCTTAGGCCCCTTCTCTCAACCCCCTCCTTCCTCCCGGGTCTGCCTCCAAGGCAGCTTCACTCGAGGTGGGCAGGGTCAGTCTGCCTTTCAGAGGTCACCCCAAGAACTGACCAGTAGCAGCAGCTCTGGGGCAGGAGCTCCGTGGAACCTGGCTTTAGCTATGCTGTGGTCTGTAGGTCAGGCAATCCGGAAAGGGCCCAAGGGAAGCACTTTGGCCAGATCCTGCCTGATGATGCTGAATGTTGTGTGCTCATTACAGAGCCACCCCTCTGCCTCCTCCCCCCTTGTTTTCTTGTTTGCGGGGGGGCTTCTAAGCGATAAGTCGCAGGTGCTGCTTGCAGCCTAGTCCCAGTTGTGCCTGTATTCACTTCAGGGGTGGTGACCTTTTCCCAACTCCAAGTTTCCTAAGCACTCTCCACTTGATGCCTCTGTTTCAGGGAATTATGTGCTCAATTATCTCGCTACCAGACCTAAGTTGGCCACGTTTGTTACACAAGCACTAATTCAGCTGTATGCCAGAATCACAAAACTGGGCTGGTTTGACTGTCAGAAGGATGAATATGTTTTCAGAAATGTCATCACTGATGTCACAAGATTTTTGCAGGTCAGTGTTCCATCTCTTCTACTTCTCCTTGCACATCAGGGCTTTGGCTGATGATTTCTACTCTTTTTCCTTGATGGTGGTGGGCTTGTTTCACACAGTCAGTGTCCATTGATACTGTTGTGGGTATCAAGCCAACAGAAAGAAAACTGCAGAACCAAATGCTGGAATTCTTATCTGCCCCAATCACTAGATCAAAGGCCTCCACCATCTAGCTTCCTGTTCCTCAGAGTGCCCAACCAAAAGCTTCCAGGAAGAGGAAGTAGAAGTTGCTAAAGTTTAGGTGAGGACCAGGAGCTGTTGGTCGACTCCAAGCCACCCAATTCCGTATTCACCAACAACAACCTCTGCCCCACCCCTCCACCCCCCATGCTCCCTGAAACAGCTTTTCCTTCTGCGACTGGAATATTTTTTTTCTGATGCTTAGCTAAAATCGGTTCACCTGGCTTGTTGTTCCTTTGGCCTTCCTATTGGAGTGGCAGTATTGAAGAGGAAGGGGCATGGCAGAATCCTGTTCTGCTTTGAATTGTATAACAAGCTTTTAGCATATTTCACATGTAGGAGAAAAAAAATAAAAAGACAGCGCAGCATCTGCTGGGCGCATAGCTGGATTTTGTTCTAGATCTACTGACTCTCAAACAATTCTAGGAAAGCCAGTCCCACAAGGGGCACATAATGAGTGGCAATTGCAAGTGAATCTCAGTTGCCTGCAAAATGTGGTCGGAGGCCTTCCTGAAGCCCAGTAAAGAAAATTCTGGTGGTGTTTCCACTTTGGAGAAGGGGCACCCTTGTGACTTGTGGGGGAGGACTGCCAGACAGCATTATAGAAGTCATCAACAACGTAAGCCATAAGCTACAACAATAGAGACCGCTCTGCCAGAGGGACCTTTTCTGCTTTTTCCTTCTCTAGGACAGTGTTGAGCACTGCATCATTGGAGTGACAATCTTGTCTCAGCTAACAAATGAAATTAATCAAGTAAGTGCTTCAGCCTTCCTCAGTGAAGTAAGTGTCACCTTTATTCATTCATTTTGCCTTGTGCTGCTTTCTGCCTATGCGCTGGTTTGTTTGTACAGACATGTGCTGCTTTGGTAAGAAACTGACGCTCCACTGGAGTTTGAAGTTTACCATCCCTGGCGCAATTCCTGAGCTATAGAAGTAGAGCTTTGGATGGAGACAACCCTCTGTTCAGTAATATTGCGAAGGCTCACAATGAGCTTTCCATTTCTGTAGCTCTTCCTTTGGAGAAACCTTTCCTAAGAGCTACTTGCTTCCATCCTGCATGGCAACCATCAGAGTTCTGGTTCAATTCAAAGGCTGGCATGCTCCCCACGCCAGGGTGTGGCCTTATCTTCTTCTGAAGTACAGATGGCAACCCCTGTCCTCCAGATTTTGATAGGTCTGGAGCAGGCCACTCCCTCAGCAGTCCTAGCCTCCCACTGTGCTATCTCAAGAGAGAAGCTTGAAGGAGCTTGACTGACAAGAGGGACCAGGGATTTTGGTTTGGACTCTTGAAACTGCAGTTCTGTAGTTCTGCCAAGGAACAGAGAGAGCCTCTCCTTGGATTGGAAGTCAGCTTATCCGCTGTATTGCGGGAAAATGCAGCATAGTAAAGAGAGTTTAAGAATTGCAGTCTTCCTGTGTTTTCCCCTTAATGGGACAAGAATCTGTTTCTGCTGCAAACCTGGCTGCGTCTTTTTTCCCCTAATCCCAAGGCAGGCTTGCTGACTTCTAACAAGCATCCGGACATTTGAAAAGCTTGGCCTGAAAGCGGTAAAATTGAATGGAGGTTTAGGGCAGATCTTTGAGGGTCTCTAACGTTGGTTGAAACCAACAGGAGGCTAGTGGCTCAGCACTCGGGAGCCAGGACTTGCCAAGCGTTTCTGTTTTCATCTGGCAGCAGGCGGTTAAGTGAGGGAAAGGGGTGCCTGGCCAAGGGCAGGCCCACCTTCTCTTGCCAGGGCCTGTGGCTTCTCTGCAGTCATCACAGCCCCAGCAGATGTGGGCAGCGGATCCAGGGGCTGAAAAGGGTGGTGGACAGCTGTAGTCCAGGGAGATGACGGGCCCCCAACTGGGGCAGCGAGGAGATAAAATTCAGGCACCAACCCTGGTGTAACCCATTGATCGCGTGCGGTGATTTGACAGGCTTTGTGTGACCCCTCCCCCCAAATTCCCAGCTGCTACTTTGGGTGGCTCATGAGAACATCTTAAAAATACAGTGGAAAAAAGAAAAGATGCCGCCAACATGGCAAGAATCGGATTCAAATGCAAAGGAAGGAAGAAACCCACCCCAACCTCTCCCACCTGGGAGAAGAGCCAGGCCTTGAACCCCTCCCTTCCAGGACGACCTGGGTCTTTCGGGGGGGCGGGGAGCCCCATTCAGGCCCCGCTGCCCCGAAGGGCCACTTCCGGGATTCTGGCCACTGACATTGTTCCGTTGGAGGAAAATGCAGTGCCCCAACCCAGCCGGATAGATTTGGCCCAGCAGCTGCTGCTTAAACAACAATAGATTCTGCACGTCCCATTTGACCTATTTCAATCTTCAGTGATCCTGGCTGTGCCTGTATATAGGCTGATATACCGCAATTATATACACCACGGAACTGAGCAACTCTTGGGTGTTGCTGAGGGTTGTTAGGTTCTGCTAGTATACAGATAAAATGATTCATATCGCTTTTTATCCTTTTCTTCAAAAGAGAAATGGAAGCAAATGCTGATAGCTGAATGGAAAATGGGAAATAGGATGTTTTTAGGCAGTGGATATTATATGCTCTATAATCAGCCCATGGCAGTTCCACCCTGCTGAGATCTTTCCTCAGTATGATGGTCTTAAAATTATAGGGATTCGCTATAGTGGACAACCTGTAGAAAAGCGCCTGTGGGATGTTCTAGTAGCATCCTCCTTTTTATATATAATTTTTACTGAAGATTTTAATTACAGTAGCAGAAGCAAATACAAACTAAACTCACAGAGAGAAGAGGAGGGAAGGGAGAGTTAAAAAGTGCAACGGAAAAAAAAGACAGGTATAATCGGATTTAATAACTTTTCAACCCCTAAAAGATTACAAACAGCTCTTGTTTTATAACCCATCCCTTATCTATATGCAAATTCTTAAATCATCAGGCTTTTAGTCCTGGTATTGGTAAAGGATTATCGGAGCTTTATAGAAAATTTCTTATTTCAACCTTCGTCAAATTCTTATTCTTGTTTTCTTCACGAGCATTTAAGGTCTAACGGTAACTTGCTTTCTTATTCAATCTCTAGGCAGACACTACACATCCTTTGACCAAACACAGGAAAATTGCTTCCTCATTCCGAGACTCATCGTTGTTTGATATTTTTACCCTCTCCTGCAATTTATTGAAACAGGTAAGAAAACTCGAAACCTTGGTGCTCAGTCTTGACCGCTGGGTAAAACGATTAAGGTCAATGATGACGCTTGCCTGCAGAAGTGGTGGGTGCCCCATCCCTGGAGGTTTTTAAGAAGAGACTGGACAGTCCCTGGTCTGAAATGGTGCCTTGAGCAGGGAGGGCTGGACTAGAAGACCTCCAAGGTCCCTTCCGGCTCTATGCTGATTGAGGGATTGAAAATGACCGAGTCCAATGTTACTGTAAATTTAGAGCTCTGAAAATCTCTAACTTCAGTCTGGTACGGCAACTGCTGTGTATGATACAGTGGGATTGTTAGGCTCTGCGGGCAAGAAGCTGGGCTAATGTCTTAAAAATGGTGCCCACTTCGCTTTTCCTTTTTTTAGGCTTCAGGGAAAAACCTGAATTTGAACGATGAAAGTCAGCACGGTCTCCTTATGCAGCTCCTGAAGCTCACACACAATTGTTTGAACTTTGACTTCATTGGCACATCAACCGACGAGTCCTCTGACGACCTCTGCACGGTGCAGATCCCCACCAGCTGGAGATCAGGTAGAGGTTGTCCTTGTTAGGCCTCTCTGGATCGTTGCAGGCATCGCCCCAGTCACATGGTGCAGGCCCTCCCCAATCCTTCGGGTTGGCACAGCGTAGGGAGGGCGGTCTTAAAACCCTACTCCAATTCGGCCGGTTCTGCAAACTGCCTAAGTGGGTCCACAGAAATAATCATGACAAAACCTGCAAGACGGGGGGGACACGTGGGCCAATATATTAGAGAATTGCTGCGATCATTACAGAGAGGAAATAATGTCCTTCAGCTACTGAGAAGCATCTCTCAGTAACCAGATTAGACTCTTTGGATAACGGCTCATCCCAGTGAGGCAAGAGGCTCTTTCCAGAATGGCCAGCGCAGTAGATCTCTTCGATCTGGTCTGGTCATCTTTTTGGAGAAAAAGAAAACCTGCTCCTGCACATTACTTCCATTTGGCCATTGGTCACTAAATATTAAAAGACTCCCATCTTGTTTTTATTATGCTTAAAGCTTTCTTTCATGTGCCAATAGACAAAAAACCCGGCAGTAGTATGCGTGGTTAATTTTAGTTCCATTTGCTTATAATATGGAATACCAGCTAAGCTCATTGTGACCTTTGGAGAGGTTGGCATATATGGGGGAGCGAGCAAGAGAGGCAGAAATTTCCTTCTTCTAAGGAGCAAGTTATAGAAAGTGTGTTTTGGAGCAAACGAGTGGTGGCGAAGGTGAGGTTTCCTTTATGCTCTCACCAAGGAAAGAGCAAGACCAAGAGATAAATCTTCGACACAGAGCAGTAATTTTTGCCATTGTCAGAAACGCCATTGGACCTAGAAGATAATAAATGGTGTTGTTCCTGACTAATCGGACTCTTTTTCTACCTGTTTGACTTGTCAGTAAGTTATACATATCTCAGCTTTCTAGTGCATAGGGAAAAAAGCAAGAGTCCCTTTTTGCAGCAGAAGGTGGCCTAATTTAGTCAGCAGAGAGAAGAATTGGCTGCAGATATCGTTAATCATACATAATGGCTGTGCAGAATTTCCAGATAAAATATACCGTTTTTCATTGATTTGTCATGGAATGGCCCAGGTGTAATTATGTTTGCTCACCTACAGTTCAGACCATGAATGCGTTTAAAAAGGTTTCTGCTGATTGAAATACAATAATATTTTCAAGCATACTCCTTCACATCTGGATGCAGTTAATGGATGCAGTTGAGCCTCTGGGCTTTTTCTGAAATGCCTCTTGAAAGGGACTTCTCAGCACCTCATTTCCCCATCACTTTTCAGCATAATTGCCTTGTGGTTTAAACTTAGCCCTTCAGAAAGCCCCCTTCCGCTGGATTAGGGCCAAACTCATTGCCATGGGCACCCAAAAGGTGGCAGTTGAGATTTATAACCTTAACTTTGGGGGGCGGGGGGGTGGGGTAGCTAAAAGAAGTTCCCAAAAATACAGAGAATCCCTGGTTTTAAAAGCAGTCTCGGGGTGGGGGAGGGGGGAGCACTGAACAGCGCAGGCAGACGGGAGAAGGATAAACACGGACAGAGCGTGCTTGGATTTCAGTAAGGCTTTTGACAAAGTAGACCACAACCACCTTGGAAGCTAGAAATATGTGGTATAGACACTAGATGGATTTGTAACTGGCTGACAAATCACACACACGTAATCCTTAATGGAACTACATCTACACGGAAGGAAGGAAGCAGTGGGGTACCCTAAGTTCCTTTTTCGGCTCTTCAACATCTTCATAAACAATTTAGAAGAGGGAATAGAAGGGGAACATGAAATTTACAGGTGACACTAAACTGGTAGGAGTGGCTGACACCCCAGAAGATAGACTCAAGATCCAGGTGGATCTTGACAGACTTGAACACTGGACACTATCCCACTAAAATACAATTGAAGGTAGAGAAAACTAAGGAAAGAAAAACCCAAAATACATATACAAATTAGGTGAAACCTGGCTTAATAACGGTAACTGCGAGAGGGATCTGGTGGTCCTAGTGGACATCACTTAAATATGAGCCAGCGGCCCAAAAAGCCAGTGCAATCCTACGTTGCATTAACAGAGAGATAGAATCAAGATCACGTGAATTACTAGTACAGCTATACAAAGCCTTAGTAGGGCCACACCTAGAATGCTTCATCCACTTTTGGTCACCCCAAAATAAAAAAAAAAGACCTTGAGACTTTGGAACAAGTGCAGAGAAGAGCAACAAAGAGGATGAGGGGCCTAGAGGCTAAAACATACGCCAAAGGGTTGTAGGAATTGGGTACGGCAGGTCTCGTGAAAAGAAGGGCCAGGGGGACATGATAGCAGAAGCTATGGCTGCTCCCTCACTGGAGGCTCTTAAGTGGAAACTGGGCAGCCATGTGTCTGAAATGGTACAGGGCCTGCTTCTGGAGCAGGGGTTGGACTAGAAGACCTCCAAGGTCCCTTCCAACTATGAGGAGGAATGGGCCATGCTGCTGAAGGGGGGAGAGCAGAGGGGAGCAGCTGTTTTCACACCTCCATTCTCTTGCTTGGCCAGAGAATCCTCAGTCAGGCTGATGGTGGCCCCAAGTCCTGCTGGGCACCAACATTGGCCGGAAGGATGTTTCCAAGGGGCCGTTTCAAGCCTGCCCTGAAATTGCGCTCGTCTCTCTTCCAGCCTTTCTAGATTCCTCCACCCTGCAGTTGTTTTTTGACCTGTACCATTCCATCCCTCCCACTTTTTCACCCCTGGTAAGTATGTCTCCGTCCCATAGATTTCCCCTGGGAAATGGTGGGTGGGTGGGTGGGTGGGACCCCCAGGGCACCGTCCATCTGGGCCCAGCTACCCCCGAAGTCAACGCTTTGCTTTTTCTGCCTGCCTCTCCCCTCGCCCCCAGAAGAGGCCCACTGAAGCTTGTCTGCTCACGGCCTGCACAGGTTTTGCTTCGGGGCCAACTCGTTCAAAGAGTCCATGTTTTGATTTTACTCCCCTGGCTCAGGTCTTGTCGTGCCTAGTGCAAATTGCTTCCGTCCGGCGGTCCCTATTTAACAATGCCGAAAGAGCCAAGTTCCTGTCGCACCTGGTCGATGGGGTCAAGCGCATCCTGGAGAATCCCCAAGTAAGTCAGAATGTGAACATGAACAAATTTTGTATGGACATTGTCACCAGTTGTCCCTTGAAGCTTCGGACGGGTGTCATCCCGGGGCTTCTCTTTGCAACAAAACCCAGGAAATGGGGGGAGGGGAGCCACTCAGAGGGAGAGCAAGCCAAATCCTTAAGCCAGGCTCTTGGCATAGCCCGTGCAAAGCAGCCCGTCCAAGGATTAGAGGGAGTGGAAGGACAAGAATGGGGGTGATTCGGAGGATTTTAGAGCTTTATTAACAGACAGCATAGAGCCCACAACAGCCCAACCAGGGAAGAGGCTGCAGAAGCCCCAGGCCTGCCTGGGCAGCTCTGCAGGCCCATGTTCTCCCCTCCGCTGTCTGCCTGGCTACCCCGGCCCAGACATTGCCAGTGTGGGGCGGGATGTGCAGAGAGAACAGGCTCCTGCTGTCACCCGCTTTCTCTACTGGTAGGTGATGAGGAATATGAGTTTGAATCGTGCAATATTCAATTTAGTGCGAAATATAAATCGATACAGGGTCAGGATTAACGCAAGCCAAAGATGAGCTAATGCTAGAGTCCTCTGGCTTGTTTGGGTCCTCATTTTACTGACCTCGGAAGGACGGAAGGCTGAGTCAACCTCGAGCCTGGTGAGATTCGAACTGCCAATTTGCAGGCAGCCGGCAGGCAGCAGAAGTACTGCACTCTCACCGCTGCGCCACCGCGGCTCAGTGGTTTTTGTTGCTCTTCTCTGCATTCTTTCAAGGGCTCCGGCATCTTTTGGGTATTGTGGTCCAGAACTGGACCTGGCCGTCCCAGGGCAGCCGGATGATTTGGGCTTTGGGCAATCTCAGTCAGTCTGGAGGGGCCTGGGGGGCTTCGTGGAACAGCTCCGGGGGTCTCGCCGAGGGGGGTGCCGGACTGATGCTTCTCGTTCTTCGTTTTTTCTCCCTCAGAGCTTGTCAGACCCAAACAACTACCACGAGTTCTGTCGGCTTTTAGCTCGCCTGAAAAGCAATTATCAGCTAGGGGAGCTGGTCAAGGTGGAAAACTATCCTGAGGTCATCCGACTCATCGCCAACTTCACTGTCACCAGCTTGCAGGTGGGGGCGTCTTGGGGCTGGAGCGAGTCTGGGGGGGGGGCTCACCACAGGAGGCCTTTTGAACTGTCCAGGTGGGCAGGGAAGGGCGTGGCTTCTCTTAGGACACCAGCCTTTAGAACAGGGGCCTCCAGCCGTGGCAGCTTTAGGACTTGTGGACTCCCAGAGTTGAAGTTGAGGGTTGAAGTCCCACAAGGCTTAAAGTTGCCACGGTTGGAGGCCCCGGCTTTAGAACACAGAACTGCCTGCTTTACCTGCAAATGCCTTGAAGGGGCCACTTGCCCCCAGCAGAAAGAGCTGGCAGGCAGGCAGGCAGGCAGGTGGCATTCACCGTCTTCCTTCCTTCCTTCCGGTAGCACTGGGAGTTTGCGCCGAACAGCGTGCACTACCTCCTCAGTCTGTGGCAGCGGCTGGCAGCCTCTGTTCCCTACGTTAAAGCCACCGAGCCGCACATGCTGGAGACGTACACGCCAGAGGTTACCAAAGCATACATCACCTCCAGGCTGGAGTCCGTCCACATCATTCTCAGGTAAGATGTCGTGGGGACGGCTGGTCCTTGCGGTCTTTGCCTGGGAATGTGTGAAAGTTACGCGACCGCAGGAGAAGGACCCTGCCCCAACACCGAGGGCAGCTGGGAGGGAAGCGAGCCTGGCCGCATTCACGCCAGCGGAGCCCCCGGGGCCCCCCTCCCCTCGCAAAGGAGCGCCCGGTTCTCTTCCCAATTGGTGGCTTTCCCTACCCCCAGAGATGGCCTGGAAGATCCCCTGGATGACACGGGTTTGGTGCAGCAGCAGCTCGACCAGCTCTCCACCATTGGGCGCTGCGAATACGAGAAGACCTGCGCCCTCCTGGTGCAGCTGTTCGACCAGTCCGCCCAGACCTACCAGGAGCTGCTGCAGAGCGCCACGGCCATCCCCGTGGATGTGGCCGTCCAAGAAGGTGAGCAGCCAGCAGGAGATCCCTGCCTTGGCTTGGCCGAGCTTAAGGAAGGAGAGCAGCCTCCTTTGCCAATGGGATTTCCCTGGCAGCTGTGCAGGGTTGGGGACTGCGATGCTTGGAAACAAAGCAGAGATGAAGTGAAGTAACAGTTGAGAGTCAGCCTTAGTTCCTGCCTCATGAAAAGGAGAGCCACCTTTGGAACTCTGCTTGCTTCTAAGAACCAGAGTGCCTTTGCACGCGCGCGCACACACACACACACACACACACACCCCGGCTCCCATCCATTACAGAAGATCATTGGGCGGGGGCGGGGAGGAGTCCAGGGCCCAGGGCCTGCCCTCTGGAACACCATTCAGATTAGGGGTTGTCCCTGCTGGCCTTTCTCACAGCCCTTGAGATCCAGATCTTCTCCCAGGCTCTCGAGGTATTTGAGCCCCTGAGTTGTGTGCATTTCTGTTGCTGGGTTTTCCCTTGCTTGCCTTCCTTTTTTGTGCTTTGGATGTGTTGATGTGGGTTGGTGTGGATGGTTCTGCCCTCTCAGTCTAACTAAAGGAAAGGTGTGCGGGAGAAGACAGGTTGGTGGATTCGCTCTGTTCCTTTCTCTGGCTCCAGGGCGCCTCACCTGGCTGGTCTACATCATTGGGGCCGTGATTGGCGGGCGAGTATCCTTTGCCAGCACAGACGAACAAGATGCCATGGATGGCGAACTGGTCTGTCGGTAAGAGCCCCGCGCTAACAAGGGGAGCCCTGCCCCAAGGCCTCTCGCCCCGTCCAAGGGAATGAATCGTCACACCTTTCCCCGTTATTCGGTTCACCAACTTCGGCCCACCTCCGGGGCCTGGAGAAGCCCTTGGCAGGGGGATTAAAGTGCCAGGTCCACTCTGAGCATCTGGCTGACTGCAATAAGCCATAGTAGTAAGGAGGAGTAGTAACTGAGCGTGCTTGGGGAGATGCTGCATTAACTGTTCACCTTGAGAGCATTCACAAGCCGCGTAGAAGTTGTGTGGACCAGCTGGGTGTGTAAGGGGGTGTGCCCTCCCTTGTGGCCCTTGCAGAACACAGAACTAAATATTGGAAGTTGGCAGATTGCTGGGCTTTGAGATGGGAAAGTGGGTCTTTCAAAGTTTGTTGTCAAAGCACAGCCGTTTTTTTCTCATCCATGGCTAAAAGAAAGGGGGGGCGGGATTAAAGGAAATGCAGGGTGGCCATTCATTGAGTTAAGCTTTTCCTTCTGCTGATTCTTTTTAGCCTTCTCCAAAATGTAAACTTCTTGTCAAATAATTCTAAGATTAAAACATATCGAAAGGATTCTTTTTCCGATTGTTCTTTCATATGATGAAAACAAGCAGTTTTCCGTCGGTCAGATATTCCTAGGTGTCTCCCTGAGAGCCCTGCCTGGGATTCTGAGTGGGGGGGGGGGGAAATGAGCAGAGTGGTTTTCAGGGTAGAAGCCCCCCCCCCCCCATGACAGTGCCTGTCTCCGGAGGGCACCTGACTTGCCCAGCTCAGAGGCGCTTTCGGAGGGACCCCGTGGTTGGTCCTCCTCAGACAGATTCAGCCAGATGTGGAAAGTCAGCAGCCTGCCCTTTCTGAACAAAATAAAATGCCCCTTGAATCAACGGGTGGCTTGTGCCCTCTCCAGCTCTGCGGCCTTCTTCATCCCTTCCCTTCCGGCCTTTCCAGGGTCCTGCAACTCATGAACTTGACCGATTCACGCCTTGCTCAGGCGGGCAATGAGAAGCTGGAGCTGGCCATGCTGAGCTTCTTTGAGCAGTTCCGAAAAATCTACATCGGAGACCAGGTGCAGAAATCCTCTAAGGTAAAGGACGCTTGTAGCGGCTTTTCCTAATGTCTTCACGATCCGCTCGGTCAAAACTCTCCACCTGCAGATTGTGCTTGGCCAGGGTGGGGCTTTAGGGTTCATTTGGCTGCCCCCTTCAGAAGCCAAGGGGGCCCTGGGATCAGGGGGGCTGAAAGTGAACTCACAAGAGCCGCCTGAGCTGAAATCGGTTTTCCACTCCTAGCTGTATCGCCGGCTCTCAGAAGTCCTGGGGCTGAATGACGAGACCATGGTGCTGAGCGTCTTCATAGGGAAAATGTGAGTCCTGCTGCTGCTGCGTGGGAGGTTTCTGCCCGGGGGGGTTCCTTCTGCGGGCTGGCAGGCTGCTCCTAAAGGCTGCTCCCTTCCACACACACACCCGCAAACCCTGGGATAGCCGAGAGGAGCGGATGGTTGAGGGATTCCAGCCCAGCCTCTCTGAGCTTTCTGCTGACGGGGGCCCTGGGGGGGGGACGAAAGGAGAAAGCAGCAGCCCCCGGACGGTGTGCATTTCCTCTCCCTGCAGAATCACTAACCTGAAGTACTGGGGACGGTGTGAGCCCATCACCTCCAAGACGTTGCAGCTCCTCAACGACCTCTCCATTGGATATCCTTTCCTGCAGGCCTGCCTGGGCTCGGACGGGCGCTCCAGGCATCCTGGGTTCTCCCTCTGGGGAGGCCGGAGCTGAGCAGAACCCGAGTCCTCCCCTCAAGAGCCCTTCACTCCTGTTTCTCACAGGATCCCTTTCGAGGCTGGAATAGGATCAGCAGCAGGTGGAATAGAGGGCGGCAGTCAGTGTAAATAACTGCCTGATAAGGAATAATAAGTACATGATCTATTCATAAGAGGAAGAGTACATTGGGGTGGAAGGAGGATACGGTTCAAATCCGTAGCCTCCGTGGCGCAGTGGTGAGAGGGCAGGACTGCAGGCTCCTTCCGCTGCCTGCCGGCTGCCTGCAGTTCAAATCTCACCAGGCTCCAGGTTGACTCAGCCTTCCATCTTTCCAAGGTCGGTAAAATGAGGATCCAGATTGTTGGGAGCAAGAGGCCGACTGTAAACTGCTTAGAGAGGACTGGAAAGCACTGGGAAGTGGTATATAAGTCTAAGTGCCATTGCTATGTTGAAGATAAAGAAGCAGATAATTAAACATTATTGTACTTCTATTCCAGTCCTTTACCAAATTATTATATGGTCCTCTGCAGTGGTCTCAGCAGTCATGACCATAGTTAGGTAAAATAATTAGTATATGACAGTCAGTAGTCCTCGTTCAGCGACCATTTGCACGCCCTGTAATGGCCTCGTGGGAAGAACCACAGCTGGGTCAGAGAAAAGGCGGCAGCTTCCTAGTTTCTTGGCCTGTAAAGGTGACGAGGCAGACCTGCAAGACTCCGTTCATGTAACCTTATCGTAAGGTAGAATTGCTTGGTCTGGGCCTGCTTCCTGGTGGGGCCGTCTCGCAAGGTAGACGGTAACAATGGTGCTGCAGGAGGAGACTTAGAATGGTCCTCGTAGTCACGACCGTTGCTGTGTTCCCGGTCCCAGTTACCATTGTTAAGGGAAGGCTACCTGTCCAAGCAGGTAGTCGCAGACAAGCATTGTTGCGTGTGCAGCTTTAGCCATCTCTGGTCAAACTGTTTGAACGAATTCCTTAGCGAACAGAAACGGAAAGTGAAAAGTTACCTCCCACTTGCATGCCTCCTATGTACTGTTTACGTATAGTGTTTACAGATTCAGAATGAAGGAAAGAGGAGTGGATGCAATTCCACCAGGGAGGCCTAAACTTTTGTATACACCTGTACCTGGATATCAGGTGATAGCCTTCTGATGTTTTGGACTTTGGTTCCCTGCCACGCCATATTCAGCAGACCCCGTGGCCGTCCGTTGGAGGGCTTGCTGGCCAGACATCTATGCCCACCATCGCAGGAGAGATTTCTCAGCTGCCACGGGAGGGGAAATAGGATTTAGTGTGACGGCTATCTTCGTGTTATTATGCCTATGAAGTTTCCCAACCAGGCCGATGGCTTGTTGTTTCCTTAACCTCACTTTTACCTACAGCAGCGTTAGGAAACTGGTGAAACTGAGCGCTGTGCAGTTCATGCTGAACAATCACACGGTTAGTTGTCACGTTCTTTGGCAGAGCTTCTGGGTGGGGTGGTCTTCCAGTACGGTCAGCAGGGGGTCTCCTTGGAAGGATTCCTCTTTCCAGACCAGGACTCGGAACAAGCAACATCCACCCTAATTGGCATCACCTAAAGTGGTACTTAAAGGCCAGGAGCACACTTCAAAGTGCACTGACGACGTCTCCTCGAATGGTGACGAGACATTTGCAACCAAATTGCCAAGCTTGGAGCTCAGACCAACAGCCTAATTCCTCTTTTGTTATAGAGGAAACAAGGACTGAAGCTGCAGCTGCATTGGGGAAGCAGGTTGAAATTCAGATTTTGCCATGCAAATTGTACCAGAGAATAGTCCTGCCAGTCCTGCCCTTCCTGCCCAAAACGAAGCCTCGTGTTTTCTAGCAGGGCCTTCCCCCAGCAGTCAGTCTGGCCACAGAGCAGAGGGCTCTGGCCGATTGGAAGCTCCCTTGAGTGACCTGGGCAAGGAGGACATGCGATGCTAGCCGGTTGACCTTAGGCCCATTCCTATTGTAGCTGGCCCTGTGCTGCTATTCACAATCCAGGCGTTGATAAAAGCTTTCCAGCATGGAAAGGAGTTTTGTCCAACTGCTGCTTGCGCAGGGGACCCTACACCATTCCAGGCCAACGGCCGCCCAGTCTCCAGGGATGGAGCACTGACAGCTTCTGGAGGCCAGCTATGCCGTGGGTTGATTGCTCTGACTCCTTAGTTCCGGGTGGCTTCCCTCCTTGGTTAGTTTCCATCCATTGTGAATTAGGAAAGCACTTAGTTGTTCTAAGCCAGATTCGGTGACCTGCATTGGATTGGATGCTAGCAGGAGGAGGGGAAAGGCCCCCGGCTTGCAATGACGGTAGCTCCTTGGCCAAGGCAAGGGCAAGGAAGGCGGGCGCTTGCGACCTGCCTGTCCATGGTGCCCAAATGCCGAGGGTGCCCCTTGTTTCTGTCCCTGAACAATTGCACCCCATGGATTGATAATGTGATTTCTGTTCTTCCGCAGAGCGAGCACTTTTCCTTCTTGGGCATTAACAATCAATCCAACCTGAGTGATATGCGATGTCGGACTACGTTCTATACGGCACTTGGGCGCCTCCTCATGGTGGACCTCGGTACTGCAACCCATTCCCCCTGAGTTCTTGGTCATTCTAATCGGAGCTACTTGGCCGGGAAGAGTTTAATCAGTCAACTTTCTCTAAAGCGAGGTTATTCAGAGAGAAAGCGTTTCGTCTGGTTACCCTGCTCCAAATATTGTCCAGAGCGAGGGTAGATCTGAATCTCTTAGGAGATCAAGGCCTCCGAGGTTTACCAGAGGGATCTAAAAACGGTTCAGATTTTTAGCCCGGATTGCAAAGCAGAGGACGGCTGGAGATCACTGTTTCCCATCTCTCTTCCAGGGGAGGATGAAGACCAGTATGAGCAGTTCATGTTACCCCTCACGGCTGCCTTCGAAACCGTGGCACAGATGTTCAGCACCAACACCTTCAATGAGCAGGAGGCAAAGGTGGGGAAGGGCCGGGGTTCAACTCTCCCTGGGTTAGGTGAAGGCCGCCTGGAACCTTCCTGGCTCTCTTAAGGGTACAGTTCCCCTCTGCCGTTAGGGCTGAAGTCCAAAACGTTTGGGTTGGGGTCTTCCTAAGAACCCACCGGGCAGGAGCGATCCGGATATCTGAAACGGGGGCTCTTCCACCCGGCACAGAAGGCAGTTCAGAAGGCCTCCCTCCAGGATCCCTGAGGAAAATGGGGGGGGCAGGGTTCTCTGTATTGGAGCAGCCAGCACAATTGGCCGGGCGGGGGCGGGGGCGATTGGGACACGGAGGACATGAAGCAGTGCCTCTTCCCTCCTCTGACCGGCGTCTTTCCCTCCCTCCAGAGGACGTTGGTTGGCCTGGTGAGGGACCTGCGGGGATCGCCTTTGCCTTCAACGCCAAGACCAGCTTCATGATGCTCTTCGAGTGGATGTATCCTTGACTCTGGCGCCTGTCCGCCTGCCTGCAGTGGGGACAAGGCTGGCGACTGGATTCTGGAATCTTAACACTGACGGACTCCTACCTGAAATGATCCAGTAGATCGGTTGCCTTTTCTGCAAGTCCTTTATTGGCCAGTTGAGTCTGCGGTGCTCAGCTTTGCAGTAATCTGGCCACCTTGGCTAGTCTGACCTGAAGAATGAATGCCTGAGTTGGTTCTGGGGTCCTTAGCTTCAGCCTTACAGCTACCCAGCCTACATGCCAATCTTGCAGCGGGCGGTTGAGCTCTGGTACCATGACCCAGCCTGCACCACCCCTGTGCTCAAACTGATGGCTGAGCTGGTGCACAACAGGTAAGTGGGCTCCAGTCGGTCCCCTTGGGTACCTTACAGGGACGGCCAGGAGAGGAGAGAAGGTGGTATGAGGAGAAAAGGCTGTATGGGATCTTAGTTGAAAGTGCTGGGATGCATTTCCAGGACCGTCAGACAGTTTCTAAAGAACTGCTAGGATTCTGCCTGGGAGTCTAACCACTTTGGAGCCCATAAACGATAGGAGGGCAGGCAGGAGCCGCCCACGGGGTTGCAAGGCCTGGGCCTCCCTGGCAAGAGACCACACAGGCAGGGGAGGGCAGCCCGAGACATTCTTCTGTTTACGGCATCCCGTCCGTGAGGTGCAAACGGCCACTAAATACTCTGTAAGGCTTTTCAAAAGAAGGCTAAACACCCACAGGGGGCAGCTTTATGCCTGGAGGTTACCCACCAGGTGTGCTTGTGGAGGGGAGCCCAGGGTGGGGCTGCCCCGCCAGGTGGGGCGTCCCAGCCAAGGCGCAACTCTCCCTTGCTTTCAGGTCCCAGAGGCTGCAGTTCGACGTCTCCTCCCCAAACGGCATCCTGCTCTTCCGGGAGACCAGTAAAATGATCACTACCTACGGTGGGTCTCTTGCCCTTGGCAGCTCTTGGGCTGGGTCAGGTGGGCAGGAAGCTTCGCCTGGGCCCTCTGCCTGGCCCTCCTGCTGCCATGGCTCTGAATGGGCCGGAGGGGGCAGCCCAGGAGAAGGATGCAGCCTTGACTCGGCCCACTGCCAGGAGTTCGATCCTGACAGGCTCCAGGCTGACTCGGCCTCCCATCCTTCTGAGGTCGGTCAAATGAGGACCCAGCTTGTTGCGGGCAACAGGCTCCCATTGGTGAACCACTTAGTTGCAAAGTCTAAGCGCTGTTGCTGTTTGTCCCTGTGCCAAGCGGGGGCTGGGGCTCTGCCAAATGCAGAGCCTCTTCTCTGGTTCCAGCCACTGCAGACCGGCTCCTGGCTTTTCCACTTCCACTTTTCCGGGAGCCACACAAGGAAACTGCCCTTTGAGGAGGGAGTGCTGTTGAGATGCCTGCGCTTTGCTTTCCTGCAGGAAACCGTATCCTGACTTTGGGGGAGGTTCCAAAAGACCAGGTCTATGCCTTGAAGCTCAAGGGGGTTTCCATCTGCTTCTCCATGCTGAAAGCCGCCCTGAGTGGCAGCTACGTCAACTTTGGTGTCTTCCGCCTCTATGGGGACGATGCCCTGGACAACGCCTTGCAGACTTTCATCAAGCTCCTGCTCTCCATCCCACACAGCGACCTGCTGGTAAGGGTGCCCAGCGGCTCCTGTGCCCCCCTGAACCCTCTTCCACTCTTGGCGTTTCTGGGGTTGCCCAAGGGACACTCGCAGCTCTGTGTGTGTGTGTGTGTGTGTGTGTGTTGGAATCCAAACTTATAATTTGGCCTCGCTCGTAATGTAATGACAGCTGGGTTACACATCGATCGGTGCCTATTCTGGCAGGAGGTTGCTTCTCGTGAGGGTTGCTGCTGGCCTGGCTGAGGGACCAGGGCCCGATTCCACCCCCTTCGCCGTTTGCCCTGGGGAGGGGGGGGGCCTTGGGGTACAAGATGAAAGGCAAAACGGAGGGTTGCTTTCTCACACACACCCCTTCTTGCGAAATGTGGCGGTGCAGGAAAGAGCCGTGGTGGCACAGGGGTTAGGAGGCCGTACTACAGGCTACCTCTGCTGACTGCTGTTTGGCAGTTCAAGTCTCACCAGGCTCAAGGTTGTGACTCAGCCTTCCATCCTTCCGAGGTCGCCAAAACGAGGACCCAGATTGACCCGGCCTGAGTGACTGAGCGCAGGAACTCATGGTCCAGGAAAGGGCACGACTGGCACACAACACAAAATTGCACAAAGGCTCTCCTAGCCACAACTGCGAATAGGTCTCCTAGCTATTGTCAAAACCTTTGATAATGAGATTGAAATAATTCTGCGTAAAACAGTCACGTGACACAAAGCCACAGAAATATATATATATAAAATAGCACTGGATGGTCAGGTGAGGGCATGGCACAATAACTACTACCTCTCTGGCCTAGGATTCATCTAAAGAATGGTTACTCCATCTACCCATAATTTGCCAATAAATCGGAAGCTGTACCTTCAGTGGTCATACAAATAAAAAGTTTTGAAAATCACGGCTTCTGAAACTGAGGTTGCATTTTGGGGGGTGGGGGTGGGGGGGAATATGTCCGAAGGTTCCCCAAACCTAAGTAGTCACATATTCTGGGCCCACAAAACTCCTCTGAAAGCTTTCCTGATTCCTTTCTTTAATTTATCTTTTTTCAGGATTATCCTAAGCTCAGCCAGTCCTACTATTCGTTACTGGAAGTTCTTACTCAAGATCACATGAATTTTATAGCTAGCCTGGAGCCCCATGTAATCATGTATATTCTGTCTTCCATTTCAGAAGGTCTCACAGCGCTAGGTGAGTGCAATAGTCTTTATTGGGAAGTTTTAGGGCTGCGAAAGTCTTTCAACGTGGTTTTGTTGTTCTCCAGCAGCATCAAAGGAATGAGACGCCAACTAGCTGCCTTAGATACAACACCCAGTAGTAGAACATCTAAATGTTCCCTTAACTGTTCCTGGTTTGGTGTCTTCGTTTTGTCATTAAGGATTGGCCTTTGGGAAGGACGACCATTTCCTTAATCTCTCAGGGGCAAAGTGGGTGACAGAGCAACACCAAGTGATCGGATCTTCCTTCCCTCCATTGGCTTTCTCAGGAAGAGCCGGCAGCCTCAACGGCTGACCATCAGGAGGGGGGGGTTCACGCCAATCATTTGGTTGGGTTTTCGGCCGGTAGACAGAGTCACCCCTGGTTCTGCATGATTCGATCCTAGAACGGTTTTAATGACAATTCCACAGCCCCTGAGGCTCTTTGACGGCTGGGTGGCTCTCAAGGAATCAGATGTCTTGGCAGAATGATCTATACTTGCTATGAAACTTAAGGCAAAGCTTTACTTTGCCTCAAGACAAGTAATGCTTTGCCTTGGGTGACGGACAAGGCATTCCACCTATTGCAGGACCCGAAGGGTTTAAGAAATCCTGCCAAGCGAATAGGAGTCCACGATGGGCACAGCTGGCTTGCTTGGCCTGAGGCTGCTGCTCCCCGAGGCTTTTTGGCCAAGGAGACCATCCAGCTAATGGAATAGGGATGTTTGACCCGACGTAACTCCGGCCTCCTTTCTCTTTGTCCCTTCTCTTTCCCTGGCAGATACCATGGTTTGCACTGGGTGCTGCTCCTGCTTAGACCACATTGTCACTTACCTCTTCAAGCAGCTGTCCCGCAGTACCAAAAAGAGGTCTGCCCCATTGACCCAGGAAAGCGACCGGTTCCTCCACATCATGCAGCAGCACCCCGAGATGATTCAACAGGTCAGGACAAGGAGGGCGGGAGGAAGGGGGTATTTCTGGGGCCAGAGCCCTTTAGTTGAGTAATGTAGGTGAGCCTAAAACGCTTGCCTGGAATATTTACACACAAAGAGTCACAGGAAGCGGTTCTTCCGTCCCCAGGAAACGACTGCAGCACTTTTCATCTCCTCACTTTCAATATTTGAAGTGACTCTTCTGCAGAAAATGCTTAGCTGTCTTTGGCTCCTCCTGGCCCCGAGGCCAACCATTTGCCAGGATCGTCTGTCAGTAACTGCTTACAAGCCCACGTCCCTGGTCCCAATGAAGGTGCCCAGCAATCAGGGTCTCGTTGCAGGTGGAGCCCCCCCCTCGTGGCCAGGAAGGTCCCTTCCCCCCCGGTGGAATGTCGGTAGGACGGTTGTCCTTTCGGAAGCCTCCGGTCCCTCTTGGCTCCTTCCCGCCCACTTTGCTCGTGTTCCAAGTTTCCAAGGAAACGGAAGGAAGGAAGACCGGGCTTGCCCCTCCCTTGCGGCCTGTAATTCAGAGCGTTAGAAAACGGGGCGCTTGCCAGGGTTCGGATTCGGCCGCTTCTCCTGCGATTCCCTGAGAAGGAGCGCAGCAGCTCCGTCCGATGCCGCCCTGCTGTTGGGCCAAAAGGCAGGTCCGTTTGCCCCCCATCCAGGACAGGCTTCATCGGAGTTGCTTGCTTCCCCCTTCCAAGATATTTAAGCTTTCGCCGGGTTTTTAATGCTTCCAGTGAGCTTTGTGGCTTTGCTCCAACTATTTGCCCTTCTGGCAATTCCAGATGCCCCCAATCTCTCTTCTCAGAGTTCAAAGGGCTTCATGTTCCTGTTCCTCCTATCAAAAGCCCAACTTGCGCAGCTCTATGCTGTGGCCAGATTCCTTGCATCTCGCAACATTCCTCAGAATATTTCTTCCAACAATCTTCATTTCAATTTTTTTTTCTTTCAATCTAGCTTTTCTCAAAATGTGTTTCACATCTCTGTGGAATAGGTAGCAATATGCAATCTTGATTCCCTTCATTTGAAGCGGTTAATTAATCTATATTCTGTTCTGGCCGTTTCTTCCTGGTCCGCATGCAAACTCTCCACTTTGCAAATGAGGTGCTGGAGTATGGCCAGGTTTTTAAGAACTGTACCCCATGTGGCCTCCATAGCCCAAAGTCATAGAATAATCCATCAGTTGAACTCTCTTGCTATTTACTAAGTACTTACTCAGATTGATTCAGCCTTCTGTCCTTCTGAGGCCGGTAAAATGAGGACCCAGATTGTTGGGGGCAAGAGGCTGGCTGTGTAAACCCCTTAGAGAGGGCTGTGAAGCGGTATACAAGTCTAAGTGCTCTGGCTAATTTCTTATCTGTTGGACTTTGTTGGACGAGGCACTCTCAGTTCCCGCTCCCAACTAGTCTCCTTTGTAGGGATGAAATGCTTCTTTGACTACGTTGAGTGGGTCCCCCCCCCCCACCAAACCTCTCCCCACCTGTCCAAATTGCTGCTCATTAGATAAGCTGCCTGCCCTGTGACTCCTCGCCCACTGCGCCTTCCCCGTAAGCCCCCACGGGCCCCGCTGGGAGCTCGGTAGACCTGTGCCGGTGACGGGGTTGTGCTTGCTCCTTCCAGATGCTCTCCACCGTGTTGAACATCATCATATTTGAGGACTGCAGGAACCAGTGGTCCATGTCCCGGCCTCTGCTGGGCTTGATCCTGCTCAATGAGAAGGTGAGGCCCCGCGCGAGGGGGCTGTGTTAATGTGGGCTGGCACATCGCCCTGGACAGCTCACAAGCCTCAACTTTCCCTTTGCAGTATTTTTCAGATTTAAGGAACGGCATAGTCAACAGCCAGCCCCCCGAGAAACAACAAGCTATGCACCTCTGCTTTGAAAACCTCATGGAGGGCATTGAGCGCAATCTGCTGACCAAGAATCGCGATAGGTCAGTATCTTCACCAAAGGCAGCAGAACAGCCCAACTCCAGCCGCCACCTTCGTTTCATTCTGAGGAAGGAGGACCAGGGCGGCATCGCGTAGCACCTGGACTCCAGGATGGGGGCGCGTTGCCCAGTAGGCCAGGACCACCTGCAGCCTGTCAGGCTGGCTCCACCATCTCTTCTGACCCACAGGGCGAGAAACACGGGGCCAGCACAATAGCTCCCCGTGCTGAGGCTGCAAACCCTCTCTTAAATTTAATGGAATCAAAAACAACACCCCACCCCCACCCCAAAAATGGTTCTCTGGCTCAGAGGACCACCCTCTCCTTTGAGTCGTCCCCCAGCCTGGTGGAGCCCCCCTCGTGGCCAGGAAGGTCCCTTCCCCCGGTGGAATGTCGGTAGGACGGTTGTCCTTTCGGAAGCCTCCGGTCCCTCTTGGCTCCTTCCCGCCCACTTTGCTCGTGTTCCAAGTTTCCAAGGAAACGGAAGGAAGGAAGACCGGGCTTGCCCCTCCCTTGCGGCCTGTAATTCAGAGCGTTAGAAAACGGGGCGCTTGCCAGGGTTCGGATTCGGCCGCTTCTCCTGCGATTCCCTGAGAAGGAGCGCAGCAGCTCCGTCCGATGCCGCCCTGCTGTTGGGCCAAAAGGCAGGTCCGTTTGCCCCCCATCCTGACACCCGTTTCTTTGCCAGGTTTACACAGAATCTCTCTGCGTTTCGTCGAGAAGTGAACGACTCCATGAAAAACTCCACCTACGGGGTAAACAGCAACGACATGATGAGCTGACGTCTCGCCAGGAGCCGCTCTCTGGGCCGAGGAGGCTAACTTTTCCGATGGAAAGACACGCGGGGCGTTTCCGATCCCTGCCGGTCCTCCTTGGGGCTTAGGCTGCAGGGGGGCGTGGAAGGTTCATTCGGAGAGGGTTTTTTCCTTGGGGAGGCCCCACTGGCACCTCCCTGTGTGAATGTCAGAGGAACCCTGTGTCCTGCCACAGCCTGCCTTGTATAAACATGTACATTTTTTCATAACATTTTGAACAAGGTTTATATTGACTCAAGTTTAAAAAAAAAGCGTGACTGAACTTTTTACATAGGGCACCAGTGCTAGAGCGAGGTGGAATGCGAGTGGAGATTCTCCCAGCCACCGGCCACATTACCGGGCAAGGGGGGCCTGAGAGTACAGAGTTATATTTAGTAACTAGTGTAGAGCCACAAGTGTAAAATTCCAAATGTATATTTTTCTTATCTACCCCTTAGACCAGAGGTCTCCAACCTTAGCAACTTTAAGGCTTGTGGACTTCAACTCCCAGAATTCTCCAGCCAGCTGGCTGGAGAATTCTGGGAATTGAAGTCCACAAGCCTTAAAGTTGCCAAGGTTGGAGACCTCTGCCTTAGACCATCCCTCCCCACCTTCCCTCCTTAGGAGCTCAAAGCCATGCCACGTTCCCGCCCTTCCAAGTGTGTACGTACACACACACACACACACCCTGCCCTCTCTTGGGAGACGGGAGGCCTTGGCGCTCTGGCAGCAGCCCCTCTCTGAAACCCCCCGCCTCGCTTGCACCCCTGTTCACGGAGCCTCTTGGAGCTCTGGAAACGGTGGGCAGCCTCTCCCACAAAGTGCACCCTGAATCCTTCAGACAAACCTCCTTTCCCACTGGAACTGGGGGACGTTTGTTCCACGTCCAATTTAGCGAAAGCAACAGGGGAGGCTGGGATTTCCCTTGTGGCTGCCCTGCCCTCTTGCTGCTAGTTTTCTGCCCCCCAAGCCCCCCAGATCTAATTGTGAACCCCGGTTTCTCTTCCCAAATAGCACCTCGTGGATGGGGGGCGATTGTGTGCTGGGTCCTTTTTCTGCGACCAGGTTGCTGAATGATGATTTGTATGGATGTTTGCTGCATACAGTGTAAGCATTGTGGCTGCAAATAAATTAAAAGTGGTTTCTACTGAACTGTGTGCATTGAGGCCAGAGCGTCACTGGGGGGGGGGGTGCAGGGTCCCCACCGGAGGGGCCTCCCTGTGCAGAGGAGGGTCCGCAAATGGGGGCCCAGCTTTAGAAAGGAAAACAAGCGAGACAAACGGCAATCTTGGGGTTCGCCCTTCTTTACAGGGGGGCGACCTTCGGGGGCCGCCCGTACAAAGGCAAAGGGGCGGGAGGGAGAAAGGCTCGCCCCGTCCCGGGCCGCCCGCGGGGGCGGAGATCCTCGCACGACTCTGGTCCGGTCCGGCGAGGCGCTCAGCGGGCTCCGGCCGGGTCGGGCTCGGCTTCTGGAGCGGCGGCGGCGGCGGCGGCGCTGCGATACACGGCGCCGTTGCAGCCCTCGCGGTTGCGCGCGATCTCGATGGCCAGGAACTGGATGCGCGGCGCTGCGGAGAGGAGGCGAGGCAGGCGGGGCGTCACGGCGGAGCCCCCCGGCGATTCCCCCAGCCGCCCCCGCCCGCCCGGCGCTCACCCAGCACGGAGTTCTCCTCCGAGTAGCCGCGGCGGCAGTCGAGGCGCAGGAGGGTCCCGAGGTTGAAGTCCTCCACCGCCCCCTCGAACTGCAGGCAGAAGGGGCGCCACTTCTGGGGGAGGGAGGGAGGGAGCGGTGAGACACCCCCGGCGACCCCCGCCCCCCTCGCTCGCCCCCCGCACCTCTTTGGCCGGCTCCGACTTGAGCGCCTCCACGTCCAGCAGGTCGACGCGCAGGTCCGGGAAGCTCCGGCGGAAGGCGGCGTAGATCCGGTCGTCGGCCCGGGTGAGCCTCAGCCCCGCGGGGTCAGCGGCCGAGAGCAGCTGCGGGGAGCCGGGAGGGTCAGCGGGGGCGTCGGCCGGACCCCCCGCCGCCCCGGGGACCCCCGCCCTGCCCGGACTCACGTGGAAGTAGACTTGGGCGTGCTGGAAGGCGCGCTCGGCCCAGGCCGCCTCCAGCCGCGGCTGCCGGAGGGAAGGAGAGCCGTCAGCGCGGAGCCCGAGCCCCCGCCGCCCGCCGCCCGCCGCCCGCCGCCCGGCACTCACGTCGTTCCCGAAGGCCTCGGCCGGCAGCGAGAGCGCGTGGGCCGCCTCGGCCGCTTCCCGGGCGCCCTGCGGGGAGAGAGGAGGAGAGGCGGTGAGGCGGCGCCCGTCGGCCCCGGAGCCCTCGCCCGCAGCCCCGCTCGCGGCCCCGCTCACCAGCGCGCCCGGGCCCGTCGCCGCCGCCATGCCGGCCTCGCAGCTCCGGGGAGGAGGAGGAGGAGGAGGCCGAGGCCGGAAGGGGAGCGCCGGGCCCGCCCCGCGGAGGCCCCGCCTGCCTGGGACCCCCGGCCCTCCTCCGGGGGAAAGCGCGCCGCCCCGGCCTCCTCTTCCCGGCCGGAAGGACCCGGCGCGGCCCTCGGCCCCGCTTCTCTCTCGGCAGCGCCCCCTGACGATGATTGATGCTGTCTTAAAGCTGAGCTCTGCGCCCGGCAGCCTTCCTGGTCCGTGAGGCCCTGCCTGGTGGGGAGGCAGGCGTGGAGGAAGGTGACAGGAGAAGGGAACCCCAGAGGTCTTCTAGTCCAACCCCAGTCCAATGGCTGCCCCCTCTAACCTCCAGCCATGGAGCAAAGCCAACTCCCAGAGGCAACCTGTCCAACTGATTCCTTGTTCTGACTGTTGGAAAAGTCCTCTTTACTTCTAGGCTGGCTCTCTCTTCAACCAATTTCATGCGTGCCCCCATGTGCCTTGGAGCATAACTCTTCTCTGTGGGAGAGAAAGAAGAGCAGCCAGGATGATCAGAGGCCTGGAGACCAAAACATACCAAGAGCGGATGCAGGATTTGGGTCTGGCTGGCCTGGAGCAAAGAAGGACCAGGGGTGACAGGATTGCAGGGTTCCAGTATTTGAGGGGCTGCCCCAAAGAGGAGGGGGCTCAGCACCTGAAGGCCAGACAAGAAACAAGGGATGGAAACTAACCAAGTACGGAAGCAGCCTGGAATGGAGGAGAAACTTCCTCACAACCGGGAAGACAATGAACCAGGGCCACCAAAGTTGCCTCCAGAAATCGTGGGGGCTCCATCACTGGAGACGGGACAGTCACTGGTCTGAAATGACCCAGGATCTCCTGCTTGAGCAGGGGGCTGGACTGGCACTAGAAGACCTCCAAGGTCCCTTCCAGGTCCCTTCTGGTTAGCACTGTTCTTCATATGTTTTAGCCTCCAGCCCCTTCATCATCTAATGCACTGACTTGACCTTCTCAAGCCACTTTTGGTCTGTCAGAAAGAGCAAAGCATCTTGAGTGATCTTTTAGAAAACCCCAAAATCACTGGGGTGAAGAAATGCAGTGGACGTAGTATGCCTGGGCAGCCCTACCACAGTCCTGCTGTAGAAGGTGGTAGAAGACGGGCCATGCTGGGCTATATCAGATGGCTACACAGGCGACTGAATCATCGTGCCCAAATGGCGTCAACAGCCCACCGATACTCCATATATTTATATATTGTTTCAATAATATGTTTAAAAATAAAACAAACAACTTTCAAAGAAAATATGGGGAAAATAACAAATACCTTAGAGATTTAGAAGGATGTTAATGATTTGGAGCACAGAATTTCAGCCAGATCGTAGACAAACCCTACATTTGAGAAGGATAAACTGAAGGTGTGACCTTAGATGCAGGGAATAGTCACCCTGGACACTCCTGGACTCATCCCTGCGGTTTCCTTGCCAAGATTTCAGAAGTGGCTTGCACTGTCTCCCTCCTAGGGCTGAGAGAATGTGAGTGGCTGAGAGGGCTTTGTGCATAAGGAAGACAAGAGTAGCATTTACAAAAAGGTTAGGATCACAGACTCAAGAAGGATTGGCTGCAAAAGAAAAACGTATCTTCAATAAAGACAAGATCAAAGGAAATTATTGTTCTCCCTGTGCATGTCAGTCCACATATAGAATATATGTCCAGCACTGGGCGCTATATATTGGGGGGACACTGACCAACTGGAATGAAAAATGATTGGGGAACCTGGGTATATTTATCCTTGAGATGATCACAAGATAGCTATCTTCAAGAAGCTAAAGGGTTGCCATATGGAAGATGGGGTTGAATCACTGTTCCAGAAGCTAGGGCAAGAAATAAGTTTATTACAGTATATAGTACATTTCGTTATATTATCCTTCAGGAAAAGTGTCTTAATATTAAGAGTTGTTCACCAATGCAACAGACTCCGGGGGGGCTCTCCTTGCTGGAAGAGAAGTTGCATGACCATCTGTCGACATGCCCTAATACTCTCCTCCTTGAATACATTTGGGTTAATAGAAAAGGGGAAAAAGAATGACTGTGGTAAGTATGTACTATAGGCAACTCAACTAAGCAGAGGAAATAGATGAACCTTTTGCTAAATAGTTAACTGAAGAAAACACACCATTGAAGTAATGGGGAACTTTAACTGCCCTGACATCAACTGGGAGACAAACTCTGCACTTAGAGGGAGATCAAACAGGTTGCTTATGAACATAGCTGACAACTTTGTCATCCAAAAGGTAGAGGAAGGAACTAGAGGGGCAGATTTAATTTTTACTAACAGATGAAATAAAAGAAGAGGTTAAAGTTATGGGACCTTTGTGCAAGAATGACCACATCATCATATTGGAATTCATAATGCAAACACAAGCAATAGAACATAATCCAACCAGTGTCTTAAATTTTAAAAGAACTCTTTTTAACAAACTCAAAGAGCCTAGGAAAGATTCCACAGATGAAAATCCTAAAGAGTATAAACAAGAAGCATGGGAAACTCTGAAAAATGTGATCATAAAAGCTCAGTCCAGCACAACACCACTGAAAAAGAAAAACAATAAATCCAAGAAGAAACCTGTATGATTGCACACAAAAAATTATGATAAACTGAAAGATAAAAAGGACAAGTATAAAAAAAAATAGAAAGGTGGAATACCAGCACATCACTTGAACCTGCAAAGATGGTCGGGAAAACCAAGGCTCAGAATGAGCTAAGACTTGCAACAAATTTAAAAAATAATTTTAAAAAGTTTATTTCAACATTAAAAAAAAATAAGAAAAAGTCAAGGAAACAATCCACTAATGGAAGATGGCAAAGAAGTGATGGACAGCAGGGAGAAAGAAAAACTGCTCAACTCCTTTGTCTTTACACAAAAGGTGGTGGTGGGGGTGTGAACTGGTCCAACCATCTTTGTAGCAGCCTGGGCCACATGCTGATATTGTGTCTTGGTTATTTTTATACTTGTTTTTTTCTGTCTTTTGTGTTTTGTTATTAGAGAGTTCTTTATGCAACCATGCTGGTATCTTCTGGCATCTCTTTATTTTTCAGTGTTACTGTTCAAAACAGGACTTTTATAATCTCATTTCTCAGTTTCCCAAACTTTTTGAGTTATTTTTCCCTTTAAGGTTTTAACCCACAGAATCCTTCCCAAACTCTATAAATAGGTTGAAATGAACTCTCTTAAAAGTCTAAGACACTATTTGATTTTGTTCTATTGCTTCTGTCTGCATTATATCCAATTCCAGTATGACATGTCACTCTCCCACGCAAAGTTGCTAGCACTTCAACCCCTCCCATCACTTCTTCTCTGGTAGTAAGATCTGGGTCCAGGATATCTGACCCTCCAGTTCCCCCCTCTAACCTTTGGGTCACAAAGCTCCAACTAGGCTCACTTGGATCTCCGACGGGTATCAAGTCCGGCGTTACTATTTCCCTTATGGTATAGCAGAATAACCGAGTCGGTTGGGACCTTGGAGGTCTTCTAGTCCAACCCCAGCTGAAGCAGGAGGCTCCAGTCCATTCCCGACAAGGGGCTGCCCAGGCCCTTCTTCTTCCAAGCCTCCGGCGGCGGCGCAGCCCCCTCGGTTCTTGGCCTCCCTCCTCCGCGGCTCCGGGCGCTGCCTTCGGGCGCTTTGGCGGGCTGGAGCCCCTCGCGGGACGCTCTTCGGTCGGCATCCCGTCCAGAGAGCCTGAGGTTCTCCTCCCGGCTCCGGCCCAACCGCTGCGCTGCCTCCGCTGCCTCTTCACGCCCCGCCGGGACAGCGGCGGACAGCAGAAGCGGCGCGGCTCTCGCGACCTCCCGGCCCGAAAGGGGCAACGCCCAGACGCCGCCCCTCGCCGAGGGTCCCGGGCCGAGGCCCTCCGGGCTGCGAGGGAGGCGCCCTCTGCCCGCCGCGGCGCTTGCAGGGGGGCCGGGCGGGCGCGCGCGGGGCTGAGCTTTTCTGGGCGGCGCCCGGTCGGGAGCGGCGCTGGGAGGGGGGGCGAGGCGCGCGTCCATTGGGGGCCCTGAGCGCCCCTCGCCGCCCAGCCGAGCCCCGCCCGATTCTGCGCCCGGCCAATGAGAGGCGGCGGCGGCGGCGGCGGCGGGGCTCGGGCGCAGGTTGCCGGGGGCGACGGCATCTGCTCAGCCGCGGAGGTGACGGGCGCGGCGGCGGCGGCGGCGGGGGAAGAGATGCTGGCCGCGGGGCGGATGGCGCCCCAGGACGGAGCGGCTCCAGTGAAGGTAGGCCCGGAGGCGGAGGGGGCACCGGGGCGACTTGGGGCGAGAGGCAGGTCTCCTCCGGCGCCGCTTCGCTCCAGCTCTCCGATTGCGGCGCTGCGCCCCGCGAGGGAGGCGCTGCGGGCGCGGGGCAGCTGGTCCGCCTTCCGCGGGGGAACCGGGGCCGGGGAAGCGGCGCTCGGGGCGGGTCCGGGGCCTGGGCGAACCGGGGGCCTGCGGGCTGTCGGCGGCCGACGGGCAGGGAGGCTGGGAGGGGCGGCGGGGGCGGCGGGGCTGCGGCCGGAGAGATGCCCGCCCTCCGCCTCGCCCGGCGCGCCCAGTCCTGCTTCGTCACGGCGCGGCTCGTCTCCCCTCCGCCCGGCCAGGCCGCCCAGGCGCGGAGCCGCAGGGGGCGGGCAGAGGGAGCGGCTTTCCCCGCTGTGCGGCGCCTCCCGTCCCCGCCGGTAAGGGGCCCTGGGCGGGAGGCGGTGGCGGGGAGGCGGGCGGCTCCTGCGGGCGGGAAGTGGCGCCGCTGCACCTGCCGGCCTCCCCGACTCCCCGGGAGAAGGACCCGCGGCCGACCGGAGGGTCTGGCAGCCGCGCTCGGTGGGCGTCTGCGGGGGCCCTCCGCGGAGGAGGCTCCGAGCCGGTCGGGGGCCGCTCTCCGCTGCGGGGGCCGGAGACCCTTGGCGGCCCTTGCCCGCCCTGGCGCTGCGCCCTTCGGCCTCCGCAGCCGGACGAGGCTGGGGGCCGGGCGGGGCAAGAGGGGCGCGCTCTTCAGGCGGCGGTCCGGGCCCAGCTGGGAGAGCCCCGGGCAGCCCCCGCCTCCTTCGGGCCCAGCCCGGCCGCCCCTGCCCGGCGCCTCGCCCGGCGCGCTTCCCGGCGAGGGGAAGGTGGCGGCGGCCGAAGCGCGCATGCGCCTGTCTTGCTCGCCGGCTGCGCCGCTCCAGTTGCCCGCTCGGCTCCGGCCGCCGTTGTGTCGTCGTCCCCTCCCCCCGCCCGGGCGTTGCCGGCGAGGCGGCCCCAACGGAGCTGCTTCTGGATGGTTGCCGCGGAGGGCAAGCTGGCCTCCCGCTTGGCTGCTGCCAGGCCCCCGTTGGCCCCGCGGCAGGCGGGCAGGGCAGGCAGGCCTTCCGCCCCTGAGGATTCCGCCCTGGAGGCTCCCTCTCTCGGGGGAGTAAGGGGGAGCCCGGCCTGCCAGTCCCCCGATCAGCTCCCGCGGCTGAACCCCGAGGTTTCATGGCTGCCTTCTCCTTGTCTGTTGGGTTGGGGGCAAGAGGAGCTCCGAGAGCTTCAGTCTGTCCCAAGCGTGGCCTGAACCTGGGAATGGGTTGGGGGCCTTTCCTGGAGGCTGGGGGAGCTGCTGGGCAGGAAGAGGCTGATCCGTGGGCCCTCCCCCAGCTGGAGTGGGGGGCCAAGCAGGCTGCGCCAGGGCCCGTTCCTGGGGGGAAGGGAGGCACGTTAGATTTTCAGAGGAAATAAAAGTAGGTCAGATAATTTGAAAAATGAAAACCATCTTGGTAGGAAATGAAAATCCAATACAGCACAGAGGCTACTCTGCCTTGGGGACAGCTCCTTCGAGAGTGGGTTGCACACCCATGTAGCTCCCTTCCAGCTCTTAAAAGAAATGTCAGACCTGCTTTCTCTTGTCTTAGAGTGAAAGAAGCAGAATAGTACATTTATGTGACAGAATTATAGGGTGCAGTGGAATGTCAGGGGGACAAAAATGCATCCATGAGAAAGCAAAGCCCCTTCCAGCAAAACCTACAAGACTGAAGTGCTTCGGAAATGGGTGTTTCTCTAGTGATGTTTCTACCAAAACAACCTATCGCCACTGCACCCATCATGGCTTATTGGCACACGGTGTGCTGAGCCCTGGAGCCAAGCCCAGAGCCCCCCCCTCCCCCATGGCCATTCTGGATCCCTTGGCTGGATCCAGAAAGAAAGATTCTTGCTGAAGGAGGTTGGTCCTTGTCACCATTGGCCGTTCTGCCATTTGTCAGCTCTGGAAGTTCACAGGGAATAATCCCACAGAGGAGGGAAGATTCGGGAGACAACAGAAGACGAGAAACTCTCACCCCCAATCAATGCAGAGAAGCTTCTATCCCACTGATTCTGGGCAACTCTACTATCAGGAAGTCAGGCTTGCAGGCCCAAAGAAATAATAGCTAGGTTCTTGTTTGCAAGAGGTCAGTTGGAGCAGATGGCCACCTGTCCCTCCCATCTCTTGGGCCCAAGCAAAAAGCTTCCGTTTCTCATAGGAACCAGGATGGATTTGCTGCCATTAAAACGTCCTTTAAGTCTCTCTGCCCAAACCCCAATTGGAGAGAGATTTTTCCACACTCCCAGAGCAAGTACCACAATGCCACAATGAAAGTGCATAAAATAAAAGTACATTTTATTTTTATGCTTTATGTCACATTTAGCATCTAAATTCTAAAAGCGTTTAGAATACATTACTAGACACCTGCTTGCCCAGACAAAATGTGTTTATGGCAAGAGAAGAGGTAAAGGGGTTTTCCCTTCACCTGGGTAGCTTCAGATGACTCAAGGGGAGATGGAAGAACTCCAAGGCCCACAAAGATCACACGGAGGGGAAGTAAGGAGAGGATTCACATGAATTGCAGGCCTCAAAGCCCCCACATACTTCTGGGGGCCCCCATCAGATCCCTCCGAAGAAGAGATTCCTCAGCACGATCATCCACCCTCTTCAGACTACATGCAGGCCCCACCCGGGAGTGGGGGGCTGTTCACAGAAGACCCCCAAGGAAAAGAGAGGTGCTTTCTTGGCCCCCCTATTGTTTCAGGGGACTTAAGGGATGCAAGACCCCTGCAGCCTTGCCTGCTCCCTCTCTCCACCATCTAACCGGGGTGCTCAGGGCCACTCGGCCTCTCCGTTTCCCCTTTGGCAGGGGCTGGATCACAGGCAGCCCAGCCCAGCAGCAACTGCTCCCCGAGGCTCTTCCAGATGCAGCCACAGAAAGGGAATTCTTCAGCCGTGGGGCCGGCAAAAGAGGCCCTGGTTGTCCGGGCCGACTAGGTTTACGCCACACTCAGGGAGAGGCATCCCGGGACTGTGCGCAGTTGCACCATCTGCAGTGGAACCCTGAAACCTGTTGTCACTGGAAATAGATTTCTGGTTTCTTCTCCAAGGACATTGTCCCTGTGTTTCAAGTTGTGCAAATTAAAGCCGATCTGAGAAACGCAGAAGAGGCTGGGAGAGCATCGTAGTAGCCAGGGTGGCAACGAAAGGAAGTCCAGGCCTGGCCAGTGAATTTCTTCTTGGGTTTGGCCTTCCCAATGGTCTTCTCTGCAGGGATGAAGAGCCACCTGGGAGGGAAATGCCTGGCATCTGCAGCACAGGGAGGAGATGGCTGGCTGGAGCATTTATGCCTCTCTTGGTCTCTTCTCATCTTGGGGACTGTTTCGGCCTCGCTTGCACTCTGTCTTGGAAAGGCGACAGGCAGGCGATGCCCTCCCCCCCCTTGGCGGCTCTTCCTTGTCTGCCTGCATGGCAGCTTCCAGGGGGAACTGCAGAGGATCTCCTGGACTCGGCTGGACTGAGGAAGCAGCCGGGTCCCAGGGCGGCCTCCGCAGTCCCTCGTCCATCCCTTGGGACAAGTCCTGGTTCCTTTGCGCTGCCTCGGGGCCAGGAAGGGAGGCGGCTTCCCCTGGGGCCAAAGGGAAGGAGGGGCTGGGCTGAGGCCAGAAGCTGCTGGGCGCGACCTTCATGGAAAGGGGGGCGGGCGGGCCGCGGGACCCCGTCCTGGCACAGAAAAACCCGCCTGCCTAGAATGAAAATGGGGGCCCGGCGGCTGCTCGGCCGGTTTGAAAGCCCAAGTGGGGCCGCTGACTGGCCGGGAGGGAGGCCGGGAGGGAGGGAAGGGGGCCGGCCGAGGCTCCAGCTGCCTTTGGCCCGCCGTCAAGCGCCCTTCTTCCCCGCGGGGCCCGAGGGGGCGCCGGGCCGGGCCGGCAGGGAGGGGCCGCTGCCCGCCGCAGGCAGCTTCTTCGCCCGGCGGCTCGTGGGAGGCGGCCCCGCTTCTTCCGCGCCCAGCCCGCGAGCGAGGAGCGGGCCGCCCCGGAGCGCGCTGCCTTCCCTCGGTCCCGCCGGGCTCCTCGGAGGCTCTGCAGGCGGCGGGGCGCCCTTATCTGCGCGCTCCAGGCGGGCCGGGCCGGAGGGGCCGCTGCGGCGGCTGAGGCGGGCGGGGCCCCGCTGGCCGCTGCCGATAACCGAGAAGGAGCGGGCGCTGCGCCTCCGCCCGGACTGCCGGCTCGGGCCCCGGGAGCTTCGCCGCGGAGGAGGCGCTTGCAGCGGCCTGGCTCGCTCGCCCGCCCGAGAGCCTGCTCGGGTGCCGGGGGCTCTTGGGCCGGGGCTGCCCCGAGGCTGACCTGCCCCGGCAGCTGCTGCTGTGGCGCTCGGCTTGTCCTGCCGCCTCGCGTGAGTCTGGCCCGGTTTCCCGGGGCGGGAGGGCCGCTGAGGGGGCTGCTCTGCCCGGCTTGGTTTTCGTCGGGGGCGCCGGGACTCTGCGGGGAGTTGGCAGCCGAGGCCTTCAACGGGGAACCCGGCCGCCCTCGGAGCCCCGCTGGTTTCCAGGCTCTTGGGCGATGGGTCCCAAGGGCGGCGGGGTCTGCCGAGCCTTGTGCTGGCAAGAGGAGCGGGGGGCTGCCCCTGCCAGGATCTCCAGAAAACGGGGAGGCCAAAGCCAAGCCTGGCGGTCTTTGGGCTGCCAAGCCCGCCCCCTGGCAGAATGCCAAGCCCGCCCCTCCTCCAGCCACTGGCCGTCCGTGGGGGCCGGCTCCCCCAAGCCCTGGGCAGCCGGGCTGCAGCGTCTCCAGACCCTCCCAAGTTCAGGGTTTAAGGGGGGCACCAACCCCGGAAGGGTGGAAAGTCAACTTTTTGTGTCAGCTTCTGGTACAGCCTTAACTCCAGGTGCCAAAATTAGTGGGGGGGGGGTACCCCACCCCCCCGTGGCAAAAGCAAATCCTCTTGGCTTGATGCAGCCCTGAACAGCCGGCCCTCCTGCAGCGGAGGGGATGTGTGTGGTCTGCCCCACCTAATTAACCCCACAAAAACGACTTTATTTGGATCCTGGCCTGCCCTGCTGCCAAAGGGCAGGTGCATTCCTCGCTTTAAAGTATTTATGTAACGGAACACATTTCTGAAGCTCTGAGTGGCTAATAAAAATAAGAAGGCAGAAGAAAACAATCCATGAAAGGTTGTTGTTACCTGAAGGACCCTGGGGGGCAAATGTAGGGCTGGAGGCTGATGCAGAGAGCGACCCTTTGAGCAGCCCTGACCAGGCACACCCACCTTCACGCAGACCCTGCCTGCAAAGGGAGTTCTGTTGTCGCTGCAGCACTTGCTGGTCCAGGGGCTGCAGTGGGGAAGAGGGAACATCTAAATGGCCACCTGTTGCCCCTCTCCAGGGCCCCCGCAGGAGGCATCGGCTGCCAGCCAAGCCCTCCGGAGGACAAAGCGGCTCCTCCCTGCAGGCCAGCCGCCCAGCCATCTGCGCTGTGGAAAATGTGAGCTCAGGGTTGCCCAGCCAGAGAATGCCGCCTTATCTGCTGCCCTTCGTGTTCCCTGCGGCACCCAGAGCAGGCTCTGAGGCTGGGGGGGAGGGGGGCCCTCAGAGGAGCAGAATCCCCCTCTGTTCTGCCTGGACTTCGGCTGCACCCCAGAGATCAGCCCCATGACACCCCAACTGCAGCAGAGGCCCTCCAGTGCTCCGCCAAGGCTGCCTTTGAGGGCCCCTCCCCAGCAGGCTTTGGAGACAGGCAGGCAGGGGGGGGGGGGCTTTCGCTCGCCCCCGCTTCCGTTATTTAGCCTCTGGGAAGTGCAGAGATGGACGCGATCCCTGGTGCAAGTGGTTCAGCACCCAAATGCTTTTCTTGCTTCTGCTACTTCGGGTGCCAAACTCTTATAAGGCTCATATAAAACCTTCTGTATCTTCTAAGCAGGAGGACGCAGGTGGTTGCTTGCATCACAGGCCAAAAAAGTTTCTGCCGAGGGTGAAACGGGGAGGGTTGGAACAGGGCTTGGGGGCGACTTTACTTCAGAGCCTGGAGGCTCCACCTGGTCACAGAAAAGGACTGTCATGGGTGTGTGTGTGTGTGTGTGTGTGTGTGTGTGTGTGTGCTTTGGAACGCTGCCTGCCTGAAATGGGGGCCAGAGTGGAGCTTTTCTCCTTCCGGAGTCGCCTCCTGCTTGTTGAGTCAAGAGGAATTCCAGCAGCAGCAGCAGCAGCAGCACTTCTGTTGTTTTTTCCTGCTCCACCTGGCCTCAACCCCGGGGCTCTGCATCAGGCAGGCGGCACCCGGGGAGGAGGAGGAGGAGGAGGAGGAGGGTTAGCGGTTGTCCCTGGGCATTTCACTTGGGGGAAGCAACCAGATTTAGCGGGGGGGAGAGGGGGCAGAAAGAACCCAAGAACTGCTCGGGGCCAAAGCTGGGGGCCCGGTTCCCCGGGGGAGACTCCCAGCGCTCTGCCCTGAGCAGAAGGAGAGAAAGTCGGGAGCTGTTTGTGGCCATGGCCCCAGTGCCTCCTCCTCCTCCTCCTCCTCCTCCTCCTCCTCGGGGCTGCGTGCCGCAGTGCTGTCCCTTCGCAGGAGGAGGCACAGCTGCTCCGTTGCCAGGGCTGTCCCTGGAGCCCTTCCTGTTAGGCGCCACTTCCCGCAAAAGGCACTTAACCCTTGGGAGCAGGAACCAACCAGCCCAGCCTATCAACGGGCAGGGCGGGGGGCGTGTGTTGGGGGCTGCCGAGCTCCCAGCAGGGTGAGAGCAGAAGGCAGCCGCTGCCTGACTGCCAGGCTGAGGAGTGGGCACTGCCGGGCATGGCCACTCAGCTGGGGTTCTGGGTCCTGTGCTGAGTGGCAGCCCAGCCGTGGAAAACACCCCCGGAAGGGAATCTCTGCCCTTCCCACAGGCGGATGTACAGGATCTGCCGGCTTCCCTTCCCCACAGCAGTGCACTTCCCTTCTTAAACCTGGGAAGCCCCCTTGCCCGCCTGCCCAGCCACCAGTCAGCTCAGGCACACACGCACACACCCCGCAGAAGCCTCGGGGGGTTGCTGGGCCCAGCTGAAGGGCTGCCCTCTGGGGAGGGTCAGTGGGAAACAGACCCCGGGCACCTCCATTGGGTGGGCATCCCCAAGGCCTTTTGGGTTCTGGGTCAGGCTGTAGGGGAGGACATTTCCCTGGCCGAAGACTGAGGTCTTGGCGCCTTCCTGGGTCACATTCTGTCTGCAGAATCACCAGGGACTGAGGGGGGCATTGGGGGGAGGGTCCTTCAAGGGTGCTGGGCAAAAGGGCTTCTGCCTGGTTTTCTTACTCGCTTTGATGTGGCTCTGCAAGGAAGGCTTGGAAGGGGTTGAGCTTGTCGCTTGAGACCCCAGGCGAGTGAGGTGAGCCAGAGAGGAGGGGGCTCTGGTTCAGAATCTGGAGGGGGGGTTTCCCCCTCCCCACACGGAGGCTCCTTGCGAAGGTGCTGCTCTTCCATTGCACACCTGGGAAAATGCCTCCCCTCCCTGGGATTCCAGCCACAGCCCTGCCCCCCCTTCAAGGTCCTTCCCGGATCTACACACACAGACACACACACACACACACACACACACGCCTGCTAACCTCCCTGTCTCCTCTCTTCCCTCTCAGAGCTTGTTGGGTGATCCAGCTGCGGCTGCCAACGTGGAACCTGAATGGAAAAGTTGCAGAAGGTAACTTCTCGTGGCTTGTTTGTTCAGTGGATTTGGGAAACTGGCCGGTCCCCCTTTCTTGGGGCTCTCTCAGCCTGGGGGTTTCCTTGCAAACCCCCCTCCCTTCTACCCCTGATGAGGTCACTTGGGTCACGAAGCACCCGAAAGCCTCCCAGGGGCCTGGAAGGGCTGCAGACCTTCTCCTCTGGGGCTGCCTCGGAGCACAGGGGCCCCCAGGAAGCCGAGAAGCAGCAGCAGCAGCCGGTGGCTGTGGCAGGATTGCCATCATCTCCCCACAGCTCAGCGAAAGGAAAAGGGGTCCCTGCAAAGAAGGCCCAGTGGTGACAGGCCCCCTGGCCACAGCTGTCAAAGAGCCCCCAGCGGTGGAAGGCGGCTGCTGCTGCAGGGCCCTTCCTGCTCTTGGAGGGGGGAAACAGGGGAACTGGGGGGCACATGGCTGCTTTCCCCTGCCCCGACAGCAGCACTTCCAGGTGTCCCTGCCTCCTCGGCCCTTCCAAAGGAGCAGGAGAGGCTGCTGCACAGCCCGCTTGGCCAGGCCGGAGTTGAACGTCTCTTCTGCGCCTGCCATTGGATCAGCCTCCACTTCCTCTCGGGCCCCTGGCGGCTCAGAAGGCAGCATTGCAGGCTCGCTCTGCCCACTGCCAGGAGTTCGACCCTGACAGGCCCAGGGTTGCCTTCCGCCCTCCTGCGGTCGGTCAAAGGAGCAGCCGGAGTGTTGGGGGTGCCAGGCTGACCTTGCAAGCTGACCCAAGAGGAGCCCAGGCAGCCGGAGGCCGGCTTCAGCCTCCCTGATCGGCCTCCTCCTTTCTCCTCGCAGCACCTGGCTTCCCCCAGGAGCACCGGCGTCTCGTCTTGGGGCTCTGGGGCCCCCGGATCTCCCTCCAGCATCACGGTGAGAGCCGGCAGAAGCCTCCACCCGCCCGCTTTGAGCAAACCACGGCCGGCTGAACAGCAGAACGAGGAGAGCAGAGGGCGAAGGGGGGTGCAGAAAGTGCCCTCCCCCAGAGTTTGAGGGGAGAGAGCGGCTCATAGAGGGAGGGGGGAGCAAAGCTTCCTTGGCCCTGAGCCAGGAAGAGGCGGGGCGAGCAGTGATGGGCAAAAATGGGGTTGCCCTGTCCACCTCTCACCCCCCGATACAGGGGCTCTGAGGGAGGGGCAGGAGGGCACTGGGGGGACAGAGGAGACACAGGGACCTTCGGACAAAGGAAACCAAACCCCCCGATAGTTGAGGTGGGGCTCCTCCGCACTAGGACCGGGGGATGGGGTGCTTCAGCCTCTGACAGATGCATCTGGCTCTCTGGGAGGAAACTTGGGGTCCTTGTGAAGGGTTGGGGTCCCCTTGCAGGGCTGGCTTTGTGCCTGCGGCGGGTCTCGAACTCGGTTCCCTGCTTCACCTGAAGCACTTGACCAAACCGGATCTTGTGGCATCGAAGTACTGAGGTGCACAAAACTGAGCTGGATGGAACCCACACTGTGTGTGTGTGTGTGTGTGTGTGTGCACGCTGCACAACCTTGGCACTGGCTGGTGCAGCTCCTCCCCTGGGAGAAGGGTCCCAATCCAGGCTTGGAAGAAGCACCTTTTCTCTGTGTGCCACCTTCATCGATCAGCCCCCCCGCCCTCCACCCCGCCCTCCTCTCTCCTCTCCCCAGGCCAAGATGGACAACGAAGTTCTTGGCTACAAGGACCTGGCAGCCATCCCCAGGGACAAGGCGATCCTGGACATCGAGCGCCCTGACCTGATGATCTACGAGCCCCACTTCACCTACTCCCTCCTCGACCACCTGGAACGGCCGAGGAGCCGAGAGGTGAGGCCGGCATTGCAAGCGGATGCCCTCGGGGGGGCCCTGTGCAGTTTTGGGGGGCTGAGGCCCTCACCCAGCATGGCCCCCCAGCCAGGCATGGCTGTCCATCCTATTGTGGGAGTGGAGGACGGCTATCCAAACGTACAAGCAGCCGCTGGGCAGGGGAGGGGCAGTTGCGAGGGGCCTTGGGCGGAGTGAGGAGTGACGCCCGCCTCTCCTGGCTCTTCTCTTGCAGCCCTCGCTCTCGCCCACGTCTCTCTCTCCTCCCCCGTCGCCAGAAGTAAGTGCTCCTACGAGGGGCGGATGGGCGGGCAGGAAGTTGGGGGACCTTTGGGGGGGGGGCTCGGCTTAGGTTGGCCCCTGGCAAGGGAGCTTCGGAGGGAGCTGCTCCTCTCGGGAGGCGGGATGGCCGAGGAGGCCCAGGGCCTTCTCCTTGGGGCCCCTCCATCGATGCGCTCCCTGCTTTCAGGTCAGCCACGAGTGGGCAGAGGCCAAATCCCCAGGAAGCGTTGGGAAGGCCTCCGGGCGCCGGGCTGGCAGCAGGAACCGCTCTGGACTCCAGCACTTCCATCATCCCGGTACGGCCTCCCTCGGGGCCCTCCTGCTCCCGGCTGCCCCGCACCTTCCCCGGTCCGGTCCAAAAGCTCAGCGGCCTTTGGAGCTGCAGAGGGGTTCAGGGATGCGTCACCCCAAAGGCTGAAGGGGCCCAAGGGCCGTCCCTGAGTCCAATCGCCCCCGCAGCCTTCGGGTGTTCCTCCTCCAGGGGTTGGCAAGTGGCCTGTCATGCACCAGGGGCTGCTGGTTTTATTCCAGCCTCTGGGTCACCAGGGCCACAGCCCCCCCAAGAAAAGTCTTCTGCAACTCTGCCATGGAGGGAGGGGAGGGAGGCCCACGGAGGGGGGAGCCGGCTGTCCCTGGGCACCTTCTTGGCACGGAGGCTCTGAACTGTTTCCGTCCCTTCCCCAGAGAGCAACACCACGGAGCCGAACATCTACAAGAAGCCACCCATCTACAAGCAGAGGGGTAGGGGCTGCTCCTGGGAGGAGGGGGCTGCGGTGGGGTGGGGGTAGCAGCACGGTCTGGGCCTCATGGCTGTTGGCCTCTTCCAGAGCCTGGGCCGGCCCCGACCCCCGAGAGCAAGCGGATGATGGAGGGCCTGATCATTGAGTCCTCCAAGTTCCCTGCCGCTCAGCCGCCGGATCCCAGCCAGCCAGCCAAGATTGAGACCGACTACTGGCCCTGCCCGCCCTCCCTGGCCGTTGTGGGTAGGTGCCTTCGCCAGAGCTGCCCCGAGGTCTGCGGCTGCCCTGAGCAACGGACAGGCGCTCAGGAGGCTCCGGGGATCGGGGCCCTTACGGAAGGCAGGCAAGGGCTGATCCACGGGGGGGACACACGGAAGAGCCGCCCTGGGGGCTACCAGGGGGCCACCCAGGGAAGGGCGGGGAGGGGAGGACGCCATCTGGAGGGAGCCCCCACCTGCGCCCACTCTGCCCCCCCGAACAGAGTGCCCAGCCCCCCCACCCCCCAGCTCAGGCAGGAGGCTTCTTCCGCCTTCTCCTTGGCGGAGTCTGATGGGACTCCCCAAACCTGGAAGGGGCTCTGAAGCCCCCAGGGTTGCTCCGGGGGCACAAAGGTCCCAGTTCCAGACCGGGCCCCCTTTGCAACGTGCAGAGCTGCGTTCAGATCCCCTCGAAGGACCTGCTCATTGGGGGACCTCCCAGGATTGCAGGGCAGAACCCTTTGGCTCCCAGCCTTTTGTGGACGGGGACACCCCCCACCCCCCACCCCCGAGTTTGTAAGCCCTGGTTGCCCCTCCCAGAGACCGAGTGGCGGAGGCAAAAGGCGGCCAAGAGAGGCGAGGAGCTGGATGAGGATGCGGAGGAAATGCGAAATCTCCGGGAGCTGCAGGAACAAGAGCTGAGCAAGGTAGCAGGAAGCGCTGGGGCGGGGGGGACGTGGGGGGGTGTCAGCCGAGGGCTCCTTCCAGCCCTCTTCCTTCTCACCCCCGTAGGTGGCCTCCAACCTGGGCAGGCTCATCCTGAAGGAGGAGATGGAGAAATCTCTCCCAGTCCGGAGGAAGACGCGCTCCCTCCCAGACCGGACTCCCTTCCACGCCTGTGAGTCATGCCCCCTCCGCCCCCCCGTGGGAGGGGGCTGTGTCAGAGACCCCTCGGATTTAATGTAAGGGGAGAAGGGACTTTGGAGAGGATCTGATCCACCCGCCCCCCGGCAGAGCAGGAAGCTGCACCGACAGATGAGGGGGCCCTCCAGAGCCCCCTGATCATCCGGAGGGCCAGAGGAATCGGCTTCTGGTCCTGCAGAACCATCCCCTCCCCTCCTGGGGCGGCCTTTGGGCTCCTGGAGTGCCAAGTGCCCTGGAGAGGGCCTTCCGCGAATCTGGCCTGGCCTGGCCTGGCCTGGCCTTTCCGTGCAGCTACGCGGCCTTGCAAGGACCGCCTGGTTGTAAAGGTTGCCTCTCCATTGGACTAGAGGGGGCCAAGCGGGCAGCTGTCCTGGAGGGCGAGGCTGCCCTTTGGCATTCATGCTGGCAGATCCCCATTAAGGGTTTTGAGACAGCAGCTGCTGCTGCTGCCGCCGCCATGGATTGGCATTTCAGCCCTGGCCGCCCGTGGACCCGGCTGCATCCCTGCCCTTCGCACGAGTGGAGCAGCCGGTCTCGCCTTCAGGACCGGATGGTGGGAAAAGTCTGCGCTGCAGCCAGGATTCATTCCATTCCCCAAAGAGGCTAGAAATGCTGGGCAGTTTGAGTTTGTGAAAGCCTCTAATCCCAGTCCAGGCCATCCAGTTTGGGAATTAACCACGGAAGCGTTTGGGCCTTTTCCTGTTCTGGGGCCGCTCCTTAGAGCCTGGGCCCCTTTAAGACTTGTGGACTTCAACTCCCAGAATTCCTCAGCCAGCTTTGCTGAGAGTTCTGGGAGTTGAAGTCCACAAGTCTGGGAGAGCCCTGCCTCTGGGGCTGCGAAGCCCTCCCTGCCCCCACCTGCTGCTTGGCTCCCTCCCCCACCGGTTGCAGCCAAAGGTGCTCCTGCGCCACCCCCTGAGCAGCCCACCCCCCAGAGCAGGGCCCTGCAGTGACCGGCTGCTTCTCTTCCAGCTTCGCATGGAGGAAGCACCAAATCGGCATCGCTTCACGCCTCTGGGAGACACACGCTTGCCCGGGTAAGCGGAGACCCCCGGGGATGGCAGGCAAGGAAGAGGGGCGGGGCCTTCCTGGGTTCCCACCTCCACCCGGGTTGCTCTTGCTCTTGCTTGCCCAGAGGTGGGAATGGAACAGTGGGAGGAAAGGGGGAGGGGAGGGGAAAGATAGACGGGGAAGGAGGGAGGGTCAGAGCAGGTGGGTGCTGGGCAGGGGCTCCCACCGCTTCCAAACCTCCCTGGCCTCCCTCGCTTCAGCCGCCTGCCCCTCCTGCCCCAATTCCTCTGGCCAGGCTTGCACTGAGCAGACCTGTGGGGTGCCTGCCCCGCCATGCCTGCCCCCACCCCCCCCGTCCCCGGGGCCCGGCTGGTGGCCCTCAGGCTCCAGCCCTGCAGGGAGAGCAGCGTCTTGGTGGCTGCTGGTGCCTTGTTCGTAGTCAGCCTGGCGGGAGGCGGGAGAGCGACCTGCCTTGACGCTGCTCTGCTGCTCTTTCCGCAGCTGCAGTCGACCGAGTTTGGATCCGGCAGCAGTGAAAAGGGCAGCCCAGGTAAGAGACGCTCCTGGCCCCCCTCCCCTCCCCCGGGGGTCCTCCTGCTCCTCCCCCAGCCTCATTCTCCCTTCTGTCTTGCAGGTCTGCAGGTGAGCAGGCACCCTGGCGGGGGAAGGGAGCGGCCCAGAGGCCCCACGGACGCCTCTCCCCACCCTCAGCACCCCTAGACTCGGGAGGGGCAGGCCTAGGAGGGCCCCCCACCCGGGCCCCATGGGATGGGCCCTTGGACTCAGGGCCCCCGTGCCTCTCCCCTGCAGAACGGCCAGAGAAGCCGCATGGACAGGGGCAGCTCCCTCCCCAGCATGCTGGAGCAAAAGGTGAGGGGGAGCCCACCAGGGGGCGGGGGCCGCAGAGCCAGGCCTCCCGCCACAGGCCTGGTGACCGGCTGGCTCTTTGCTTCTCCCTGGCCCAAGATTTATCCCTACGAGATGCTGGTGGTGACCAACCGAGGGCGAGTCAAACTGCCCCCGGAGTGGACCGGACGCGACTGGAGGTATGGCCCCCTCCTGCCCTTCTGGCCCAGGCTTAGCCGTGGGGGCTGGGCCGAGCGGAGCCCTCCCACCACCCTCCTCTTCCTCCCCCCAGCGGCACCTGTCACCCGAGGACTTCCAGCGGGTCTTTGAGACGTCCCCGGAGGAATTCTCCCGCCTGGCCCTGTGGAAGCGGAACGAGCTGAAGAAGAAAGCCGGCCTCTTCTGAGCCCCTCGCAGCAGCAGCCGCCGCCCGCCACCCTCCGGCCCGCCCAGCGTGAGCCCCGCCTGTGTCGTGCATCGCAGAGGCTTTAGGGCGCCTCGTGGGCAGGCGCCAAGGAACACCCCCACCCCGGCCCCGAGGAAGGAAGCCGGCAGCCCCAGTGCGCAGCTGCCCCCTCCGAGCATGAGCCAGAACCTGGAGCAGTTGGGTGGGAAAGCGGGAGGGGCTCCCCTTTCCTGGCGCCGGAAAGGCACCTTCTCAACCGCCACCCAGCAGGAGTGACACCGGGGCCAATGGCCTCGCTGTCTCCCTCCCAGCTCCCTGGTTCTCCTCCCCAGGCAGTTGGGACCCTCCTCTTTTCAGAGTCGGGGGCCGTTGGGCCTTCCCAGTGCAGCCGGGCTGGGCTTCCAGGGGGGCTCTGGGCGGTCCTGGTCTCTGTCCTGGCTGCCTCTGGGGGGCGGAGGGGGTTGCCCCACAAAACGGAGGAGACGCATGAGGGCCCCCAGCACTCCCCGTCCAGCCCCTTCCCCAGAAACGCCCCCCTTAAGATCGCCCAGCATCCCAACTGTTTCTGGGGCAGTTCAAGTCATTCCAGAGCAGCGCCTGGTCTGCGGATGAACCTTCCCAGGCGGCTGAGCCACGAGTGTGCAGAGCCAAGCAAGCAGGCCTCCCATTGAGCAGAGGTGGACCCAGACCCTTGGCGGCAGGAGGGCCTGGAGCCACGCCGGCTGGAAGTCCCCTTCCTCGCTGCAGGCCCTGAGGTGGGTGCGGAATCTGCAGCTCAGCCGTGAAAAGCCCCAGAGGAGAATCAAGCAACACCACCAGGGACCTGCCGGAAGCTCACCTGCAAATAGGGACTCTGAGTGACTCAGATTGGGGGTGGGGTGGGGGGGCCTCTCCAGCCATCCTGGCCAGCAACCTCCGAAGGACGACGCCGTGCTCAGCGGAAGGGAGGCTCCGGCCCGGTGGGCCCTTAAGGAACCGGGCACTTTGGGACAGGCATGGAGGAAGCAGCAGCTTCTCTGGCATTTCAGTCCGGCTGCCTGGGAGCAAAGCTGTGCCAGAGATTGGTGGGAACTGCCTGCGAAGACTGGAGCGCCACCCAGCCCCTCCCCTCCCGGGGGTTTCTGCCCACGCCACCCCCTTCCCCGCCACTCCACTCCGTGCAAATGTAGAGCGCTACTGCCGTGAATGTTGTTAAGCGTCGTTCAGTCCCACCAACCTACTTTTGCTGATGTGTTAAGACCTGTGACAATCTGTTCCCCCTTTTTAATTAAACGTGAAGCAGCCGCTTTATTCAGAAAGCTCCGATCTGGCCTGGCGTTTCCTTGGAACCAACCGGGGCTGGTAGGCGGCTCAACTCACTCGGGGGGTAGGATTCTACCGCAGGGGCCCCCAGTCCCAGGGCGTGGCCCAGCACTGGGCCGTGGAGAACCAGGTTGCGCCCGTCCCCTCGTGCAAAAAGCAGGCAAGTGGGGGGGGGTGCGCGCGCGCTTGCCCGCTGCTTGTGTGGAACCATCCCCGCTCTGCCGGTCGTGAAGCTGAAACGGTTGGAGACCTCGGTTCTAGAGCACTCCAGCTAATTGGGCCGTTTGTGAGAGGGTCTTCTGCGGAGTCCTGCCCCCACCAGGGCCTCTGCTCTGGGGCTCCGTGTTGGGCAGAAGGGGCAGGCTGGAGGCTTCTGCTGTGCGCCATGGGGGGACGTGCTGCCCTGGACAAGCAGAGGCCCCTGGGAAAGAGAAGCTCGGGCCTGCAGGGCCTCCGGATGGAAAGGAAGCACCGGGGGCTAAGACAAAAGACATGGACAACAACTACCTGGAGGAACCTCATGTTTTCAGCCAGGAAGCTCCAAATGCCGCTTTATTCTGCTCAGGGGAATCTGGGTGGGGCGTTAAAGCGCCTTTCTTTTGGCTGGCTCCTTCTCCCAGCTGAAGACCTGCCACCTTTGCTAAAGACGTCGCCTATTTACAACTGGCGGCTTAACCTCCTCCTCCTCTGGCCAACGTCGTTCTTCCAAAGAAATGGGCTATTTGAGCCAGATCCACTTGTCTCCCACGTCAGTGTTGTAACCCGAGGCATACTTGCGTCCCGGAAGCTGCAACAGAAGGAAAGCAGGGGAGACGCATCAGCTCTACGGAAACCTCCTCTCAGCCAGTCCACCACCTCCGTATCCGACCCTCTTCCTCCTCAGGAAGTCCTGGGGACTTTCTGCTTTCTTCCAAGCGGCTGTTTCCGGGGCTCTGGGAGGAGGAGAACTGGTCCGGCCTCGGTGGATTTGAAATTTAAAAGAGTAATTACTAGATAAGATAATAGCAATGTATCCTTAATAAAATTTATTTCCTTTCTATCAGTCTAAGATCGACGAATCGGTGGCCTCCAAAGAGGAGGATTTGAATGGCAGCAGATTCACCACGAGAAAAATGAGCGGCCAAAGGGACCGACGGCCAAAGCCTCGACTCAGGCTCCCCTCTGAAGGGCCAGGCAGCTTTTCTCCAGGGGACCTGCTCTTACCTCCCGGTAACTCTGGTAGATTGAGTCAGCATCCAGGCCTCCTACGGTGACTTCAGGAACGTAGTCGGGAACAGCCAGAGGACACATGAGTTTGGATTTGTCATTAACACTGAAACGAAAAGGAGGCTCGTCACGGTGGCAAAGAAACCAGGAAGCGGCCAGGAAGAAGAGGCCTATTGTGGAGCTAGCCAAGACTGGACTGGGGCCCTCTTCCCTCGGTTATGGCTCAGCAAAGCGCCTGAGGTCAGGGTTAGGGCTGGCCGGTCTGGACAGCAGAAGCCTCCCCTGAGGAAACCCCAGGGACGGCAGCACCGTATCCCTGGCTTGGAAGCCCCAGCCCAGCTGGGCGGCCACTCTCGGCCTGGAAGAGCTGGCAGAGGCTTAACCAGTGAGTTAAAACCAGGAATGGGCCAATTCTCGCCGAGGACAAAATGAAGCCCCTGCACCTGGGCGGCAGCAGGCCAACCCCCGAGGACCAGGCGCTGGGGACAAATCATGGACGTAACTTGGAAAAGCTGGGAAAGAAATGGCAGAGGGGATCTCTCTCTCTCTCTCTCACCCCCCTCATCAAGCGCCCCAGAGCAGGCAGGCGCTGCAGGGCCACCTAATTATCCCCCCAGCACTTTCCACACAGGGGGCCTTTCAAGCCTTGCAAGAAATCCTGACTCTCCACATTTTTTTCTTACTGGGGAACAACCAAAAAGCTTTCACACCAAACCTGCCACACTGTAGTTTCTCTATGTGGCAGGATACAGGGAGCAAGCAAATGATGGAGAGGGGTGTGTGTGTGTGTGAAAGAATGGAAAACAAACATCAGTTTTTACGTATCACAGAGCTTCTTGCATCTATAAACTGATACAAAAATATTCTGTGAACCCTGGAAATAGTTTTAATCGTTTGACAGCCATAATTTCCAAATTTTGTGCTGGAGTTGGAGAGGTGTAGATACTGTATGGGAAATGAAATATGTAAACAGTTTTCAAAGCCCAAAGGAAGGCACTCATGGAACTTTCTCGTGGACCGCTTTCTGTTTTAAATTCCCAAAATCAGCATATCTCAATCATGAGGACTGAACTTACCTGCACCTCAAGTAATGCAAGGTAAGATCATCTTGTTCAAGCCATGGTCCTTTATTAAATTTCAGCATTTCAATGTCTTCAATAATCTGTAGGTTAAAAGATGAGAATCAATTCCTATCAACCTACAAACCGAAATCCTTTTAATTGGTGGGGAAGGCTTGAACCCAATGCCTCCAGGGTACAAAGCCCCCACCCGTCCAACTTTCTCAACATAAAAAAGTGGAGAATTTCTGCTTTTATCTTTTGCAAAGTGAATCGGATTTCAAAGAAACAAAACAATTTCTTCTGCTGTTGCTTCTCACATGAATGTTAAATGGTTGAACAACTTTTTACCTTTGCAACACATCCAACCTTTTGCTTGTTTAAATGCTAATTCCTTCTACTTTGTTTTTTTAAAAAATATCCCTGCTTTCCCTTAGCATAACTCTACTTCTATTGGCCTGTTTTAATCTGATTTCTTTGTGGCATAAGCCAGGTCCAATATAGTCCTACAAAGCCTTATACGCAAGGGGGGGTAGGGGGTGTTGGCCCCTCCCACTTACTCTCTCCAAGCTGTCCACTTCACTGGCTGTATATTGCAAGACCTCAGAGGTTTCACTAGAAAGGAAAAAAGAGCAGCAACAGGTCATTTGGTTTAGAAAATACAAGGACGTTAAATCTTCTAAGAGTTCATTATTGCTCCTACAACTCTGTGTCTCAGGATGGGAGAAGACACTGCACCTTTGGCAGAGAACAACTACAATGTTATGTTTATTTATTTGAATTTTATCCTGCATTTATTACCTTATGAGTAATTCAAGGCAGTAAACATTCCTCCTACCCTTTCCTCCTCCTATTTTCCCCACAACAACCCTGTGAGGTGGGTTGAGAGAAAGAGAGAGAGAGATCGAGTGACTGACCCAAAGTCCCCAGGCAGCTTTTGTGCTGAAGGTGGGACTAGAATTCACCATCCGCTGGTTCCTAGGCCAGCACCTTTAACCACCACACCAAGCTGGTTCCCTTCATATGCACGCAACAGGACCCTTGATGCATTTAAAGATTTACCATTTTTTTTTTCAAAAATAAGGACCAAAGAAAGAGAGAATATCTAAGAGATTAGGAAGAACGCAATAGAGAATGGTCAGAGAGGAAGAGGATGGCCCGGATAAGAGGCACTGAAAGTTTTGGCTGAGCAGATCCCACGGAGGTGAGTCAGGCACGGTTTGGTGAAGTTACCTGGGATCAGTTTGAACCTGTTGGTCCTGGTGTAGTGAATCAAATACTGTCGGCCTCTTGAAGTGGACCAGATCAACGAACGGACTTTGCAGAAAGATCAGGATGGATAACTGATTGTGCTTCTCCCCCCACCCCCCCGGCCCCTTTCTTAAAACCTGAGTTAGGGAGGAATTGTAGAATTAGGTCCGGGAGGGTCCTTGGGGGTCTTCTAGTCCAACCCTTGAGCAGGAAATCCTAGACCAGGGGTGTCAAAACTTGCGACCTGTGGGCCAGGTGCATCATGCGCTGGCCATGCCCACCCCTACTTTACTCTAGGGGGGAAAGTCGCAATACGTCTTGTGGCGACAACGTCGTGAGTTTGACACTCCTCCCCCCGGACCCTTCTGGGCAAAGAGTTACCCAATCTTCTTCTTGAAAACCCCTAGCGATGGAGCGCCCACATTTGGCTATGCGCCCACCCGTTCCGTTGACCCATTATTCCCACTGCCAGGAAATTTCCCCCTGATTCTAGGTTGGATCTCTCTTTTAACTAGCTTCCCCCCCCCCCCCTTCCTTCTTTTTCTTCCCTCGGGGGCTTTGGGGAACTGGCCAATGCCTCTTCTCCGTGGCATCCTCTCCAAATCCCCCCAAATCCTCCTCTTCCATAGGCGTCCTTCTTTTTCCTGTTCAGTATCGAATGTCCTGCCTATAATTTGAAGGTGCTCTGACCCAAAGAAGGAAAGGAGCCCCGAAGGGTAATGAAGAGAGAGGCAACTCAGCTTGGCATTTGGCAAGTAACAAAGAGATCAGTCGACAGCTTGAAGACAAAAACGTAATCCTCAGACCCCAGCGTGAATTTATCTAAAACCGATCTTGCCAAACTAACCTTGTATCACTTGGCAGTCGTTTGCCAGAATGCTACACACCACACACACACACAACGCACACACTACAAGTGACTGAGTGGTGCACACAAATATAAAACAAGTAAACAAGTAAAGGAAACAGTGATTATTAAAGTTTAAAAAGCATAACTCGATTAAAAAGCTCAGAGCACATTCCACAGAATTCTGATGATTTAGAATTGGTACGTCCCACATGCCGCTTACCTGATCTGTGGCAGGAAAGATTTCTTATAGGCATCTTCAATGCTCTGCAGATACGCGGCTGAGACTTTTTTCTCATAAGGCTTAAAACAAAATGCAGTTCATGAGAATAATTCCGTTACCCGACTTGATCAGATCCTATTTGTATGACTTCACGCTTTAGCCCTTGAATTTAAATTATTTATGGAAAAACCAAGGATCTTTGAGCAAACTTCCCTTCCCTTCCCTTCCCTTCCCTTCCCCTTCCCTTCCCTTCCCTTCCCTTCCCCTTCCTTCCCTTCCCTTCCCTTCCCTTCCCCTTCCTTCCCCTTCCCTTCCCTTCCCTTCCCCTTCCTTCCCTTCCCCTTCCTTCCTTCCTTCCTTCCTTCCTTCCTTCCTTCCTTCCTTCCTTCCTTCCTTCCTTCCTTCCTTCCTTCCTTCCCTCCTTCCTCCCCTCCCCTTCCCTCCCCTCCCCTCCCTCTATCCACTACCTCTATCATGGGGGATTCTAGGAAGTTCGTTGCCAGCTGACCAGACACTTCAGGTGAGATCAGCTGGATCTGAAAGGGATCTATTTACTACGTACAGGGAGCTCCTTCCACAGGGAAGGTAAGAACAAACCCACCTCAGAGCTGCTGGATTAAAAACAAGGAGCAACAGATATTGGGAGGCTTAGGCTACGTTTAAAGTTAATTTGTCCCTGCCAAACAGTTTCAACTTCAACTTTAAGCAACAGGGACACAGTCAAACCCTCAAGGAAACCAACCGTTCTGTCCTGGTCACAAACAGAGACACAAAGGCAGCCTTACCTCGCCTGTCTCGTCAATCCTTTTCTTAACTTCTGAGACAGGAACATCAATATAAAGGGCCAGGTGAGGAGGCAAAATCTCACAAATACTAAGATGCTTCATCCTATTGTAGTGTTTCACACCTACAAAAAAAATTAGCATACATATGCAAATAATTTATTCGCCTACGGACGCAATGCATTTCAAGGAAAGCAGTGGACATTTCAATGGCAACAGAGCTCTGAGAATGGGACGGGAACTTTGAACGTAGACTTATAAAAAAATGGGGGGAAGAGAAGGTTAAAAAGACACCAGCCACCATCGCTTCTCGGTCAAAGGGAGCCTTACTTACACCTTGGCTTAATGTAGCCTTGCTTCGACATGGCCTCCAGGAAGACAAAGTCACTGTAGGGGGAGCGTTCCAGCACGACTCCTTGTCCTGAAACGGAGCATAAAACTTTATAGAGGGCATTCCAGCCTGCACCAGTTTCACGTATTAAACGTTTTGCGTTCCCTAGTTTGCTGAGACGGCTCATTTGCCCCTCTGTGCACTTCTTTCACTTTCCCGTTTCCTTTTAGGAAAATCCACTTTTTAGGAAAAGCAGGTTTCCTCGGGTTTATTTAATCAATGTATGCGGCTGCCCACCTCAGCAAGTAACTCTGGAGAACAATATTAAAAATAAAATAACAAAAATTAAAACACGTGGCCCGTGAGAGAAACCCAACAGTCATTCACCACTAAGCAGGTGACAGGACACTCAGGGCCCGAGACCCAGGGTCAGTGTCAGATCTCTGGGGCTGTGAGGAAGGCCAGCAAGTGAGGTTAACCTAATCTGCACAAAAAGCAATTCCATCCAGAGTCCACTAAAGCTGCAGTGTGGCCGTTTCTCTACACCTGCCCTAAAGGAGGAAGGGCGAAAATTGTCCAGGCAAGCTTGGCTGAGGGTCGTGACCCCTCGAGCAAGCAGCCTACCACTGCCTCTTGAAGAGGCCCAAACCCAATCGCACATCCCTTCCCAGGCAGCCTGAACCAGCCAGGAAAAGCGTGGAGCCACAGCAGAGGTGGCCCCAAAGCATCAAACTCCTGGCAAGATCCAACCCCGGCAATCTCCACTGAGCCTCCTTCATGGCCGGAGCCCAATGCAGAGCAAATCCACGGGGTTTTATCTGTCAGGTACCTGGCATGTTCCTCACAACCCCCATGCAGCTGAACTCCAGAATTACCACTTCCTAAGGCAGTCCGGGTTACCCGAAAGAAAGTGGAAGGTGGATCTGATCAACGGATGCAGAAAGAGTGGAGAAATAGGTATGTGTAGCCTCTCTTAGTATCAAGGGGTGGGTTCTAAACGTGGCTTTGGCCTGCACTGGTTCTTCGCTCCTGGCTGTCCGCCTGCAGAGCTCTAGGTATCCGTCCACCTGCCCTTCTCTGAGCCTGGCGGCCTTCTGGGGTCCACGGCTGCAGAGGCTGCTCAGGTGCAATCCAATTCAAAGTCGCAAGCAGCCACCAGAGTTTCGTCAGGCCGTGCAGCATGTCCGCAAGCATGGCCACGTCTGGACCAACTGCGAGCTCCCTCTGAAACCCATGGAGTCCTGAGGTGGACCAATCCATCCTCCCTACGGTTGGGGTTGATGCCAGAGAACCGCAAGCTTACTAGGCAGTGACCTGACCGGGATAGGGGAGAAACACTATCTCCCTTAAATCCATGATCGCTGGATGATCAGCATCCGGATGATCCGGGACAGTCCCACTACGGCTGTCCGGGTGGCCACGAGCTCCAGAGGGGGGGACCTCTGGCCCCATTCCCAGAGAGGGCAGGTTGACGTCCCTGAGACCATAAGCATCACCAACCTGGCCACAAACCGAGCAGCTCAGGCAGTGACATTGTTACACAGAGCAATCCCAGTGGTTATTGGCTTCACTTCTTTACGTTAATGACATTTTGGGAGATTACCTGTACTCAAGAGATGGTCGAGAGCTTCAACGTACTGTAGGAAGCGGGAACAGTACATCCAAACTTGAAGCCGGTAAGAGTTTCCGTTCGGATGCATAGGCTCGTTGTAAAAGGTCTCCAAGTAGCAACTGCCATTATATTTTAAATCTAGTTTTTCCCCATCTCCCGTCAACCGGTCTAACAAATGAATACTGGTTTCTGGGAAATACCGCAAACCTGCAAAGAACATCAAAAAGGCCAAATATTTTCTGATGCAGAGAATTAAATTCTTCCCAGATTCAGGTGAAATTGTCTTCTTGGAAGAGACAATCCTCTTCTTGTTACAGAGGAAGAAAAGCCTCTTCTGAAAAAGTACAGGTAACCCTCGACTTGGAGCAGTTCACTTAGTGACTGTTCAAAGTCGCATCATCACTGGGAAAAGGGACTCGTGGCCGTTTTATGACAGTCTGGCCACACTGCAGCCACTGCTTCCTATCTATGAGGGCTGTCGTGGTCACACAAGGACTCCTGAACACTGCAACTGTCACAAGTATAGTTGTCAAGCATCTGAATGCAAATCACGTGACCCTTGGGATGCTGCCAAGGTTGTAAGTGTGAAAAATGGTCATAAGTCCCCACTTTCAGCGCCATTGTACCTTTGTACCTGTACCCTAAATGAACTGTTGAAGTCAAGGACTGCCTGTACTCTACTATGAAAGCCACAGCCGTTATCTGTGTGTACACAGGTGCCATTTCCTGTCCTCTCAGCCCCCTGGAAGCCTTAGGCAGGGACTCTCTCTTATCCCCCTGAGGAAAGGGACGACGCCTGCTCCACTCCGGGCTCCGTTCCCGTCGGCCAAAAAGGCTTTTTGCAAAGGCGACAGGAGGGTTGAGGGACGCAACCCTCACCCCTGCAGGCCTCAGGGGTGAAGCCAAGGCTTGCATTTGGCTCAAGGAGAAGAGAGAGGCTGGAAGGGAGTCGGCTCTGTGGATCCTCAAGATCTACGTAGGGCAAGGGACCCAGTCAGGCAAGGTGAGATCTCTCAGTGGGCCGGGGGAGGCCTTGGGTGGTTGGAAGCATTAGCCCCCTCCTCCCCCGCATGGCCTTCCCCTCCCTGAGATACCTCGTGCACTTAAAGACCGGTGCGTTCGACTACTGAAGGGGTGGGCAGGAGCAGGGAGTGATCACATTCAAGTTACATGATTCACCCCTACGAATCCTCCGTTTACGGACGTCATTGGCAGGCTCCATGACATTCGTAACTCGAGGACTACCTGTACAATGCAGAGTTCCAGCGGCCTGCCTGTACATCCAGCGGCCCATTACCTACCCAGGGTTTCTGCCACTTGTTGGGCGAGTTTCGCTGTGCCGGAGTACAGATTGCCCTCCACTGTGAAGATTTTGCTGTGTTCAGTGAACTTGGCACTGGCTCTGTCTCCCAGGACATACGCAGTCCAGCCGTACTGAAGGTTCCTGCGAGGACTGACCGGAAGCTTCCCCTGGGGGGCGGGGGGGAGGAGGTCTGTCAAGCACACATCTGCGTTTGATAATATTCCATGCACACATTTTTTGGGAGGGGGGGCGGGAAATGCAGGTAATCCTCAACTTACGACCACAACTGAGCACAAAATGTATGTTAAGTGAAAAATTTGTTAAGTGAATTTGTCCCATTTATTGACTTTTCTTGCCAATATTTGTTAAATGAATCACTGCAACTGTCATAAAAATGAGTCAGTTGTCTGGCTTCTGAATGTAAATCACGCAACCATTGGGAGGCTGCAATGGCCATAAGTGTGAAAAATGATCATAAGTCACTATTTTCAGTGCCATTGTAACGGTCACTAGATGAACTGTTGTACGTTGAGGACCACCTGTAATCTATCAAGGAGAGGTTTAGAAATCATGGTTTAATCAAAAACATAAACAGAAGAACCATAAAAGGTGAGACACCCTAAATAATAAAATATAGTCACCAGACCTCTGTCTTCAAATACAAAATAGTTTCAAAAGAGGCACATTATAAGCAATTAAAATCAATGGCCTGATCAATTTAAACTACCACCAGGCTGGGAGGAATAAAGATCAGTAGCTGACAGCATAATTCTCACCAAAAGACTAATCAAACTTTCAAACTAATCACCAAGTTTCTCTGTGTTTCTAAGTGGTTGTATTGCAGCTATTAAGAGGCACCCTGAGCATCTACTGCCAATGACTGCATGGCCACAACCTGACTGACCAAAGGATGAAGTGGGGAGCGGCTATCTTTTCAGCCAAGAGGAAGTACACCCTCTTGAAATAAACCCATTAATAAATCATCTCTGTGGCTGTGCCCAGTTTGGAACATCCCTAAGGATGTTTGGGCCATACAGCGCAATTCAAGACTTTACTTTCCCACAAGGTGTTTGCATTGATTTAGGACAGCGTTATATTATGAATGTTGCTTCCATGAGTTTACTACATGAGTTTGTTTGTAAACTACCTTGAGACTCAGGCATTCTGTAAAAAGTATTCAAAAACCAGTATCAATTTCTACTATTTAATTTTGGTTTCTACCTCATTCTATTGGTCATTTGTGTTAAAGCTTTATTGATGACCTACGTTGAATTTATCAGATTTTTATCCTGCCTTTATTAATGTATAAGTAACTCAAGCCTAGCCAGGGGGGGCTTAGCTTCAACACCTGCCCCCCCAGGGATTCTCACTCACCCCAACCTCCGCTAGGGGCAGAGGGGGGTCTCCAGCCTTGGCTTTGCTGGCTGAGGGACTCTGGGAGTTGAAGGCCACAAGTCTTAAGGCGGCCAAGGTTGGAGAGAGACCCCGGCCCTGGGATGGAGGGGGTCCCCCGAGGGTCCTGCCTTGGGGGCTGTGGGGGAGGCTGTGCCACCTGCCCTGCTGGGGCTTCGAGCCGCCCAAGGCCACCTCGGGCTCGGCGTGTTCCGGTGGGAGGCGGGGGGTTGGACCCCCTCCTTTAAACTCTCCCCAAGCGGCCCAGGGCGCGGAGACTCCGGGTACCTGCTGCTCCGGGTACCTGGGATGAAACCAGGCCGCCCCCCGGGTCTCCTGGGGAAGAGGCCTCGGACGAGGCGCGGCTGCCGGCCTTCCCCGAAGCCGCGCAGGGCCAGCGGCGCAGGCAGAGAAGGGGACCCACCGGCGCCCCGAGGGCAGCGAGCGGGAAGGGGCGGCCGGGCTCCCCGCCGGGAGGGCGACCTTGCCCCGCCGGAGCCCGGCCGCTGCGGGGAGAGCCTGGCCCGGCCGCGGGGGCCCTCCCGCCCCCCGCCCCCTCTCCCCGCGAGCCCCCCGCTCACCAGCCTCCCGGCGAGGGGCGGCGGCCGGGCGCGGCCCGCGCGGAGCAGCAGCGCAGCCAAGGACATGGCAGCCGGGCAGCGGCGGGCGAGACGCTGCCCTCCCCGTCGCGCGCTGATGACGCGTCACGGCGAGGCGCGGGGGATGGCGTGGCCGCCATGGCGCTGCTGGGCCGCTTGGGAGCCCTCCTGCAGCGGGCCGTGGAGGCGGTGGGTGCTGCGGGGGGGCGCCGGGGAGGGGGCAGCCGGGGGCGGCGGGGGTCGCCTGACGGGTCCTTCTCTCCCGCTGCAGGAGGAGCCGCGCCTCGACCTCCCGGCCGCCTTCACGGAGCACTGGAAGGGCGTCACCCAGTATTACCTGGAGGCCTCCGGTAGGCAGGCGGCCCTCGCTCCGGCCGAGGTGGGGGGGGAGGGGAGGGGAGGGGGCCTGCGTGGCGGTCCTAAGGCTCCGCAGGGGCCTCGGGGGGTGGAGTCCACGGGTCTCCCAGCGGCCCGGGTGGGCTGGCGAGCCCTGCAGTCTGGCGGGGGGCGGGTTGTAAGGGGGCCGCCTGCGCTGATGCTGCTCCTGCCTCTCCCCAAGACGAAAGGAAGCCGGCCAAGCAGACGGACATTCCCTGGCGCTTGAAGCAGATGCTGGACATCCTGGTCTACGAGGAGAAGCAGCAGCTGGAAGGGGAGACGGGCCCCTGCCTGGAGTACTTGCTGCAGCACAAGATCCTGGAGACGCTCAGCACGCTGGGGAAGGCGGAGGTGGCTCTTGCTGCGGCTCCCGGCCTCCAGTAGGGGGGGGGTGTCCCTTCCCCTGTCATAACTCAAACCTTCCTTTGCCTGACTGGAAAGGCCCCTTTGGCGGCTCTGGCCTCCTTGGCCCACTTCCCAGGAGCCCTGGGGTGGGGGGTCTCTTTCCTTCCCCAGATGTGTCTGACAGTTGGGGCAGGTTTGACCATGAAGATTTGCACAGGGTGGCCCCCAAATCGTACATTGAGACCCAGACAAGAGGTCACTTCAGAACCGTAGGGCTGATGATTATCCTGCAGCAGGCTGTGTGAAGATCGCCCTTGACTTGTGCCTACATCCTGAGGCTTCTTTTCAGTTTAATGTTCAGCAGATTATCATTGTGTTGCGTTAGCATTTAAGGCAGCCAAGTAATGTAGTCACTGATGGAAAGCTTTAACAAACTCTTCCTAACGTGGGCCTTGTTTCTCTGCTTCCGACAGTATCCTCCGGGAATGAGGTCCCAGGTGCTTCTCTTTTTCAGTCGCCTGCTGGGGCAGATGCAGAGTCCTCTCATGCATTACTTCAATGTTTACCGGCCTGTTCAGGTGATGGCCCTTTTTAGGAACTCAGCAATTGGAGGGTTCATTTTGAAAATGGACCATTCTGCCAAGGGAGCTGCTTCATAGTGACTGGAAAATGTGTCCAGCTTTAGCAGCGCTGAGGTCTTTTAAACTTTTAAAGCATCTCTGAGGCTTACTGAGAGACGCTCAATATCTTTCTCTCTTTTTTTGCAGAAACTTATTCAGCTTCAGGGTGATGCTTTGGGCCCTGAGCCCGAGAAGGAAATGCTACAGTTTATTGCTGTTCTGTGTACCAAAGTCAGTCAAGAACCTGCTCTACTGCCATATGTCCTAGAGGTAAGGGATTGGTGGGTGCACTGGTCCTTTTCACACTGTGTATCAGCCCTGCCAGGCTAGGTTCGGTCAGAAAACAAACTGCCCAAGAAATAACTAGAATTCTATTTTATTGAAACAGTTTGTAACAACTGAACTTTGAACGCCTGACATCATTTCCTCTTCCCTCCCTCTTATACCAAAGAGAGCCAAGACAAAGCATTTGTTTCTTTCTCATTCTGTCCTGGTTTTATGATTCCCTGTTTTGCTAATGGTCTTCGGATACCATCTCCACAGTCATTTCTATGTTCCTCAGGGCTTGGTTACTGTAGGTTTGCATGTGGAGAAGAAGGTGCCAAGGTTGGGCTACGGCTCCTCCTCCTGTAGCTGCAGCCTTAGGCAGCATCAAATTATGCCCTTCAGAGTTGCTGTGCAACTGAATGCGGGATTAGAAAGGCTCCTTCATTGCACTGCCTGCTTCTTTCCATTCAGAAAGGACTTTTGCTAGATTTTTGAGTTTCCTGACTCTTCTGTGCAAGGAGGACTTGATGCTGTCTCAGCATATGCGTTCTGGCTCAAATTGCCTGGATTTTCTCTCTCTTTTGGTTGTAGGGATTCGGGATTACTGGGTGACTTGTCTTAGAAAATAGAACTGGTCCGGTTTTTTTTGAAGGGTTTCAGTAATCGTTACATGCCATCATTCTAGCAAGATCAGAATATTGTATCTTGCTGAGCTTATTTGTGGTCATTTCTTAAATGTATATGCCTCCCATCTCACTGTTAAGGTGACTCTTAGTGGCTTACTAATGATAAAAAGTTAAATATAACGGCAATTTCAAGAGTTATATAAAAGTAGAACCAAATGCTTGATTTGTCAATAGACCTTGGCCTGACCTGACCTGCGCTCTCCCTTCCTCTCCCCTTTGCTTTCAAGGGCCGGGATGTTGGTTCGCTGGGATTGGCAGCTAAGCCAAGCACGAGCTCTGGCCAGTCCCTGCCCTCTTCTGGAGACCAGGGCAGAGGGCTGAGTCCAGAGAAACCACTCGGAAGGGACTCGGCTGCTTCCGTGCTGAATTTGGTGACTTCTCTAATTGGCTTATGTCAGAGCAAGGTATGAAGCAAGCAGTGTGCCGGTAGCTCTGGGGCCCCTGATGGTCATATGCTTCCTGCAGAGCAGATAGGATGAGCTTATCCCTCCCTGACTCTGACCCTTCCACACACTGGGGCGGGGGGGAATGGGAGCTGCAGGAATTGTCTTATTTTTCCTCCTGGCAGAACCAGAAGGTTGGGCTAAAAGCCCGAGAGAATCTGCTGCTCCTTACCAGTGTGGACCATCCAACCGCTGCCCAGGCTTTGGCCCAAGACAGCCTGCTGTGCCTTCTGCTATCCGACCATCTCTGCTCCCTGTACGATGCCATCCCTGGTACCATCAACCCTGCGGATATTGCTACGTTTCCACCCGTCCAGTGGAGGTACGGAGCTCTTAAAATGTTGGGCCACAATTTCTGCTACTGAGATTTTGGAACCTGTGCTGCTGACTCAACCCTCTCCGCCTCCCACTGTGCCTTTTGTACACCCCACACTCCCTCCCTGACCCATATCCTCCCTAAGCTTCTCTCACGCCGCCTTGCCCTCCTCCTGGCTCTTGCCTGATCACCTGTGTGAATATATTGGTAAGCATAGCAAACACGAGGACGAAAACCCTCCATTCCTCTGAGTCTGATTCCTCCTTTCTGCCCCTCGCAGCAAAAGGATGGTCAGGTGTCCCTGGGTTGACCCGCCTCTCCTTTGAACCTGCAGGCTTCAGAGCGACACCTCGGCGGAGGAGAGCTCCTTCCCAGGAAAGCCCAGCCTGGAGGCTTTCTTTGGCTGGCTGGATTTTTGTGACTGTCTCTTGAAACAGGCTCATCCCGTAAGAAATCTTCTCTCCGGTTCTCTCTGTACCTTTTCCCTCTCCCTCCTTGGCCTGGCCTCAAGGCCCTGGGGGGCGGTGTGTGTGTGTGTGTGTGTGGGAGGAGCGATTGATGGTGGCTGTGTTCCCCGTCAGGTTATCAGAGACGCCCTGAGCACGACTCTGGGACGGAGGCTCTTCCTGGAAACCTTGCGGCCTCAACTCTTGCAAGCGTGAGTTTGGGCTGAGCAGGCGCTTGGCGGCAGGGGCCACGTTGCCAGGGTCCTCTGAAGGGGGGCGGGGGGCACAGCCAAGCGCAGCCCTTTTTTGCTCAGTGGGTCCTTTCTTGGCAGGTCGGACTCTGGGATTCTCTTTTCAGTCGCCATCCTGACAGGCCTGGTGAGAGGGATCCGTGCTCCTGCCCTCCTGCAGCAGCTGGTTGGGTTTCTGCTGGGAGCAGGAATGGATCCCGGCGGCCCCAGCGCTTCAGCCGGCCGGCAACAGAGCCTCTGCTCCCAGCTGATTGAGAACTGCAGCCACCTGTCTGATGAGGTGAGCCGCTCGCCAGTTGCTGCCCGTCCCTTCGGCCAGAGCTGCAGTCTCAGCCCTCGACGTTTGGAATGCCTGGAATTAGCTCTGCCCCAGGGAGCTCCTTCCTCCCCCTCCTCGCTGAGGCCCGGAGCCTTTGAAAGGAGAGCCGGGTTTGCCACTTCGCCATTCCCAGGGCCAGCCAGGAAAGGCCAGCCCTTCCCTACGGGGGTCTTGACCAGAGTCTGCTGGGCCTTTTGACTGAGAAGTGGGGGGCGCTCTGGGGAGTTGTGGCCCAGCTCGAGACTCCAGTTTCCCCCAGGACTCCGGATCCTGCTGCCGACTTAAACCGCAGCAGAGCACGAGGAGGAAGCCAGCGGAAAGAGGGTCTCGGCTCGGCGGTTGGAGCCCGTCGGCCATTTCCACCCCAGCCACCGGCTCGCCCTCTCCTCCTTGCTGCAGGTCAGCGTGGCCACGCTGCGGTTGTTTGAGGCGCTGGTTTGGCTCCCTGACCAGCGCATCTTGCAGAGCCTGGTGCTGCGCCATCTGGAGGAGCGCAGCTATGCCCTGAGAAGCCCCCAGGAGGACCCTGCCGTCCCGGAGCAAGAGTTTTGTGAAGAGGGGCTGTAAGTGACCTGGGGAAGGAGCGGGGGGGGGGCGGCACTGGGTGGCCTCCACGCTTGCAGCTGACAAGGAAGTGTCTACAGGCTGACGCTTTTTACTGATATGAGCCACTTCCTGAAATCACGTTTTGGGTCCCCAGCACAGAGGCCTGGCGTTTGTTTCCAGTTCCCCGCAGGGAGCGCAGAGCCTTTCCTCTAGCTTAGAGTGAGTCTAAGGCAGGGGAGAGAAGGGCAGGGAGGGAGAACCTCCTTCAGCCCGCTTGGACTGGGCTGACCTCATCTTTGTGCTCGAGCAGCGGCTGATGAGCCTGGATCCCCAGGGCCGATTCGCGGAGCGGCACGTGCTGCCTGTCAACTCCCCTTTCCTCAGGCAGCAATGCTGAAGTGGATCTTTGTAATTAAAGATTGCATATTTGCTCACTTAAGTGTAACTTTGAAAACATGGTGAAGGCTGGCCTCTCCCTCTCCCTGCAGGGAGCTGGAGGAAGATCCTTACTTTGCAGATGGACTCGCAGAAGCTGTGCTCCAGAGGCCAAGCAGAGCAGCCCCTCCTCTGGCTCCAGAGGAAGGGCCTGGCCGGCCAGAGGGGCCTGTGGATGTGAAGGAGGCGGTCAGCAGGTACGGCTTCTAGAGAGTTGCTTGCATCCCTGTTTGGGGTATGAAGTTGCAAGACCCCTGTAGTGAAGATGGTAGAGACGTAGTCCCTGCGTTACTGAGTTATGCATCGGAAGCGGCCTGTGTAAGAGTGTATCGTGCATAAGCTTGTGAAAGAGCCAGTTTGGGCAACAGGGAGTCCTTAACCTATGTCTGGTTGGATAATGACGGTCACAGAACTGGTGTTTTACAGCCCATAAAGTTCTTCCAGGTACGGTAAGACATTGCACGGCCTTCCCTGTGGTCACACGATCAGTTGCCCAGTGTCCTATGGCCAGGTGATCGCCATTTGCCATCTTTCCTGCTGGCTTCCCCAGGGGGGAAGGCTTGAAATCTGTCCGAACTGCTAGCCAGAATTCCAGAAGGTTCTGAGCCTCAGTGCTTCCCAATGCTGCAACAGGGAACCGTTCAGAATTCCAGAGGAGAAAATGCTGTCCTTCTCACGATGGTTCAGATTCAGAAGACTGTGGTTTGGAGACCCATTGCAAGAACGGCCTGCCTGCAGGAGCGGGGAGGGCAGAGAGGAGGCCCATGCATCATGCTGGTGGACTCCGGACCACCCCACCTCCCCAAGTGGTCACTTAATAACCACAACAGGAAAAGCTCAGATTGCAGTCATTGAACAGCGTTGAACGTGTGGGCGCTTCACTTAATGACTGCAAGAACGTTCCATGCTCAATTTGGGTCCAGGAGCACCTGTAGTGGTTAAAGCAGCCGGCTTCACTCAGGAGACCATGAATTCCAGGCCCACCTTAGGCACGAAAGCCGAGGGCCTGGGCCAGTCGCACACACTCCACCCAATTCACCTTTGTTGCGAGGAAAATAGGAGGATGAAGAAATATTAGATACGTTCGCCATTTGAGTTATAAAAAAAGGATAGAAAAAATATCACTGCATCCACGTATGCGTTGGTTTTAATTTCCATCCCCTACTTCAGGGTCCCGTTCAGTTGGATTTTCCCAAATCCTGGAGCCCTCAAGTCGAAGTACATTATGAAAACACGAGGGAATAAGAGATGGCCAAGCCAAAAGCTCCCTTGTTTGAAGCCAGCGTTTCTGGGTGGGCTCCCTGGGGGCTTGCAAGCAGCTCTGAGGAAGGGGGTGGCCAATTGCCTGGCAGCCCAAAGTACTGAAGGATGATCGGCAGGCAGAACCACCACCCCCCCCGAGTCTTCTGTAGAGGCGGCTTTTGGGGATGCCTGGAGGCAAAGCACCCGTGGCACACGGCTTGGTTGTCGTTCCGCCTGGAGATTTTATCCAGGGGGGAAATGAACAGAGGAATCGGCCAACAGGGAGCCCATAGCCAGGGTCAAAGTGCAAAGGATGAAGAAGGGTGACCAGGCAGGAGGTAAAAGAGTTCTGCAGAGCTCTGACCACCATCTTCTTTGTGATTTTTTTTTTTTTTATCCAGCTTCCTTTGCCTGGTACCCAGTGAAGTGAAGACCTCCCCGTATCTGGAGGAGGCAGGATATGACACTTACGTCCATGATGCTGAAGTACTGGTGAGTCCACTCTCCCCCTGCCGCATCCTAAATAAGGGATTGGTTTGTTTTTCTGAACTCCAGGGGTTGATTGTGTTGGTCGGTGTCCTGCCCAACGACGACCGAAATGCAGCGTTGCAGTCATTGAGCTGGTTGGCCATCAGCTTCCGGGTCTGGTTTGAAGTGTCGGCTCTTGAGTTTCTACAGGGCTCCTTCCTGACGACGAGGCCTGTGAACCGCAAAGGTTCCCTCCTCACCTGAAGGGTTTGGGGCCCAGCAGCAGGGAGGGATCTCTGGCAGCCCCTGTGCTGTGCGGCACCGTTCGGCATTTTGTGGGTCGCTTAAAGTTTTGTAAATCTTTCATGTCATACAGAAATGGGCAAAATATAAAACAAAAGGATAAACATCCGGACCCTCCAAAATCCAACTAATCCTCTCTCCTTGCAGTTTCAAGAATGCTGTGCGAAAGTTGCGCACTGGACATGGCCCCAGGTCCAGCCGCCCCAGAAGACCAGCCCCACGGGACCCCAGTTTTACGAGGGCCGTTTCCTGCAGGTGCTCTTGGATCGGCTGGCCCAGATCTTACACCAGGTGAGATGCTGAGGGGAGCGGCCTGGGAGAGCCTGCTCCGTCTGCCGTCCGGAGGATGCTCCGGTCACAGCAAGGCAGGAAGAGGCCCCAGTTCATTGTGGGGAGGCAGCTTTCAAGGAAAAGGGGTCCTGGGACACCCCAGGCCTGACCACCTGCCCTTCCAAGGTGGAGAAGATGGCGCAGGGCAGCCCTGGGTGGAACCTGCTGCCAGTGGCGGATGGTGAATGAACTGCTGCATCAATGAACTCTCTCCCCCCCCCCCCCCCCTTGGCAGCCCTACGCAGTGAACCTGCAGGTGACGTCGATGCTCTCTCGCTTGGCCCTCTTCCCTCACCCTCACCTCCACGAGTACCTCCTGGACCCCTACCTCCCATTGGCCCCTGGCTGCAGGACCCTCTTCTCAGTGCTGATTAGGGTAACATTTGGCCTGGCGGGTCGAGCACAGGCTGGGTGGGAAACTCTGGGTGCTGTGAGGCGGTTCCGGGGGCCCAGCTACATCCTCTCTGGCTGCCGCTGCGAAGCTTCTGGGCTCCCCCCACCGGCCTCTTGGCTCTTTCTCTCCGGCCAGGTGATTGGCAGCCTGATGCACACGGCTCATCGGATCCCAGACTTCTCCGCCAACTTGCTGCTGGTCCGGAGGAAGCTGACAGGGCTGGCGTCAGAGGAGCACCCGTAAGTGGGCCAGGGAGGACGGGGTGGTTCTTCCTTTGGGCCGTCTCGGAGCTCAGCGTGTGCTTGGTTGGAGGCTTCCGCAGTCCAGGGCAGGCCCAAGACAGAGACCGTGGCCCAGAGGAGGCTGCCTCGATGGCAGCAGCTGTGTTCCAACAGCAGTGACCTGCCTTGGAGGAAGGGGGCACAGCCTGAGGCCCCTGGGGCCAGGCAAGAGCGGCAGCGACTCCCGGAAGCCGCTCGTCCTACCCAGAGGCCCTGAGGGGGAAGGGCAGCCGACCACTGGAGGAAAAGTGCCCTTTTTGGTCTCCCTAGGATCAGCCACCAGATGCTCTTGGAGGGGGTGATTGTGCTGGAGGAATTTTGCAAAGAGCTGGCCGCCATCGTCTTCGTCAAGTCTGCCCTCCAGGGGCCTCCCGGGCAGAGCCAGCCACGCCCCCCTTCGCCCAGCTGAAAGCTCCCCATGGGCTCCCTGCCTCTTCCCGGAGGCCTTCGGCGGTTGAGGGCAGCACCGTTGCTGACTTCCTGGGGGGAGAGAAAAGCAGCCGCTGGTTCTTGGCATAAAAGTGGCTCCACATAAGGAGAGACGGTTGGGATGAGAAGCGGCGGGTTGCTTCGTCAGCTCCCGCACAGTGTCCTCACCGGCCTTCCTGGATTAGGCTGGGACTTCGCTGCCGGCCTTCTGGTGCTTTGGCCAGCTCCGGCCTTGTCCTCTTTCCAGAGGTCGTCTTGGCATCTTCCTCGAGAACAGAGAGCTCCAGATAAAACCTCTGGGTTTGACGTCTTCTAGAAAACAGTAGCAAGAAGGGGCCCTTTTCAGCTTATTTTAGCCAGCAGGACTACATTATGGAGGTTCTGGTCGTTTTCTGCGCTGCGTGGATTTGGGGATCTGCTGCTATAACTCCACCTCCTTTTTCTGCTCGCTGCTCTTGTCGCACTTGGGATCCTCCTCAATGCGGCAAAGAGCCCCTTGTGGCGGAGTGACCCTCTTCTCGGCCACTTGGCTTGGCGACTCAGCTGGAGGCTCCCTGCCAGGACTTGTTTGGGGCAATATCTTCCATCGGTCTAAAGATTGATCCGCCGTGCCACCTGACCCCCGGTTTCCCTTTGAGCCCGGCGCTTGCTGTGGTGAGATAATAATGGAAGCCTCCCCCACGGCTCCTTCCCACAGTTCCCCTAGTCCACGAATGTGTGTGTGTGTGAGGACGTGCTGATCCTCCTGGCGTGTTGCCCAGGTCGATCTTTGGCCTGAAATGGAGCAAAGGGAGACCAGCCTTGCTGGGCAGAGCCCTGGGAGCCCCCGGAGGAAAGAAGGTGGGCTCTGCATCTAATAAAGGGATGTCTGGGAACCTTTTCCGATCTCGCATTTTCTGCAAGAAGCACAGCAGAGCCACGAGCAAAGAGGCCGGTTGTTTATTGGTTCAGCTGCAAGTGGTCCAAAGGCTGCCTGGGCTGCTTGGCTGGGGGGGAATGGTACCATGCACTCCCTCTGCCGACCTGGATCTCTGAGGCACTAACTGTAGATGGGGAGGAAGGCAGCCGCGTGGAGCCTCTGGAGCACCTGGCTTTTCAGCGCGGCCTCTTCCACCTCCCACCAGGTGAAGGCCGGCTCCTGCAAGGCCGGCGGGGCCAGCTCCTCCTGGGAGCCCTCGCTTCCCACCGTGGCCACCACGTTGAAGCAGACGCCGTCGCTCCGGCCCGGGTCCCGGCCCAGGTGCTGCAGCCCAAGCAGGCCCTGCAGGCGGACGGCCACCTCGGGCCGGGCCCCGCACCTCTGCAGCAGCTGCGGAAGGGCCGTCACGAGCCTCTTGCCCGGCTTGGAAGCCGACGGGCCGCTGGTCGCCAGCGGGAGGTGCGGCCCGCCCGTGGTCTCCAGGAGCACCCAGAGGGAATCGTCGCGGCCGCCGGTGAAGGCGAGCAGGAACCGCTGGCAGACCGAGGCGCACGGCAGCTCCACGGGCAGGACGGGCGGGTGGCGGGGCCCGGCGCGGTACTGCAGGGCCAGGTCCATTAAGGGCAGGATGTCCCGCGAGCGGAGCGGCAGGGCGGGGCTCTCCCGGTCCCACCACCGCGCCTGCAGGGACTCGGCGTCCGCCTGCTGGAGGCTCTTCAGGGTCCCGCCTAGAGAAAGGAAGACCGGAGCTAGGAAGGGGCACCGGGCAGGGATCGGCCCGGCCGGGGCACACAAGGGCGGCTTTGCAGCAGCGCAGCTCAACCGAGGAGGGGGCGATCGGAAAGGGAGAAGGGCGAGAAGCCGCTTCGGGGCTCCCAGGGGCCGCTTGCTTGGAGGGTCACCGGCCCCGGGAGGGGAGGGAAGAAGTGAAGAAACCCCACCGGGGGCTTCAGCGCTCCCACCCGGCCGGGAGGAGGGCCGGTGTCTCAGCTGCCGGATCTCCCCCTCCTCCGCCCCGCATCCCGGGCCGGGCGCCCCCACCGGTGGGCCGGGCGAGGAAGACGAAGCGGATCCAGCTGGGCCCCCGCTCCTCCACCGCCAGCAGCGTCAGCGGCCGGCACTGCAGCCCCGTCTCCTCCTGCACCTCCCGCCGCACGGCTTCCGCCACGGTCTCGCGGGGCTCCATGCGGCCGGCCGGCAGGTACCAGCTCCCGTAGCACTCCGCCTTGGCCTCCTGCATCACCAGCACCTCGTCCTGCGCGGGGGGGCAGGTGTGTTGGGGGACAGAGAAGGGATCGTCAACGGGCGGCCCGCGGGCGCCGGGGAGGGCGGGGCGGGGGCCTCCTCCGCGGACCTTCTCGTTCAGCAGCACCGCCAGCACCACGTAGCAGACGTTCCCCCGCAGGCGCGCCGGCTCCGAGGCGCCCGGGTCGCAGCCTCCCGCCGCGGGCACCGGCCAGCCCTTCCCGCCGAGCAGCGCCTCCAGCTCCTCGGCCGCCATCCCGAGGCCGTTAACGCGCCTGCGCCGCAGCCCCGCCTCCCCCGGGCGCGTCCTCCCCCCCTTCGAAGAGACAGGCGGGCCGGAGAGCAAAAAATCCTTTATTGGAAGAGGAGGCGGAAGAGGAGGCGGCGGCGGCCCGCAGGGAGACGAGCGGCCGCCGCGGGACAGGCGAGCGGAGCCAGCCGCAGGCAGGGCCGAAGGCGAGGTTGCAGCGGTCCAGGCGCCCCGTCGGTCCTTGGGCAGCCCGGGGGAGAGGCCCTGGGGGGCGGCTGGTCGGGACCCCCTTCCTCAGCCACGGCTCAACTTGCTGGGCTGCTCCGGCAGCAGCAGGGAAAGAAGAGCAGCTGGCGGGACCCCCGAACCTCAGCCCAGCAGGCCCCCACAGGAGCCTAGCGGTCTTGGTCCAGGGGGGCACCTGCTTCCGGGAACGACTGCGGAGCCCCCGGGAAGAACTCTGCGGAAAGAAGGAGGCGGCGAGGAGGGTTGGGAAGGAAGAGGCCAGGCCGCCTCCTTCCCCTCCTGGCTGGAGCAAGTGGGTGGGTCCCTCCGGAGCCTCCTTACCTCCTTACCAGGCAGATGCTGCTTCTTCCCCTGCCGGAGGCTTTGGCTCCTGGCCAAGGGCTTGGGAAGAGCAGGGTCCTTGCGGCGGCCCCTGGAGGGGGCAGACAGCTCAGAGTCCGACCAGTAGTCTTCCTCCTCCTCGCTATCCGGCTGCTGCACGGCTGGCCTGTGCCCTGTGCCAATGCAGACCGAAGGAAGGCTCAGAAAGCAGCAACCTGTCAATCTCTGGATACAAAGCACCCCTGACTTGATAGAAGGGATTGCCCCCACCCCCACCCCCCAGTAAAATTGGTGGCATAGCCTGAACAAACCCCCGCAGGATCCTTTAATCTGGCCTAGAGAAGATACGAGATACCTTTGAGAGTGCAGTGCAACGAAATTTCATTTTAATGTAATGCCGATTAGTGTACGTTCAAAGTCACAATAAAGTTATTCTAAGTCCTATGCCAAGACACACAACGCTGAGCTTCCGAAGCGGCTGAATGCCAGGCTGGGGGCGGAGGGGGTCTACCAGGCCGCCTGAGCCTTGGAGAATTCCAAAAACACTCCCTGGTTTTGTATCTTGCTGCACAATGAAAGTTTCCTTACCGATCGGTCGCCGGCACAGCTGCTGTTCCTCCAGGTAGAGGGGATCTGAATAATGCACCACGGCCGTCTCCGGCATGGAGCGCAAATCCTGCATACTGAAGCTGCGTAAACGACCCGCCAGGGCACCCTGGCCCTGACCGGGAGACAAGAGGGGAAGAGGGGTTTACTGGGGAATTGGGAAAGGTTGCTTCAGGGGTGGGAAATCAGAGCCTTTCAGAGGAGGAAGAGCCACCCGTCAGCACCCAGTGCCTAATACTTCACCCAAATTAGACGCATGAGAAGCCAGCATAAGCTAGAGAGGAAACTTAGTGGAGAAGGTGAGGAAGCACATTAGTTACCCATGTGGTACAAGCTGGAAACGGAGCAGCCCAATTCCACCTAGTTACGGGACTCTACCAGTGGGCAGCACCTCCTCTCCTCAGTCCCCTCTGCCAGGCCCAAGCTTGCCTCCAGACCAGTCCCACCAAGAGATCAGAGCAAAGGAAACAGCAGGTTACTTTTGCAGCCACCTGGAGAGCTGCTGTGGCCGCCACGTTGATGCTCCTCTTCCCAAAGCTCACAAGGCTCTCGTAGCCCCGCTCTTTGGCTTGGCAGATGAAGTGGTCAATCTCCTGCAGGGAGTCACACACAATTGACAGCATCAGAGGAAGGGCACCAAGCAACCACCCCCTCCAGGTTCTCCCCAGGCATCTCCTGGCAACAGGATAAGGAAGCGCTCCTGTCACTCAGCTGCAGGAAAGGGGGCAGGGGGGTGGAGGGCTGGCACCCCAAAAGCCACTCCCTCCCGTTTCTTGCCATGCACGTTATCACTCCTGAGATCTTCTGCTGCCTGTACCTGTTCTTCCCAAAGGCCGCCTCCCACTCCAACTCCCTCTTGGGCCTTGGTGAAATGCAGGCGGCACGTTCTAAGCTGGCGTAACTGCATGCAGGCCCACAGCCCTTTAAAGGTGCACTCAGGAATGCATTTTTCACAGGGAGAAAGGGGGAGGACCATGGGCACCGGCCGTCCACTTGCCAACCAGTGGCCTGTGGACAGGAAGATCATTACCTTTTCTTTGCTGGACAGTGTGGGATGCACAAACTTGCGGTACAACAGGCTGGCGCCCTTTGTGTAAGGAGACAGGAGCCATACCACAAAGGCCATTTTGAGCTCATAGTAGAAGGGAAACCTGCAACCAAACAGACCTCCATGGAGCCAGCAGTGCCCGACAGGTTGGCTCAGCTGACTTCTGCAATGGCTGTCTGGCTAGGTGGCTGTTTTCAGAGGTAAGTGGGGGTTAGAAAGGAGCCTTTCCTGCAAAGCCAGACATGATGAGGGAAGGAAAGCAATCCCAGCTCTCCTTTGCTAACCCTGGGAGCAGATTTGCTGTCTGCCAACAGCCCTTTGAGCTATTATAGGTAGTTCTCGGCCTACCACCATTTGTTCAGGGACTGGTTTCGACAGCATGGAATGAATTGTGGTTAGAACTGGCCATCTCAGCAATCCCCCCAGTCCCGTGATGGTGACCTGGGCACTTGGCAACTGGTTCACACTTATGACCGATTGCAGCATCCCAGAGTTATGTGACCGCCTTTGGCTCCTCGCCTCAATCAGCTGGCAATTAAAGTTGCTGTTTTGGCCCTGGTCCAACCAAGTGACCCCTCCCAAACAAGAAAAGCCAGAGCAAGTTAATAAGCCACAAGGTCCATCCCCCCCCCACTCTTCCTAACAAGCAAGGAGGGCTGGGCCAACCCAAGTTTCCTCTAGACCGGCTCAGAACTGGTTAAAATGCCTTCAGCTCTGCTCAGCAGGTTCACTGGCTGCATTGCCACACCACATTAAGCAAGAACACATGAAGGCTTGGGATTTAAGAGGGTGGTAACCCAATTAACTGTGGCTTATTTAAGCTAAGCTGACTTTCCTCCCCCACCCCAGCCTCATTTACTGGAAAAGGTTACTTCAGGTGTACATTGGGAAAACCTTGAAAGGGGAGCACAAAGGGAATGGAAATTGTTTAAAAAGGTGAATGATAGAACTGTCACAGTTTCTGTAAAAAAGTTAAAAAACTGGAATAGGGCAGGTCCAGCCAAACAGGAAACTCCCTTTGAGTCCCAGCCAGAGTCCAAGGGGAGAAAAGGCTGAGCCCCTCCCCAGGGCAGGAGGACGAGGGACCAGGAGGGGTGGGGGTGGGGGCTCTGAGCGGCCCTCCAGGCCCAGTCGGGGGTCTCTGGGTGTGTGTGTCTGTGAGCCCCACCCCACCCCCAGCAGCCACCCACCAGGAAATGAAGGTGTCCGTGACGGTCTCGGTGGCCATGAAGAGGGCGAAGACGATCCAGTACATCATCCACCGCACCTGGGACGGGGAGCCGGGAAAGGAAGGGCCGGTGAGGGGGAGCCGCTGCCCGCAGGAGGGAAGCCCCCCCACGCCTCCTCCCCCGTGGGCTCCCCTCACTCACGTACTCCCGGACGTCCTTGTTCCTCACGGCCTTGTACGAGGCGTAGGCCGGGTACAGCGTCCCCAGCAGGAGCCTGTAACGGAAGGGCGGCGTCAGGCAGGCCGGCCAGCCTCGGTAGGCGCCGGCCAGGAGGGCCAGCAGAGCCCGCCGCCCGGAGCGCAGCGTCGCGGCCTTCAGGGAGTCCAGCGCCATGGCCGGCGGAGGGAGGAACGGAGGACCGGTTTTCCCGGGAGCCGCTGCTCCTGACCCGACCCGCCCCGCCCCGCCGGGACCGGCCGCCGCGCCCCCTCGCCCGCCGCGGGACTCACTGCACGGCGCGGCTCAGCGCCCAGACCACCATCGCCGCCGCTCCAACCGCCCGCGCGCGCTGCCATTGGCCGCCTTTAACCCCGCCCCCGCCGCGGGCGACCAATCGGGGCGGGGCCGCCACCCGGTCTGGTTTCTTCTGTTTTGAATCGGGTCGGCCGGTGGATGGGCGGGGTTTCTGGCGCGAGTCCCTCTTCTCCCTGTCACGTGACCAACTCAGGCTGGGCCCGCGCTTCCGGGTCCAACGTTGAGTCTCGCGAGAGCGCCGAGCGGGATCGCTGGCGAGGGCGGGGGCGTGTCTTTGGACCCCCGCCCCGCTTTCCCGTCTGCAGGCGCGACCCCCGCGCCGTCCCTGAAAGGACCGTTTGGCCCAGGACCCCCTGAAGCAGGGCTCCCGACCGGGGCCCCCTTAAGCAGAGCTGGCTGGGGAACTCTGGGCCCAGGTTGGAAGCCCCTGCCCGGAAGTGCCCCCCGCCCCCAGAAGGGGAGGCCGGCCGAGGGGTCTCCGGGCAGGCGGGGCTGCAGGGTTAGGGGGTCCCGTAACGTGGGGTGGGTCCAAGGCCTCCTTCAGTGGGCCAGGAACAGCCCCTCCTGCCCTGAAGGGTCACTCACTGCCTGGACCCCCCGGGAGCCTCCCCTGGCCAGGAGGGGAAGGGACCCCCGTGCAATTCCTCAGGGCCAAAGTCTCTGAGGGAGCCGCTCCGTCCCTGGGCTGCCACGGGAAGAGATCCGCGCAACTGTGTCCAGCGGGCGTTGCAGGGATTCCTCAGCAATTCTCAGGGTGCCCATTGCATTGGGTGGCTTGAGCTGGTCCTCCCTGTTCAGCAACCCACGTTACGTCCGCTCCAAACAGGCGGGACTGACGGCGGAGCCTGGCTGCCGTAATGCCCCTGCGGTCCCATGAACAGCTCGCCCTTCTGACGCTCGCACTCCCCTGCCAGTTTCCCACAAGCAGCATCAATGGGGGCCGGCAGGAAAAGGTCACAAGTCAGTCTGGTAAATCTTCCTGCACTCCTGCCCCGCTGAGCCCCCTCCCCATCCTTTGGCCCCCCTGCACTTGGGCGTAGCCGGTGCTGGGCCTCCCCCAACTCAGCATGTGGCTGCACTGGACCTCCGCCCCCCCCGCCTCCCTGATTCCCTTTGGCAATCCCCCCCAACAGCATCCCCCCTCCCTTAGCTGGGACCACATCCCCTTTCACAACGCACATGCTGTGGGATCATGAGAGCCCCTAAGACGGCTGGGATTGTGGTAGCTAAGCAATGCATCCCTTAAAGGCAATCCCCCAGCCCCATTTGCCATCACAACCCAAAGACCACCTGTGGTACTGTTCACTTAAATGCAAGCACACAGATGCAACTAAATGTTTAGAAACTAAGCCCTTGTGTCATGGTTTGTCCTCCCCACCCCCCTTGGCATTTTCTCCTGCACTGTGTGCGTCTGGAGCATCCCTATGCATAAAGTCTTGTGTTTTTCTTTTTGCTTCACGCGAACTGCTTAATTTCCTGCATTTTCGAAAAGAAAGATCTGGAATGTAAAGAAGAGAGTTCTGTGTGAGAGGAGGGCGCCTCTTTCTCTAGGGCCTCCACTTCTCTCAAGGAGAACCCTCTTCTCGTTCCCCACCCGGGGACAGATGAACGGGTCTATTCACAAGGTGTTTGCTCAGTTGCATAAGCCCACGTCAAGGGGACTTCACTTAAGAGGGGCTTAGCCCATGTCAGGAGTTGCCTCACTACTTAATGAAGAGGAAGGCCAGGCCCAACACTGCAAAGCAATCCGGCCTGCCACCGAAAGCCACCCTTGGCCCACCTGGCCACAAAATGGAGGCCCGGCCCCTCCGCCTCTTGGTTGGGAGGTGCCTTAGGAGCCCCTCGCTCCCTTAGCCAAACTGCAGGGGGGAGGGGTTGAGGGCCTTTTTTTTCTACATATAGCGAATACAGTATTTAAAGTTACACTTGTTTCAACAAAATTGCATCGTGTGATGTTGATTACACGTAAACAGAGGGAAGGTGGCAGTTTTCAATGCACGTTTGCAGCCCTGCAGGAAGGCCAAGAGGGGCTCTCCTTCCTGGGGGTCCCGGCTGAGCTGTGGCGCATGTGCTAAGGAACCGGTTCTGTGTGTAGCACACCAGGAGACACCGACGTGCGGGAGAGACCAGGGCGATGGACTCCAGGACGTGCCCAGGCTCAGTGGAGGGAGAGTCGGCTCAGCATCTGCCAGCTCCCCTCATCCTTGGGTCGTCCTGGAGGTGTCGGGGCAAACGGGCCCTGTTTCGGGCAAGCCACTGCTGGGGAAGCCCAGGCGCTGGAAGGGAGGCCCAGGTGAGGCCCCACCTGAAGCGCCCATCCCAAGTTGCAAAACCCACGTCCTCTGAAGACGCCTCACCTGGAGGGCCTGGCAGCCGCCCTCCTAGGCTGGGAGTGGACAGGGAGGTGCCCAGGAGGCGATGCGTCTCCATCAGCCCCTCCATTGGCTGCCCTCGCTCACTCAGCGAAGAATAAAAAGGGCCCCGTCCCAGCCCCGGGATGTATGCTGGACAGCGCACCATGGGGCCCCTGATCCTGCTCAGCCTGCTCTCTGGAGGCCTGGGTAAGCAAGGGGGGGTGGGCAGTGGGGCACGGATGGGGAGGGGCACCATCACACGGCCACCCCGGCAGAGGGAGACCCAAAAGTGGAGGAAAGTCCTGGCCCTCAGTTAGAAGCCGCTGCCTGGGTGACATTTGGCCCCCCTCCCTCTCCACCCGACCACCTGGGGGGGGCTGTTGGGGGGGGGAAATAGGAGGAGCTTAATCTCCTATGAAATGAATTGTGCAACCTTGAGCCAATCAACATCTTTCTACTTAACCTATTTTAGAGAATTGTTACAAAAATAATACATATTTGTCCTGAACAGAAGGGCAGACTAAAGTTGTTTTTCATGCATTCTGCTTCGTCTGTCCTGACTGCGTATGATCGATAGCAACCTGACCCTCCCCTTCCTTCCCTTCCCAGTCCTCACCAGCAAGATCCAGAATGAATGTGCCAAGGGGGCAGCTTACTGGTGCAGCAACTTAATGACAGCTATCCAGTGTGGTGCTTTGGATCACTGTGTCCAGACGGGGTGGAATCAAGCCAGCAACGAGAGTGTCTGGAACAGAAGCAGCAATGTAGGTATTGTGGTTTGTTGTTAGCTGTAAAGGTCAGCAGATCTGTTATTCCAGGCGGCCCAAACGGCACCCGAGAGCCGGAAATGCAGATAAAAACATCTCTGTTATGGAAGGAGTAAGGAGGGGCACCTCCCCCAAAAGAGGAAAGGGCCCCCCCTAAAAAGATGGAGAATTACTGTATATTCAGTTCAAAGGGATTGGGTTTGTAACGAGTTCTTTCATTGGCTAGCATCATTTGACGCATCTGTGAACCATCAATAGCATCAGTAGGGAGCATGTGACGTTTCATAGCCTCCCTTCACACCCTTAGTGTGACCATCCTCCTATTCATCCTTGTGTTCAGGAGGTGTGTTTCCCACAGGAGAGAGAGTTTGCAAGTGACTAAAGGTTAAGTCTTAAAAGAGGATCCCTGTTCTTGGCAATTTGAACCGGTTCTGATCAGACTCTACATTCCTCACGGAGAGCTCACTTGTTACCTGAAAGACATCTTAATTTCCTAGTAACATTGATCCAAGAGCCCCTCGCCCCACCCGTTCTGCTGTTGCCATCCATGGATACAGGAAGGACTGTGATGGGGGACTGGAGCAAGATCCGCAGCCATGGCCTGAGGTGGGGCTGGGGTGGGGGGAAGCACGAGAGACCTCCTGAAGGGACCCTCCCTAGTTTGCCAGAGACTGAGAGGGGAGAAATAGTCTTGAAGGAGGCTGTGAAGGGAATCTTACCATAGCTATCGCCATACGGACGGCCTCAAAGGGCTAATGGTATCCGCTGCCCTCCTTGACTGCCAGGGCGCAGAAGCCAACAGGTTGGAGCGCAGGGAATGCTCCGGGGTGGGTGAGCGAAGGCCTTGGGGAAGTTGGGGGTTCTGAGGGGGAGTCCCTTTTTCTTCCAGGAGGACATGTGTGCAGACTGCAAACAACTTCTCTCCATCCTGGTGCGCATGGCCAAGGAATCCGCCTTTCAGGTGACAAAGCTATTCATTTCACTTACCACTTCCATGGCTTGATCGGAACAGCAGAGCTTGAGTGCCTGCTATTCTTCTCAGGTGTGCCGTTTATTTGTTCTTCTTGCCTCCAGACGGTACGGGTGCTGAACAGCCACCTGTCCAGAGTGGTGGAGGGTCTCCTCTTGAGCAGCAGGTTGGACTGGGAGGCGTCCCTTCCAGCTCTGGTGCTGTTCTGCGGTTCCGTTGCATCGATGCTTTTCTAACTCTGAAGCTGTGGGCTGAGCCAACTGGCCGCCTCTCCCAGCCCCTCTTGCTCAATCCTCTCCATGTAATTCACCTCTTCACAGAAAACCCTCCTGAAGTATTTGGAGGATGAGTGTACCAATTTGCCACTCCAGACACTTATCCCACAGTGCCAGGCCTTGGTCAAGGACTACTATGCCCGTTTAATTGCCAGCCTGGAAAAAAAACTGGTAAGTTGTTACTCCTTGCGAATGGGCAGGTGCCTGGATCGCAACCTCTTCCTCCAGTCTCACAGGGAAAACAGCCTCTGGGCCGGGGAGGATGGGTGGCTTATCTCAAGAGACCTATGGTTTAGGTTGGGGGTTCCCGGGATGGCCGGGCAGCCTCCGGCAGCCCCTGGAGCTGCCCCGAAAAGGCTTTTGTGTGCAAGACTCTTGAACTACAACGCAGTGGAGCTTATGCCAGAGATCCCACTCAGGCCCCTGCTGCCCATTATGCAGGCCACGCCCTCTCTCTCCCCATCAGGATCCCAGCATCATATGCACCCAGCTGGGTGCCTGTCCAGCTGACCTTCCGGGAAGCCAGGATGGCTTGATGCAGCTGCTCCGAGGGCTGGAGCGGCTCCTTCCACAGCTGCATGGCCAGGTGCCCACCCTGCCCAGTGGCCACACTCAGGTAAAGGCGGCTTCCGAGTGCCCACAGCCCCATGCCAAGGGCTCTCGGGGGGGGGGGCTCCTTTCTCAACAACGTAGGGAAGGGGAGCGGAGGCTTGGAAAAACAGGGCACCTTTATTCTTCTCCTTTAAACCCTTTCCAAAGACCGAGAGGCCCAGTGGATCACTGGCAGGTGAGTGGAGGGGAGGAGCCAGGTTCCACCTTGGGGTCCACGTGGTGAGGAGCTGGGTTGTGCTCCTGCTGCTAGGAAACACCTGGGCAGCTGTGGGGGTCCCGCTCCAGACCTCTCGGGCAAAGGCTCCACGTGGCGTGAGAGTGACCGGCTCTTCTTTTGCTAGGAGGCCCCTGGAGAGCTGCTGCTCCCCATCCCGCTGCCTCTCTGCTGGTTGTGCAAGACGTTTATCGGCAAGGCCGAGTCTGTCATCCCCAAGGTACGGCATCCCCCGGCCTGCCAGGTCAGCGGCTGCGCCCTGGAGCGAGTGGCCCCACGGCACAGCAAGCGGCAGGGAAATGTTCCCGGAAAGGGCCGGGCTGGGGCGTTGGGTGTGCTGCCCTCCCTGCTCACCTCCCCCATCTTTCCCCAGGCCACGATAGGCAAAGCCATGTCCAAGCTCTGCTACGTCCTGCCAGGGGCTGTGGCTGGCATGTGCCAGTGCCTGATGGAGAAATACACGGTGATCATTGTGGACACCCTTGTGAGCAAGCTGGGCCCCCGCCTGATATGTGGAATGATGCTCATGTGTGCCTCGGAGGAAAACTGCGGCCCAGGTACGAAGGCGCTGAGGAGGCTCTACCTTTCTCTCTTGCCCCAGGGCAGGTGATGGCAGCCAGACAGCCCAGCAGGCAACGTGGGGAGGAGGCTGTGGGCAAACACGGGCGGGCTGGGAGGGACGTCTCCTGCAAGGCAAGGCTGCTCCAAGGGGAGAGGCCTGCCAGGAGAAGCGTGCTGGTCTGGTCTGGTCTGGTCTGCAGAAGAGCCAGTCCTCCATATCAAGGCGAAGACCTGCTGGGAGGCCCTGGCTAGATCCCCCTGACACCCTGTGGGATCTGTTTCTCTGAGTATTTCAGAGAAGAGCCCCTGCTCGCCTGCAAGGCCTGCGGAAAACCTCCCATGCAGGAGAGTTTTGAGAAAGGGGGACCTGCGGCCGCAGTTGAAGCCCCTCCAGGGAAGCAGGGATTCTTTGGGGTGCCGCCACCCCCTCCCTCCCTTCTCCTTTGTGCTTCTCCTCTGCAGAGAGCCTGGTGCCGGCTGCAGCCGAGGGGTGTCGGATGTGTCTCCTGATCAGCAGCCAAATGACGGCATCCCTCAGGGCAAACCGCACCCGGCGGGCAGTGGAGGCAGCCTTGTCCAGCGCCTGCAGCCCTTCCTTTTCCTCCTGGCCTCAGGTGAGGCTCCCCTGCCATCTTCCCCAGGAGTGCAGAATGGACCTTTGGTTTTTAAGGGTGACCCAGGCAGACATGATGGGATATGGAGTAGTACACGGGGCTTTGCTTGTACCAAGGCCAGGTGTCCCCCAAACCACTAACACTCTGGTGCCTGTCACTAGGTCTGCATAAAACCCAGAACCCCCCCGCTTTAATGATAGCTGCGTCTTTTCCAAAAAGATACTTTCAGAAGCTCCCCGGGGTCCGTTTTCGCTGGCAGAGGACTAGCAAAGCAAAGGAAAAGGAGAGCATCCAAGAAGGAGAAGGGGAAAGACAAAGAAAAAGAAGGGAAGAGGGGAAGGAAGGAAAAACAAGGAAAGAGGGGAAGGAAGAAGAAGGAGGGAGGGAAGTCCTGCCTTAGCACTTGGCCGTCAGCAGCGGGCAAGCGTTTGGTGCTCTCCCTGGTCTCACCTTCCTCCGCTGGAGACAATGGATCTGGCCACGCCCAACCACCACCCCCACTGCCCCCCAAGGTCAAACACAACCCTGATGCGGCCCTCAATGAAAGGGAGCTTGACACCCCTGGCCCGTTGGGTCGCTTCAGAGAGACTCCTTTCCCAGCTCCTCGACCCAATTCAGCAGTGGCAGAGCTCCCAAAGCTTTGGGAAAGTCCTTAGACATTCAGGGAGAGAATTCGGAGCAGCCAGAGGGGTCCACTCTTTGGCCTTGGCCCTCATGCCTTTCCCCTGCGCTGCCCCTGATGAGGTGGTGGGCTTGGGGACGGCCCGGAAGATGCGTGTCTGTCTCCCCACCTGCCCCTCTCCTTTTGCAGTGCCACCACTTCATCTACCAGCACCAGCCAAAGCTCTCCGCACTGCTGATGAAGCCGTGGGACCCCCAAACGATCTGCCAGGTAGGAAGAGCGGGGAGACCCTTTCAAGGACAGCCAACTGAGGGCTGCCATTCCAACTCAGAGGCAGAGCAGCTGGGGCTAAAACACAGGCCCTGTGCCCCCCGGGGAGACACCCGGACAGGCGTTTACAAGCCAAGCCATCTATTCTAGACCGGGGGAGCAGAGGCAGAGGGAAAGGGCGCAGATGGGAAGATCTCTCTGTGATTCACGGCAAGAACAAAAAGGGATTAAGAACTGTCTGTTCGGGTCCAAAGGGATCTTGCAAGCATTGCTGTTTGGGGGACCCGCTTTTCCCAGGTTTTAAAAGAAACCGGCATTTAATCCGAGCGCTGCTGTTCCCTTTTCTGCCGCTTCAGATTAACGAAACAGGACTGACCCACTTGCAGAGAGCGGCCTGCCAATGGGCCAGCTCAAGGAGAACGGGGCAGCCTTAAGACACCTGGGTGACTTGCAAACCCAAGAAGGGGGACCCAGTGAAGTCAGACGGTTTCCACTTCCTGGCCCTCCTCCCTGAGGTCACCCAAACGGGTCTCTCTTCCCTCTTGTCCCCCCCGCAGGAACTGGGGGCCTGCACAGCTGAGCAGCTTTTGCCGAGGGCCACTCCTTGTGCCCAGGGACCCACTTACTGGTGCTCCAGCTTGAGTGCCGCCAAGCAGTGTGAGGTGAGGACTGGGCCTTTCTCCTCTGGCGTCTCTCCGGCCACTGCACAGCCAGCAGCTGCCAGCAAGTCAACAGAGACCCAATTGGGAACCAGCGTGAGCCCAAAAGGAGGGATTTCAAATTACCGTAATTTAGGTGCTAGGATCCTCATCCCAGAAGGCCCCGGGGGCTCATCCTAAGGAGAGGGATCCCTCGTTTGGGGCCAGGATCCAATTTCTCTCTCTCCCATCCTCCTCCAGGCCATACAGCACTGCCAGGACCACGTGTGGTTGTAACCGAGCAAGGAGGGCCCAGCTTTTCCCCCCTTGACTGATGATGAAGGAAATAATCTCAACTATTAAAATCAACCTCCAGATCACACGGGTGAAGTGTTTTCCTTGGGCACTTGTAGGTAGATCATGCGATAAGAGGGCAGGACAAAACCTGGGGTTGAAGACCATCTGTACTTTCCTTTTATCACTGGAGAATTCTTGAGGCTTTTTTCCACCCTAACAAATCCCACCAAGTTACCATTAGGAACATTTTGGGAGAGGAGGGAAGTCAACAGGGTGGCCCTGCAGTGGCTCAGAATCATTTGGAAGCCAAACCCACTCGGACTCCTCAAAGGAGCCGCTGTCCTTTCCTGGGGTCAAACACGTTCTGCCTTCGGGCTTCAGTCCTGCCAAACATCCCAGCACACAACCAAGGAACGGTCCCCTCGGTCAGATTATCAAGAAAAAGGGACGACTGAACCGTGGAGATGAAGCAAGAACAGCAGAGCCCGCACTGAAAATGGTAATGAAAAATAGGAACGTCTCCCTCAGAGATGCTGGAACTCTGCACCCGCTCCTCTGCCGCTTTCTTTGATTGACAGCCCTCTCCTCCTCCAACCTTAGAAATGCTGGCCTCTTGATGCAATTCCCCCGGACTTCACCCTTCAGGCATCCTTAGAGATAGAGAGTCCTTCAGGGAGAGAACGCCAACAGAGAACAACAAGCAACCAGGCTGGGTCTTCCAATTGGAATGTATTCTTTTCCTGATAGGTCACAATTTACAATTGCCCCCCACCCCCCACCCCAGAAGGCCTCCCTGCCCTGGGGAAGAAGAGGCTCTTTCTAGGTGGTCAACTGCTCCGTTGTGCTGCAGTTTAGATTCCCCCCTGCTCAAGCGTTATCTTCCCACTGAGGGCTTCTTCCCTGATGAGCACAAGCAGCACCTAAACACGGTGAGTGCGTCTCTCGCCCAAACCCCCTGCGGGTGGGGTGCTGCCTCCTTTGAACCAGGCCTTCCCTGGGGGGGGGGGGGAGAAGAGCAGGAAAACAGCCGGGTTGGGGGGGGGAAACCAGCACGCACGTTTAATGCCCATCTCCCCGCAAGACGACCCCCCCACGGAGGGTGAAGCAGGGTGGCGCTTCTGGTGCCCAGAGGAGCCGCTTGCTGGGCCAACAAGGACCCTCCAGGCGCCCACGAACCACCCAGGCAGCGACCAGCCTCTGCCGCTCACAGCTCCTCCTTCACGTCCCTTGCTGGGGCCTCTCCTCTTGGCCGTCTCTCCTTTTCCAGATCTATGGGGACAAAGTGCCCTCGCATGAGGAGGGGAGGGCCCACTCCTCGCCCGGCCGTGTTCAGTTGGGCGGCTGGAGAAAGGCGAGACTCACCTGGATGTAGGCCTCAGACAGCGTGATCATCTGGGGCAGAATGTCGGTCACCTGCAGGTCCTGCAGCTCGTACCACTTGCCGGTGCCCTGCAAGAGTCCCCTCCCAGTCAGAGGTTGTGGCCCAAGGAGGAGGAGGAGAGGGAGGCCCCGGG